>NW_027133889.1:0-310827 GCF_037392515.1 Haliotis asinina | reverse complement strand
ATGAAATATAACACAGCCAAAGCGGTACTCAGGGGCACTCACTCAGTTAGTCACGGTTCATGACACAATATGATCTCTATCGTATCTTTGTGCAAGTTTCGGTTTAAAATAAGATATAGTAAATAGTTAAAATGAGACACAATATTCGGGTTTTTTTTTACAAAAACAAAAGTCGTCAAACACATGCTGTTGCCTGTAGACGCTAAGATTAATGGCGACATTAAACCCTAAGTTTGGACACTGTATATTATACTGGTCTACTGTATGCACATTTCGTGTTGGTGTTTTCATTGTGACGCAGCTAGGCTCAAGGACAGAGTATGAAAGACATTTTCCACTGCACTTGAGCTTTGTTGAACTGAAAAGCGAAAATAAGGCTTTTGATTTGAGTCATCCATAGCAGAAGGGCGAATGTGGAATCTTGTACTTTGTCCTCGAAGTTTTGAATTTTAATATTTTTAAAGCTATTTTAATATTTTTAAAGCTATGCACGTTGTGAGCTATCTCAAACGTCCTGACATCTTCGAGTTACTAACAGTTGGAGTCAAGTGATTTAGTGTTTTTTTCTTTCTGTTTTTATAGTGTGTAATTATCTGTTTACATTGAACAGAAATCAAATCAAATCGCAACCGGGCACAGTTTGTCAACGACACAAAAGTAAATTCCTTCAAATAATACACAATATATTACAAAGAACAATCATATGGTTTCGTGTGTGGTGTAACATATATTTTCTTTATTTGTTGGAGCCAAGTTCGAGATACTGTGATCCGACTGTACGTCAGTGAGTATGATGACTGTGTACCGCGTTTCACAATATCCTAGCAATGGCATAGCTAATGGCGCAATGCTCATGTACGGCGAGAGATATATTTTGTCGTGACGAACTAACTCTGAAACTAGGTTACGCCACTGACTTTTATATTTGAAGTTAAGTCTCTCGAGATGAGTAATGTCTCCCGCCACCTTAACACAAATGCGGTTGTAACGGTGCTCTCCGAACACACATCCACCCCTAGGTGAAGCGACGTTACTACAACCGTGAGGTGAGGTTGGACAATAAGGAGGCTGAGAGTCCATCTGATTTTGTATTTGTGTGTGTGTTTCATTGTGATTGTCCAAGGAAATACAATGCTGCAGTTTAATATGGATCCCTGAATCCTTCAGTACTTATTCATGTTATTAAGCACTAACCCCCCCACTTCCAAGATGCCTTCCAACATCTTGTGACAAGGGGCAAAAGGGGATCGATCGACGGCCTTATGTTTTTCGGGCAGACGCTTTATTCACTTCACCACGGGTGTGTATCAACCCCAATCTGAACATACAGATCCGACGTATATCTGACCCAAATACATTTAAAGTATGTGTGACATGACTGGTCTTGCAACTGGTCTTTCTTGGTGGAATATTACAAATGACTTTTCTTGTATATTACTGTTGGGATTGTACAACTAGTCTTTCTTGTATATTACTGATGGGATTTCACAACTTGTCTTTTTTGATGGAATATTGCAAATGACCTTTCTTATATATTACTGATGGGATTGCACATCTGAGCCTTTTTTGTATATCACTGATGGGATTGCATAACTGGTCTTCCTTATGTATTACAGATGGAATTGTACAACTGCTCTTACTTTTACATAACTGTTCTTTCTTGCATATTGCTAATGAACTCATACAGTTGTTTTTTCCTATATTTTACCGATGGAAATGTATCACTGGTCTTCCTTGTAAATTGCTGATGGAATTGTATGGCTGGTCGTTTTTGAGTACAAATGATACTTCTCCATATCTAACTACAACCTCAACTTTTCACTGTTTTATATTTCAGACTGAGATATGACTGCCGATGCTGTTACTGGGAGTTCCACGGCCAAGAGGAAAATTGCCTTTGCCTTTTTCTTGATTGTGTGTTTGGCTATCTCGCTGACTGTGGGGCTCGTCTTGCATTTCAACAAGGAAAAGGAAAATTCACCAGTGTGCGTGCATTACAGTAGTGTGTTTCGCGGTGTTTCCAGTATATACACTCCCTCCCCGTATCCGTCCTATTTCGACCCCCTACTCTCTCTCTCTCTCTCCCCCCTTCTCTCTCTCTCTCTCTCTCTCTCTCTCTCTCTCTCTCTGTCTATCTCTCTCATTAACTCCTTAAAATATTTCGGGAAAGATGACTTCCACAATGTGTGTATTTCGCTGTTTAGTTCCAGCTTAGGCGAGCGCTCTGATGTCATCGTTGATTGTCACCCAGAGTCTGACGGTACAGAGGAGAAGTGCAAGGACAGGGGGTATGTAGAATGGAGCTGTACAACTAGATGGTGGTATGTAGCTAAGAGAAGCGCAAGGAAGGGAGGTATGTAGAATGGAGATGTACAACTAGAAGGTGGTATGTAGACTGGAGAAGTGCAAGGAAGGGAGGTAGACAGATGTACATGTATGTAGAATGGAGATGTACAACTAGAAAGTGGTATGTAGACTGGAGAATTGCAAAGAACGGAGTATGAAGAAGGAAGCGCATTGAAAAGGCATGTAGAGGGTAGAATTGCAATGAAAGAGGATATGTAAAGAGAAGCAGTGCAAAGAAGGGTGGGTATATGTATGTTGAGAGAAGCGTAAAAACATGGGTATGTTGAGAGTAGAATTGCAATGAAACTGCTATGTAGAAGTAAATAAAAAGGAAAACTTGTTATGTACAGAGTAAGTGCGTGGAACAAGTGGCATGCAGAGAGAAGTGCAAAGGAAGGTGGGTATGAGGACATGAGAAAAATAGAATAGGGGGATATGCAGAGAGAAAATACTGAACAGGTACATCACTTTCTGAAACACACTAAACATATATGCGTTAGAAGATGACTGTTTTTACTATTTGTAGACGATGGGGCATATGGTGCTATATTATCAGTAAAATTGTAAAATTACTGAAGGAAATTTCATTCATTCATCTATAAACACACATAATCAAAATGAGCTCTGCTTTGGTACAGCTGCTTATGGTCTCCGGTATCTGACAAGGGCGCCCCCTGGTGTAAATTCCCCGCCGGATATGGCTACAGAATGGTGGGTGACGTGATGGACACACCAATGGGCATGCGCGTGGAACTGGAGCGCACATCGCATCCTCAGTATCTCACCCGCTCGGCGTCTTTCGATAATATATACCTCGACGTGGACTTCCACACCGACTCCCGCCTTAGATTAAGGGTATGTTGACGGTTTCGTCAGTCACACTTCTAATTAGTTATCAATGGCCGTGAACATCGTTAGCACGCATTGGTGACATACATATATACTAACGGAAAAAAGTAACTGTGCATAACATAAATTGCATAGTGAAACCGTCTTTGAAAGGTTATAAATATATACATGCAGTAAAGCTCTTTTCTGCCATGTAAACCAGCCATTTCAAAAGTAAACAGTGTAAAGCAACCATTTCAATTGTTAAGCTCGTAAACCAACCTTTTCAAGAGTACGTCCTGTAAACCAGCCATTTCAAGAGTGCACCGCGTAAACCAGCCATTTCAAGAGTACACCACGTAAATACTCCATTTAAAAAATACACCAAGTAAACCAACCCTTTTAAGAGTACACCACGTAAACCAACCTTTTCAAGAGTTCGTCCCGTGAACCACTCCGTTCAAGAGTGCACCACTTAAACCAACTGTTTCAAGAGTACACCACGTAAACCAACCATTTCAAGAGTACACCACGAAACCAACCATTTCGAGAGCTCACCACCTGCACCAGACATGTTAAAAGTACATCGCGTACTCCCATTACAAGTATTATGTACTTGTGATTTTCCCCAGTTCTATCCCAAGAACGACTCCAGATGGGAGATACCCGATAGCGTCCTGAACATAACGTCTCCCAGCAAGGCCAGCGAGACGACACGGCTGTACAATGTAACCATCGTGGATACTCCAGTGTTTGGCGTTATCATCACCCGGGTGTCCAACAACCAGACAATGTAGGTCAACCTGGGTTACACCACTAGGAAAAGTTCTTGACTGACTAAGGGCACTGTTTAGCTGACACAAGGCAATCATTTCTATTTAGACAAAAAACCCACCGAAATGCATCTATTTTCATAATCTACATCATGCCTAATACGTTATAGACGTATTGGAGAAGTAAGTTCTCATGGTGTAAGTCATTTTACCACCGTCGCAGATTTTATTTAAATAACTACCCTGAAAGGGTGATTAACCTATACATATCCTGTACACGTGTTTGTGTTGTTTGATTACGTGTCATACAAACGCTGTTATTTTCGCCCCATGAAGATCAGCGTTAGATCTGACCTTCAGTAACCCATTTTCGTCGCATGAAACGACTAACAGGATCGGGTGGTCAGGCTCTCTGACCTGACTGACTTATGTCATCGTATCGTAATTGCGTAGATCGATGCTCATGCTGTTGATCTCTAGATTGTCTGATATGTCTCGATTATTTACAGACCGCCATTAAGCTGAAATATTGCTGAGTGCGGCGTAAAACTAAACTCACTCAGTCCATGTTCTTTTCACAACACGTCCCAACTTGATTCCATTTAAACTGAGGTATTAATGGCAAACACCCAGCGTTAACTGTGGGTATTTAAATGTCATTGTGACAGTTTCTATACACCCACAGGTTAATGAACATGTCTGCCGCACTACACAATGGAAATATATTAATGTCAGGCATTGGGATAGCCTAACGGGTAAAGCGTTCGTCCTTACGATGAGCACCTGGGTTCGACTTGCCATATGCGTGAGTTATATTTCTGGTGTTGCCCGCAGTGATGTTACTGGAGTGTTCCTAAATGCGGCGTAAAACCACTCTCACTCGCTCTTCAGATTCAACACCTCCCTGCCAGGGTTTATCTACTCCGGCCAGTACCTGCAGCTGACTACGAGACTGGCGTCCAGCAACGTATACGGCTTCGGTGAACACAACCATCGCCAACTCCGTCATGACCTGTCCTGGAAGACGTGGAGCATCTTCACCCGAGATGTGGCGCCTGTTGTAAGTCGGGTGGTCAGGCTCCCTGAGTCGGTTGACACATGCCATCGGTTCCCAGTTGCTTAATTATATGCTCAAGCTGATGATCACTGGATTGTTTGGTCTAGATTCGATCATGTACACATACCTGGAATATTGCCGAGTGCTGCGTAAAACTAAGCTCAATCACTCACTCGCTTGACTCGATATAATACATGCGTGTAGTAATACAATGTAACAAGTTACTTCCAGGACGAGTGGAACCTGTACGGCGCTCACCCCACCTACATGAACGTGGAGGACGACGGTAGTGCCCACATGGTCTTCCTCAAGAACAGCAACGCCATGGGTGAGACACATTTTCAACCAGTGATAGATATGATTACGCCCTGCAAATAGAAGTCTTCTGAAGCCCCAAAGTGCTTCTGATATCAGGATATAAGTAGTTTGTACTGTGACATGTTTTGTTAATGAGACATCTCTACTGAGAAAAACGACGCATTCGTCATTATGATAAACACGATATACGTGTGGTAGTACCAAATATTAGTTTATGTTCAAAGAAAATAACATTTTGTCATGAAAAAATGTTCAGATGTGTTGGAAAAGAAGAATATATGCTCCATATATCCCCTATTACATCTACTTTTGCTAGTACTATCATGACTGATCCAACGTATGTGCTCATACTATCGATCACAGGTACAATTCCACATGTCGAAAACTGTATATCAGGTGGAATTACTTACCTATTCTTTGTTTAACAGTACAATGTCTGACTTCCTTATAAACAGAGGTGTTCCTGCAGCCATCTCCACATCCAGCCATCACTTTTAGAACCATCGGCGGCGTCCTCGACTTCTACATCTTCCTCGGGTCCTCCCCCGGGGAGGCGGTTCAACAGTACACGGCGGTAACTAAGCCTAAATGTGTTTTTAATCCGATTACACAAAACAGTCTCGTGAGTGAGTGAGTGAGTTTTATGCCGCACTCGGCAATATTTCGGCTATATGGCGGCGGTCAGTAAATATTCGAGTCTGGACCAGACAATCCAGTGATCAACATCATCAGCATCAATCTGCGCACTTGGGAACCGATGACATGCCAGCGCGTCTGACCACCCGATACCCGATCCAATTAGACACCATTTACGACAATCATGGACCTGAAGATACATTCCAATCGTCCTCACGGGTTGTCATCCAGAAAACACCAATTCAAATCTTCACAATCATCAGATGTGTGATTCGATCTCCGAATATTGCTTTTGAAATGTGTGAGTGAGTGAGTGTTACACCACACTCTGTAATATTCCACAGGGAGGGGAGCGCGTGGCCTGTCTAGTGATTAAAACATCGCTCACCACGCCTAACACCTAGGTTCGTTGAAGACCTACATGGTTACAATGTGTGACGCCCATTTCTTGCTTCCCCGGGCTTGATATTACTGGAATATAGCTACTAGAGGCGTACAACTAAATATGCTCAGTGTATGATGAGGCTGCATGGATTCACATAAGTGTTTCATTGTATATAACTGCTTGCTTCGCTGTACAATATGATGTTTCCATGTCCACAGGCTATCGGTAGGCCTGTTATGCCCCCTTACTGGACGCTGGGCTTCCACCTCTGCCGCTGGGGCTACACCAACATCAGCGACCTGAGGATGGTCATCGACCGGAACAGGGAAATCGGGATACCATATGTGAGTGACCATAGTGATAACGATGATAACAACAACGACGATAACAATAATAATATATAAATGATAGAAGTAGTGCTGTTGTTGTTTCTATTGATAAAAACAATGTTTATATAAATGATCATCATTAATGGATTCGTGATAGTGATGCTACTGATAATGGGGTTGTTAAGGAATATTGGCGAATGCGGTGTAAAACTACCATTCGGATGATGAAGACATTGTGACCTCAACAGGTGTTGGTGTGTGTTCGCAAGTTTGCTGCTAAACACCGCACTCAGCAATATTCCAGCTATATGGCAGTCGCGTCTGGAACAGACAATTGAGTGATCAACAGCATGAGCATCAATTGACGTTAATGGGATGTGATGACATGTGTCAACCAAATCAGCGAGTCTGACCACCAGATATCATTAGTCGCCTTTTACGACAAGCATGGGTTACTGAAGATCAATTCTAACCCTGATCTTCACGGGTATTACTGTGTAAAGTGGTTATTATTAGAAGGTATATCAACGTGAATGGTTTGATATCTGTTCGATCCATATGTGAAAATGTCACAAATTGCTTAAACAATCTGTGTTCCTTCAGGACGCTCAGTGGGCCGACCTGGAATATATGTTTAACAAGTTCGTCTTCAGCTACAACCGCGAGACCTTCCCGGGACTCCCCGATCTTGTGCGTGACCTTCATGACCACGACCAGAAGTTTGTTGTCATCGTGGTGAGTAGTTGTGTGGAGGATGTGGGTGCACGTATCATGCTGGTGAGTTGTCGTGAGGAGAATGTGAGTGCACGTGTCGTCCAGATGAGTTGTCGTGTGGAGGTTGTCAGAGGACGTGTCATCGTGATGAATTGTTGCGTGCAGGATGTGAGAGCACGTGTCACCGTGGTGAATAATATGGTGGACAATGTGGGGACACGTGTCATTGTTGTGAGTAGTCATGTGGTCAGTTGTCATGTTGAGGATGTGAGTGCACGTATCGTCCTGGTGAGTAATTGTGTGGAGGATGTGAGTGTACGTATCGTCCTGGTGAGTAATTGTGTGGAGGGTGTGAGTGCACGTATCGTCCTGGTGAGTAATGGTGTGGAGGGTGTGAGTGCACGTATCGTCCTGGTGAGTAATGGTGTGGAGGGTGTGAGTGCACGTATCGTCCTGGTGAGTAATGGTGTGGAGGGTGTGAGTGCACGTATCGTCCTGGTGAGTAATGGTGTGGAGGGTGTGAGTGCACGTATCGTCCTGGTGAGTAATTGTGTGGAGGGTGTGAGTGTACGTATCGTCCTGGTGAGTAATGGTGTGGAGGGTGTGAGTGCACGTATCGTCCTGGTGAGTAATGGTGTGGAGGGTGTGAGTGCACGTATCGTCCTGGTGAGTAATGGTGTGGAGGGTGTGAGTGCACGTATCGTCCTGGTGAGTAATTGTGTGGAGGTTGCAAGTGCACCTACCGTCCTGGTGAGTAATTGTGTGGAGGTTGCGAGTGCACCTACCGCCCTGGTGAGTAATTGTGTGGAGGGTGTGAGTACGTGACATTGTTATGAGTATTCGTGTAGAGGTTGCGAGTGCACTTGTCTCTGAGGTGAGAAGTCGTGTTGAGCTTGTTGTGGGTGCACGCGTCATCATGATGAATAGTCATGTGGAGAAATGAGTGCACGTAGCGTCCTACTGGGTAATTGTGTCTAGGTTGTGAGTGCACGTGTAACCGTGATGAGCAGTCGTGTGGAGGATGTGAGTGCATGTGTAACCGTGATGAGCAGTCGTGTGGAGGATGTGAGTGCACGTGTCGTTGAGGTGAGTAGTCGTGTAGTTTGGCATGATTGGGAGTGGACGAGCAGTTGTGATGGGAATACGTGTAGATTTTGTGAGCTCAAGTGTTGACGCAGTGAGTACACGTGTGGTAATGAGTAGGCTTGTGACCTTCCTGAGTGAAAGTTTTGTCTTTGTGAGTTGACAGGTGAAGATCTTGGTAAGAAATGTTTTTCAGTCACCCATGCTAGTCGTGAGTCGACTATAGGAATCTTGTGGTCAGGCTCGACGACTTGATCGACCCGTCATAGGATATCAACTGGGATACGACATGCGTCAACTAAGTCAGCGAGCCAGGCCATTAGGTCGCCGCTTACGACAAATATGGGTTGCTGAGGATCAACAGTTATTCTAACCTGGATCATCATGGGCCACACTAAATATCCTGCAATTGCAATACAGGATCCAGGTTTGGGCAACGACCCAAACATCAGCAGCCTCATAAAACACAACAGTCCAGGTTACGACGTATTCGACGATGGTTCCAGAGAGGGAGTGCTGGTGATGAATCCGAACAACTCCGGTCCCATCGTAGCCGAAGTAAGTGTTTGGAAAGGTCAATTACTTGTGGTTGAGAGCAACAATTGTCCCGATTTTGATCCCTATCTTTCTCGACAGGCATAGTCGAACACCCTTTCAGCCATGTTAGGTGAGGATAACGTTCAGGTTAGAGGTAGGTGAGTTGTGTTTTATGCCGCATTTACCAATGTTCCAGCAAAACCACTGCTTGCAAAAATACAGAAATGGCCTTTACATACTGTATCCATCTGACTCATAGAACCGTGACCTTCGTCGTGACGAGCAAACGGTTTCACAGCTGGGCGTACCACCCCGGTTGCACCCCTTTGACGCTACGAACGATTTCCTTAGCCCCGAAGCTGCATTGTGCGATGCAACCCTGGTCCAAATTACATTTTGTCGTGAGAGGCGACAATAATGGACCAGAATGCCATGTGTTTGTTTGTTGTTTGACGCTACTCCAGCTGCATGGCGTCGGTGCGACAATCCAGTGATCAACATCATGAGCATCCATATACGCAGTTGGGATACGGAGACTTGTGTCAACCAAGTCAGCGTGCTTGAGCATCCAATCCCCTTAGTTGCCACTTACGACAAACATGTAGCGCTGAAAAATCAATTCTAACCCGAATTTTCACTGGTGTTACCAGTGACAGTTGCTGGTACGTCAACGTGAGATGAGGAGGGACGATGTTCACAATAGCAACCACAAATCTCTCCTGTCTGGTCATTATTTACCGACCTTAGTAATACCTGGTGAACACTTGTGTGAGGTTGTTTCAGGTGTGGCCAGGCACTACCGGGTACCCCGATTTCACAAACCCGGATACAGAGGCTTGGTGGGAGAAGTGGGCGCGGTATTTCCATGACAACGAGAGTATCGAGTTTGATTCCCTCTGGATCGTGAGTAATTTAGTTCATAACAGGGTCAGTGACCTTACTTGACCTTCAGATGTGTCCTACCTGCCGAATGATAGCTCAAGAAGGTAGATACATACAGATATTTGTAATGCTTCATATATGAAAATTACAAAGTTACTCGTTCACTCGTTCACTCCTTCAAGTGGTAATTATTTGTTTGATCTCTATATGTTCTGGGAGTATAAGTCATCTTCTCAAAGAAAGTATGTTGGAAGCGACCAGTACATTGTTTTGCGCCGGTTTTGAACTGGTCGCAGCGCAAAACGGTTTGAAGACTACAGACGTCAACCATTACTCCACGTGTGTTGGTTTTGTCGTATTTCTTTCCGTTGAGACTCGTTGAAGGTAGAGACTTCAAAGAAACCATCCAAAGATCTGATCATATCAACATAGATACTGCCCACGTAGCAGGTACTATGTAGGGCCATCGTCCTGACACAGATCATAAAGAAATCTCTTGTATCCTCAAAGAAAACTCCTGTTCCTCAAAACAATGGTAGCTCTACGATAGTCGTAAGTCTTATTAAAGTATGGGGGTTACGAACAACTTAGCGCTACGATAGTCGTAAGTGTATGTTAAAGTATGGGGGTTACGAACAACTTAGCGCTACGATAGTCGTAAGTCTATGTTAAAGTATTGGAGTTACGAACAACTTAGCGCTACGATAGTCGTAAGTCTATTTTAAAGTATGGGGGGTACGAACAACTTAGCGCTACGACAGTCGTAAGTCTATGTTAAAGTATGGGGGTTACGAACAACTTAGCGCTACGATAGTCGTAAGTCTATGTTAAAGTATGGGAGTTACGAACAACTTAGGACTTACGATCACGTTGAGAAACGGGACAATGGACAGCGTTCCACAAATTAAACGATCGTAGCCTACGAAAAGCCAGATTTATAACTTCTTTATTGTGGAAAAAACAAAGTTGTGGGGGTGGGTGGTGGGTGGGTTGGTATGCTTGCTTCTTCATCAGGTGAATAGTGGGAGTACCAAGCGGGGTATATATACCGAGGCGCTGCAAAGAAAACATGTTTACCAACGTTGAAGACTAAAGGGTATATAATACAGACTTGAGGCCAGCAATGTACTGAAACGGTAAGGTAATCGGCTTCATGGACTATAGCACAATTATACGAAGAGGCCAGTGATACACTAAGACAACATCAGG
Source organism: Haliotis asinina (assembly GCF_037392515.1). Lineage (NCBI taxonomy): Eukaryota > Metazoa > Mollusca > Gastropoda > Lepetellida > Haliotidae > Haliotis > Haliotis asinina. The sequence continues at coordinate 299,730 of NW_027133889.1, read as the reverse complement.
GGGCCAGTGATGCACTAACATAACATGGCAATGATGGGGTAAAGAATGCAATGATGCTGAAAAGACAATATGAGGAGGCCAGTGATACGCTAAACGTGCATGGTGATCATGGTGTTGTCTCTGTATGTCTCGGGCTTCCTGAAGCTTCATTTGGCGTCAGTTGTTGTTGGTGGTGGATATGATAAGATAAGGGCAGGGCAGGGCATTGGTGTAGAGCTCATTTCCACGCAATGCATGCTGAATGCGTTTGAGCGTCCCCTCATCAACGGATGTCTTTCTTTCATGGATTATTTTAACAAATCAGCTCCCTGGGGTATATACAACTCATGTTAAGCACCGCTGTCACACCGACACATCGTTAGAAGGTACACATTTGCTGCTGAGTGAACTGGGTCGACACAGTACTTTGTTCAGTGACAATGCACGTTAGATCGATTCCAGTCTCTTCTCTCGGGGTCCATCGGAGGTGACGTTGGGCCCACAGCAGACGTTGACGTTGATGAAACGGCGTCAATATTGGCCCACGATATGGACGTCGAGAATGGAGATTGGCAGCCCGCAACCGATTACGAATGGTATGTAAGGACAGTCGACCTCTAAACATCTCAGTCCTGGTTCGTGTAGCCGGCAATCTGTCACGTAGGTGACGTAGGACGATTTGGCGGTCTTCTGCTCGTGACGTCACACGTGGACGTCCCTACCTTAGGCGATCAGAAGTGGTGCCAGTTTCTTGTAGACGACCTCGCAAGTAATACACAGTACGACGGCTGCATCCATTGCTCTTGCGATGTCAATAACTGATCTTCCCGCTTGCAACATGTCAACAGCGCGTTCACATTGCACATTTGACAATCGTGACATTTAAAGTACCATTAGAACTGTGGTTTAAGAGTGTTTATGTCAATTCTTGAGGCCAATGCAAACACGTGCCAATGAAGAAAACTTCGAGGCGAAAATAACGTGATCGACCGAACGTGCAAAACCTGATTTGGCACTAACGTCATTTGCACGACGAATAGATGGGTTTGAGTGGGTTTTGTTAACGTTTTCCATGAGTCGAAAGATAGGTATCCCATTTCGGATACATAGATGTATCATCCATCATAGAAACATTATTCATCATTTTTAAAAATTACATTTTGTGAAGTTTCTTTTTTGACTCAGTATATGTCTGCAACGAGGAGTCTGCAAGTGTTTGTGTGTCCACCATCTGATCTCCTACCTTTAGATGAGTCGGTTACTTGAATTATGATTGTGCCCTGGAGACTGATATGCCCATGTCTTCTTCAGGACATGAACGAACCTGCAAGTTTTGTCCCCGGATCTGTAGACGGCTGTGAGAACAACAAGTGGAACTACCCGCCATACACCCCAAGTAAGTGGTACAACCCGCCACACACCTCAAGGTAAATAGACCACCGGCCATACACCCCAAGTAAGTGGTACAACCCGCCACATACCGCAAGGTAAATAGACCACCGGCCATACACCCCAAGTAAGTGGTACAACCCGCCACATACCGCAAGGTAAATAGACCACCGGCCATACACCCCAAGTAAGTGGTACAACCCGCCACATACCGCAAGGTAAATAGACCATCGGCCATACACCCCATGTAAGTGGTACAACCCGCCATACACCCCATGTAAGTGGGACATTTCGCCATACATCTGAGTAGAACAACCCGCCATACACCACAAGTAAGTTGAGCAACCCTCCATATATCGACTATAAGTAAGTGGAAAACCCCAGAATGCATCCCAAGAAAGAGGACCAACCCGCCATTCATTCCAAATAAGAGGAACAACGCGTCATACTCCCCATATAGATGAAAGAAGTCGTCTAGCAGCACCCAAAAATATTAGGGCGAATGGCGATGTTAGCAATTGTGTATGACGTATTATTTGTTCTCGGTGACACGGTAATAATGTGCCATTCCAGATATCCTGGGTCGAGGGGAGGACGGGCGCATGTATGACAAGACTCTCTGTATGGATGCCATACAACATCTCGGCAGCCACTACGACGTACACAGTTTGTATGCCCACACACAGGCCATACAGACATACAAGTGAGTACACGGGACATACATACATACATACATACATACATACATACATACATACATACATACATACATACATACATACATACATACACACACACACACACACATCCATCCATCCATCCATCCATCCATACATATACATGAGTTCACAGGGCACGCCAATATACAGAGATATAAACACAGAGGCTGGCGTTATACATAATCAGACTGAGTGTGAATGAGTTTAGTTTTACGTCCCTCTAGCTATAATCCAGCAATATCACGGCAAGGGAAACCAGAAATGGACTTCACGTAACGAGACTGACGGTCAGTACTATGTTCCAAACACTAATAATTCATCCAGGCTTATGTGACCGGATATGTAAGGTCTTCCTACAATGTAACCCATGAAGGATCAGGGGTAGAATAGGCCTTCAGCAACGCATGCTTGCCATTAAAGATAACTATGCTTGTCGTAAGAGGCGATTAACGGGAACGGGTGGTCAGGCTCGCTGACTTCTTTGTCACATGTCATCAGTTCCCAAATGCGCAGATCGATGCTGATGTTGTTGATCACTGGGTTATCTGGTCCACACTCGATTATTTACAGACCGCAGCCATATAGCTCGAACATTGCTATATGGCGTAAAACGAAACTCACTCGCTCGCTCACTCGTACAATGTAGATTCGATGTAGATGCAAACAGCTCACAGTCTAAACATCCGTAACCGTCAAGTACGTCCGTCCTCCAGTACGTGTGTGATGTTTCCTGCAGTGCTCTGAAGAACATATTCCCCGGCAAGCGGCCTTGGACGATGACCCGTTCATCCTATGCGGGGACAGGGAAGTATGCTACAAAGTGGATGGGGGACAACCAGTCTCGCTGGGAACAGATGAAGTGGTCCATTGTGGGTACGTCACAACCCAACAAGTCGCAACCCAATATTTCAATCTGTGAAATATGTCGGGATACACATACGTACTGGGGATTTAAACTCGCTGGTGGTAAGTCACAGGTTGACATATCCGTGACCAGTCGAATGACAGAGGTTTAAGTATTTAATGGTAAATCAAATGCTACCAGTTCAAGCGGGTAGCCGTGAGTTATGGGATGGTATGGGCTGTACATCATCGGTTGTTTCATTAACGATCTGTTATACGTGACATTGATGAACTAGTCGCACGTCGCAAATATAACCACCAACGATCTGTTATACGTGACATTGATGAACTAGTCGCACGTCGCAAATATAACCACCAACGATCTGTTATACGTGACATTGATGAACTAGTCGCACGTCGCAAATATAACCACCAACGATCTGTTATACGTGAAATCGGAGAGGTTGCCTCGGCATCAAAGATTTAAATATCAACGATGTATTTATTAAACTTGACACCAGACAGTGTGTGATTGAGTTGAGCTTTACGCCGCACTCAGCAATATTCCAGCTATGTGGGGGCGGTCTGTAAATAATCGAGTCTGGACCAGACAGTCCAGTGGTCAGTGGTCAACAGCATCAGCATCGATCTGAACAACTGGGATGCGCTGACATGTGTCAATCAAATCAACAAGTCTGACCACCATATACCAAAAGTCGCTTCCTACGACAAGCATGGGCTGCTGAATACCAGTTCTAACCCGAATCTTCACGGGTCCACTTTAGATAGGCTGGTTGTACATCACAAGCTGATTCAGCCCTAACTTGTAGGATGAAACGTACCGATGTTTACAGTATTAGATGTACGTAATTGATGGGCACACTCCCCATCCTTTCTCTGCCAGTCCTTACCAGTACCGGATTCTTGTACTTGATGCCCTGTTATGATTTTCAGGAATCCTAGAGTTCGGTCTTTTCGGGTTTTCCTTGGTGAGTACCTTTGGTTTGAACTTTCATGTCTTCTTCCATACGTTCACACGTTTACCTGTTCAACGTAAAAGATACCTAGTCAACGTTTTCGATTCCCCACATTGGTACAGTGTGTGAGGTCCATTTCTGGTGTCCCTGTCGAGATATTGTGAAATATTGCTTTAAACCATACTCACTCATTCACTAACGTCGATGTTCTGGCGTCTGAAGTGACCTTCGGGATGGGCGTTTTGCACGGACGCCGGAGAGGCCTATACCAACTTATTTACTCACCGCAGCAAGTGACATGAATAAGTATCAGGAATCCGGCCATTCAGATTTTCTCCACGTGAGTTATCTCCCCTTGTTTTTACAGAACGGCGCCGACATCTGCGGGTTTTGGTACGAGGCGGAGTACGAGATGTGCGTCAGGTGGCATCAGCTGGGCGCTTTCTACCCATTCGCCCGCAACCACAACGCTCTGGGGGACGCTCCTGACTTCTTCAAGGTGGGTATTGGTCAGGGACTGTCTTCCTGTATTCCTTCCAGAAGATTCAGGAACATAGGTATTGCGAGACATTGTCAAGATTTCGTGTATTTTTTAAAATGTTTAAGAAACATGAAATAGTCTGTAAAACTTCATTTTTAATTTACTTTTGAAAAATTTGGTCATGTTGGTGTCAATCGGTGTTGAGATGATAATAATGGATGTTTGGAGAGTACATCAACTTTCTTATGACCATAGTTATCGGACATGTATTCTGTAGGTGTCGCGTTTTTCTACATTTTTGTGATGATGTGATAGACACAAAACGGTCGATTACACAGGTGTTCTGTCCTCGTGAGACACACATAATTATGTACATCACGGGACAAAGCTAATATTTTGCGTCAAGATTTGCTCAACGACAAATTATGACAGACTGGAATGGTTCTCTGTTCTCCAGCCACAAGACCCCGCTGCCTGGGACGCCCGATTCGTCCGTCTTGCCAAAGAGGCACTTATCACCCGCTACAAGCTGCTACCCTACCTGTACACCCTCATGCACAATGCGCATGCGCGGGGAGACACTGTCATGAGGCCCCTCCTTTTCGAGTGAGTGGTTATTGCTGAGCGCGGCGCAAAACTAAACTCACTCACTCTCTCGAGTGAGTGGTGGTATCCCTAGTTTATTCCTGTTTACAGCCTTTAGACATGGTCACGATCCACAAAGCGTTCGTAATGTTATGACTTGTAACTGAACATATTATCTTACGAATGTCGTAGCGCTATGGACGTTTTATGGATCATGAACCAGATACTCATATGTGATTGTTGCACTGCCACTATCGTAACGCCAAGACTTGAAATTACGACAACCGTAGCGCTGAAACGGACGCCTACAGATGAATATTGTAACTACCCGCGCCAGTACGAAAGGATTTCAACTACCATGGGTCCGCTTATGAAAGCTGTCGTATAGGTAATGTAATCTTAACCCCCATACCTTAACATCGACTTACGACTGTCCATGTCCAAAGAGCAGCGGGTCCCTGACATACTTTGATACTTGCCTGCCTAGACAACTGGACGGTGAAGGCGCTCCTAATTTCGCTTCAAAGATCTATGAATCATTGAAAAATGAATGTCTGCAATGACACAGTGTGGCAAAGTAAGTATAAATGTAACACGTTTTATTCATTCAAACTCACTCACTTAGACAGGTTCCCTAACGACCCTGTCTGTCTGAGTGTTGTATTTGCCACAGGTTTCCTAACGACCCTGTCTGTCTGAGTGTTGTATTTGCCACAGGTTCCCTAACGACCCTGTCTGTCTGAGTGTTGATGAACAATTCCTACTGGGACCTGCACTGCTGGTGTCTCCAGTCCTAAACAAGGTGACTTCATGTAACGCCAACCTGTCCTGTACCTGATCAATTAACCAATAACATATACAGTGTACACTGAAAATAGTGCTCTCTGACTTTCTGTAGAGACCAGTTAACATTTCAGTTATATTCACCTAAAAACGAAATATTAGCCATGATCCTGCTAAAACACACATTTGTTTCCCGCGATTGTTTAAGCATATTTTAGAAAAATACCCAAACGCAATATGTTTTCAAAGCATATAATAGAGAAAGCTGACTTGTCATTTCTCCAGGGGCAGACAACCGTGAAAGCATATTTCCCAGAAGGCCGTTGGTATGACTACTTCCAGGTGAGTCAGCATATCTTCTGGTGACCTTTTGTCATCTGACAACTTCCTGACAACTTTCTATAAAATGTGTGCTGATGCGCGATCTCCTCCAGCTGCAGTCACTCAACCATATGGGTACCTGAAACGTCCCTGTGTGTCCGTCATCGTTCCGTCCCTTTTCGTTCATTTCCGTAAGCTTTTGAGCATGGAATATGCCAATATTCCCAAACTGGTATACCGTCGAAACCATTATCCCACGTTCAGGCTTCTCGAACACGTAGGTCTTGTACACATGTGCCTTGGGATGGTCGCTTACTCATTGAGCGTTCGCTGTTCCATTGTTGAAGTATGTTCATTATAATGGTAACGGTACAAGTTGGTTGAAGATTAAAGTATGCATGCCCTCCCGGGAAAGGGGTTTAATGCTGCATCCCTATTGTTGCATGTAAAAGGGTGAAACGGTTGCGGTAAACAAGGATTACCTTGACCTTGACACGCCTTTGGAGAAGTTCAACCTTCACGTCAGGGGTGGTCACGTGATTCCATGGCAGGTGCCGGCTAGCACAACTAACTCAAGGTAGGTAGGTCTTCAGGACCAGCTCGCCGGATTATAGCAACAAATGTGTCGGGATGCATGTTTTAGATATAGATAAACAAAGTGAGTGAACAGAGAGTAACAGATACACATAGGTACAGATTACAAGACAATTACAGAGCGTTACGTTATATCTGCAGCAAATAGATAACTTTTTTGCAGTGCTGAAATATACAAGCTATCAAAAAGGGTGCAACGCAAAGCGAAGAAATGGTCGATAGGTTGTACACATATGGCGCGCAAACATGCACATTTGGGCAGACAGGCGTGAATAACTGAATGCTTAGGATAACCTGCATCACTGTCTTATCTACCAATTTATTTGTGCTGTTCGTAACTTCATTCTGTATTGTAGTCGAAAGAACAAGATGGGTGCCATTGTTGCCCTGGATAAAGAGGGTCGAGCAGAGGGCGAGCTGTTCTGGGATGATGGGGAATCAATAGGTGAGGTCATTGTTGTCTGATACTGAAGCAATAGGTGAGGTCATCGTGGGATGATCGGGAAGCAATAGGTGAGGCCATTATGGGATGATCGGGAAGTGAGTGAGTTTGATTTTACGCCGCTTTTAGGAATATTCCGGGATTCTAATACCATTTGATCATGTTTCTCAGCCAATCAAATGACAGAACATAATGACTTTTGGGTTAATGAATTTAGGTTAATCGCAGAACGTCAGAAATGTCCAAATTGTTGTATATATAAGCTGTCTATACCACTTCGAAAAAAATAACAGGCATCCGGCTGGTAGGAGCATACTATATATCATCATCAGTGCGAATCTAGGATTCAAACGCGGAAATTCCGCGTCACCGAGACAGAACTCTGCACATTGAATTATGCCACAATCCGTACTCATTTTGCCCGTGCGGGAAATGAAATCCTGGGGGCTACATTTCGAAGCTCTCATGGCGCTAAGATAGTCGTAAGTTAATGTTAATTAATTAATGTCGTAGCGTCGAAAGTGGATTTAATCACTGGGCTATACCGATTGTCCTGATACTTCAGGGACATACTTTGTAAGGTCTCTCACTCCAAGTTTAACTTGTAGTACCGACCATGCTATAAATTGTCTACATTACGTGAGTACGTCTAAACAAAGAATTTATGAAACACTTCGTGATCAGGATCCATGCAACCAGACCATGTATTTACTTTTCCAGATACCTACGAAACAGACCAGTATTTATTGATCAAGTTCCGCATGCCCAAGGTAAGCTCTGCATTTAACAATAATATTATTTGTCAGCGGATCTGAGATAGAACATAAAATCTCTGCTCATGGATACGGAGTCATAAGTGTATAGCTGGGCACTGTGAATGAGTGAGTGAGAATCGAACCCGGGTGTTTGGCGTGGTGTTCACCACTGGACTACCCCAACACTCTGCACTGTGAGTGACATGGAGAGCCAAATGAGTTTTCGAACACAGTACAATGACATCAACAGCTTGGAAATACATCTACCGAGGACCATTAACAATTCAAAGAAACATAATTTGCGAAGCTCCAATAAAATCTCGGAGCTGGACATCTTTGCTGACAACTTGGAACGTAATTCACACATAACTCGATCAGGTGACGGTATCATATATATATACTATTCAGAAAAAGTAGGGCAACCTGAACTTTGAAGTCTGGTAGAAAGAAAACCCATTGAGGAACGTGACAATGACATTCATCATTTCACGTTATCGCCACACGCAAACACAATGCATGAGAAGCACGTGCACAACGTGGGAGCCTCATTCACGGGCATGGGGTGTCATTATGAATCTTGGCGTTTTTCAGGTAGGTGGATAAATCACTGCAGGCCATTTTTCCGATAATTTTCTTGCATCTGTGCATGGTCAGGGTTTTCAGGGTGACATCACACACTACTTACTGAAAATTGTAAACCTGAAACTTTCATGTCATACTCCAGTCACCTAACAAGGGGGATAACTGAACGAACAGCTTTGCCTTGACTGAAATCCATGAGGTGATGCAATCTCAAAACACCCATTATTGTATCAGCACTGATTCAATCCCATATATCTCCCAGTTTCGACAATCGTGCATTGAAAGTACAGTTCCCCTACTTTTTTTAGGAGTATAGAACAATGTGAACATATGATGTCGCTTGGAAACATTGTATAAGTATTACTTTGAATAATTTAGACATTCTATTTTTGTTATATCTGTATTTTTTTTATTAAACGGGCATCACATTTCTAGCATGTTTTCAAAACAAAAAGAGTCTTTGCTTGATGGCTTAATCCATTGTTCACGGCAGAAAACTTTGATAACTCATTAAAATAGCTGAACATCAAGAGTACATTTTTATTTATGCTATATACCATCTATTGGCGCTGTATATTTTCTTACATTTGTGATAGTTCAACTTCAATCAACAACCTCTACATCAAGTAAATCCTACGTCTGGCCAGTCTTTGTTGAACTATGCCACCGCCTGACTCATCAACAAAATAGTTCTGGGTTAGAACTGATTTTGAGAAACTTATGATTATCGAGCAACTTAAAGTACTGTCGGAATTCATTTGGTGTAGTTAATATGTGAAAGTGTGAACTATCTGTTCGTTCGGCCTAACTATAGTCTGAGTGGTAGGGGAAGAGTGAACGTAGAAAAAGGATTTTACTGAGGTGAGAGTACTGCAGAAATGAGCAATGCTGGTTCTTTTTTTCTTTATTGTTTGTTTGTTTTTCCCAAAGAGATTTATTTAGATCGTGCCATGACTTTATGTAAAATAGAGTGCGAAGGAGGCACACAGGACATCTATTTATTTTAAGGCATTTAATAAGATGGCTAAATTAAGCTTTCCAATGGACTCATGTGTCCGTAGGTAGCACGTGCATTTGATGCCAGTTGAGTCGACAGACCTTCGGCATACCTGGCTGAGAGACCTAAGTGCCATCTACAGTTTGATGCCAGTTAGGCCGATGTGGATTATTTCGACATATGCTATTTGCAATTGTGTAAAATTTAGGGATACAGAGTAGCAGCAAAAAACAGGTTTTTTCCTATTCCCAACGGTACTTTTAGGGTAGTAACTGATAGCCTCGTTGATTTGATTCGTATTGATTCATTTGATTCTCTCAGAGTGATGCTAATTATAATATTCACCAGACTGTCTGGTCCAGATTCTTTTCTGTCTTGCATAATCTTAAGTGCGGTAACTATTGTCAATTAAGATTTACCCAAAACACATTGTATTCGAGTCAACAGTAGAACTATTTAGCTTTGAGTATGTGTTTGAGCCCAGACTCAATCCAAGCCTGTTTGTTTCTGCAGTACGGTGAGCTACACGTGGTTCAGACAGGGTCTGTGTCAGTGTTCCCGCCGCCTCCGCCGTTAAACCAGCTGGACATCTACGGCCTCCAGACCATTCCACTGTCCGTCAGTCTGGACGGGCACGTGGTGCCCGTCGACAACATACGGCAGTCCTACGCGGTGAGTCCCACGCAAGTTATTTATACTACCCATATAGTAAACTATGAGGGTAAATGTTAGTATGTTGCTAGTTTTAATTAAGCCAGATCAAATATAAACAAAAAAGCATGGTCATCAATATCCCTCGCCACAGCGTTCTGTTTCTATTTGGTTCCTGTTGTTTTCTAAATGTCACCACGACATTCGTGTCCAAAAAACACATACATTTGGTTTCACTATCAGTAATGATTACTGAGAAAAACTGTTTCCATTGGGGACAACAAGCACTGTCAAGAACTGCATGGCAGGGGCTTTAACTCTGTAAGTAACTCCATCAAGGTATTTATGACCTGAAAATACATACTGCATACAAGGGCCATAAATCTGTAACAAATTGTAGCACCGTTTCCGTGTTCGACACGCATGAAGGCATTTATGTCTGGAAAACACACACCAAATTTAGTGCTGTAACGGTTTTGAAAAAATCTGGTTCCAACATCTGGAGCGGAAGGAGCTCTAAAGGGAGCTAAATATAAACTGCACGAAGGTAATGTGTACACTAATGGATGGTTTTGGCTGGAAACGGACCAAAAACGACATGGTATTTTGATTTATTTGATCACAAATACACAATATTTTATTAACTTCTGAAATCAACTTTGTCACTACAAATTTTAAAGTTAATACTGGTTGGCATAACATGGCATACAAAATAAATCAAGACATTGGTAAACAGTTTGCAACTATAACCTCATTCTCAGATGATACAGGAATTTGATCCAGAATGTCTATCCACAGATTACTTCGTTACTGAACCTGAACATGACCCTCACTAGCAACCACACTATCACGTGGACGTAGCAGCCAGTCAGATAGACGAGTGATTCACTTCCGGCAAACGTCAGCCAATCAGTGATGTCCTCATTATCGGAAGCGCCTGATGTGTAACGCCAGATCTCAAAGCTGTTTTCAGCGTTCTTTCAGGCAGTGATTCATGCCTCGCCTGTACTGAAAAAAATGGAATGCTAACATGCATTACTGAAGTGATCTATCATAGATATACTCTTAGGATAAGAAACTTCTCTTGGTGTGTTTGAGTTAATTTACCATACCATTCTTACACAAACCAGTCCTTGCTGAATCCCAACATGTGGAGACATGGTATTCATCATTGATTGGTTTGTGTAAAAACGCGTTCCTAAATTCATATTGTTCGAATGTTAAGTATCTTTTTTTGAAGAGTATATATGTATCTGATACAACTTTATGCAACAAGACATTGGTTGACGGATGTACGTATAGATGTTGATTATATTGTGATATTCTGTGAGGTATAAATTGACCTGTAAAAGATCTGTTTATGTCCAACCGATCAAACCTCTCCACGGCGTCAAAATGCTTATACAGGCATAAACTCATGTTTGGAATAACACACTTGTTTTGTTAAGTATACGTTTAACTGAGCCAGGGATGTGGAACGCATGAATGTAATTTGGTTTATACATTCCTTTGTAACATATTTCAATAAACTAGTTTTACACAAAGAAAAGGTGACCCAGTTGTTGCGGGCTTGTTGCTGTATTTCTTGATGCATCAGTATACTGTTCTTTCTTGGTGGGTTGGTCTTCTTTCTTACTGAGCTGAAATGTTATTTTTTTCCCTTCTGGGACGATATAGTGCCTTTGTAAGAACGGGATCGGGTGGTCAGGCTCACTGACTTGCTTGCCATATGTCATCTGTTCCCAGTTGGTCAGGCCGATCCTCATGATGTTAATCACTGGATTGTCTGGCCCAGACTCGATTAATTACAGGCTGACGCCATAGAGCCTGACCACCCGATTCCTTTAGTCGCCTCTTACGACAAGCGTAGTCGCCTTTTGTGGCAAGCATGGGTTGCTGAAGGCCTATTCTACCCCGGGACCTTCACGGGTCCTCAACAAGTCGATGTGATATCAATGTAATATTGTCGACTACAGGCGGGAGAGATATATGAGAGAAACAATGCTGATTACATTGCGGCATGGTTTTAATGTACACGTCGGTATGGTGTGTGATACCGTTTACAGTATATCCAGATGTGTGTGTTTGACCACCGGTTCCACGCGTGCAGTGACACTTGGACGAGTACAATATCGTGCCGACTATCTCAGTTGGGCGTTTGCTGTGATGGCCAATGACAAAGTATTGGTTAGGGCCTCTCTCGCAGTATGTTGAATGGTTCTTTCAAGGATCTCTGGACTGAACTACTGTTCTTATTTGTGCAAGCAGACACACAGACAGACACGCACGCTCGCACGCGCACACACACACACACACACTGCTTCGTCCTCAAGTCTGTCAGTACGAACGAATGCGGCCGTAAAAGTTCCACCTCCTCCTATTCCTTTAAGGGAGGTCACTCCCGTTGCCTTGATGCCAGAGGACGCCCATGAACAATATTGTCACGCAATTGGAAAAACTTTCATGATGATAGCTGTGAGGGACGTTCTTCTATGTACATGTATAGTGATTACACATTACTCATCGGAAGGGTGAGTGAGTTTCGTTTTATGCCGCTTGTAGCAATACTCCAGCAATATCATAATGGAAATAGGCTTCACATACTGTACCTGTGTGACAGGGGCATACTTTGTATGTCTGCGCGTCTGTATGTCTGTGCATTTGTATGTCTGTAGGTATAATTAGATAGCTTTATTAATTTGAAGAATCGTAAATAACCGTTAATTCTCCATATTTATTTCAGCATCCAACAGACGCTGAAACATGAAAATGCAAATATGTCTTAATATATTACTTTCATTTCAGCTTACTACAGTGGCTAACTAAAATAGATAATAATTTATGTATTTTAAACACATTCTTGATTTCAGATCATATCAGCAGTTCACAGAGTTCATAGAGTTTAATTGCTTGGTTTCAATAATAAAATCAATAGTGTTTAACCATGACAACACGATACAATTGGCCCGTTCAAACCTGCATGCTTTTTTCTATGCATGAACATCCCGCACCCCGACACGTCATATAGTCACCAGACACGACTGGCAAAACTTGTGTGACAGACAAAGCCTAGCCATCTACTAAATTTTCATCAGGTTAGTAAACTATCTTAAACGGTCTCTAATCACATCTAGTGTAGCCATAAAATAATTAATTTAAAACACATAACATATATTAAATAAGTCACTAGTAACTAATGCTGTCAGGGTAGCAAGTATGTATAGTAAGCTGGTAAACGGAAAGTTCATCTATATACATATATTCCCTTTGAAACAAATATCACATTAAATAACTACAAAACGAGGCATTGTGAGTATGCTTTGAATATAAATGTTGTCCAAGTATGATTATCTTATTTTGCACAAATAATGGCAAAAAGTATCTCAATCTAAGGTTTTATAGTGTATGAAATATTTTTCCATGCTTAGCATTACGTCTGTACGGATAGTTTGCACCCAATCGTCTTGGTCGTTTTCATAATCTATCTTATTTCCAGTGTACACCGTACGTTAGTCCATCGTCTGCTGGTCAGGCTCGCTGACTTGGTTGACATATGTCATCGGTTGCAATCGCAGATCGGTGCTCATGCTGTTGGTCACTGGATTGTCTGGTCCAGACTTGATTATTAATTTTACAGACCGCCGTCATATGGCGGGAATATTGCTGTGTGCGACGTAAAACTAAACTCACTCACTCATTGTGATTCTGCTACACCTATGTAGGGAATCGTCCTCGACGTTCGCCTTCCCCTTCACCGCCTTCAACACTAGGGGATGTATCTGCGGTGTAGCGTCTGGCACATGGACATTATCTATATTAGTGTAAGGTCTCACATCGCATTATAAAAATATGCTTCCAAATGTAACGTTATATATAAAACCTCTAAAATAAACGTTGATTATGGAAAATCATATAACATAAACACACACACACACACACACACAAAAAGACCCGTGAAGGTCCCGGGGTAGAATAGGCCTTCTGCAACCCATGCTTTCCATAAAAGGTGACTGTGCTTGTCGTAAGAGGCGACTAACGGGATCGGGTGATAAGACTCGCTGACTTGGTTGACACATGTCATTGGTTCCCAGTTGCGCAGATCGATGCTCATGTTGTTGATCACTGGATTGTCTGGTCCAGACTCGATTATTTACAGACCGCCGCCGTATAGTGCGGCGTAAAACTAAACTCGCTCACTCACACAAAAAAAATTAAAATAAATCATTTTCATCTTAAATGGAACCTTCTCTTCCAGGTACTTAGATGACTCAAACTGTATTGATTTGTACCTGACATTACCTATACATTATCTATTCAATGAATTATGCATGTTCATGAATATACTAATATACTGATATCTCACCCGTGCATCATGTAGTTGTATGACTTAAAGCCGTAAGCATCACGGCGTTGTATATCGGCCATATTATAATCTCGGGAACCAATAAAAACATTTTCTTAAGGAAAAAACGTCACGAATCTATGTCTACATTGGTTTCTCACATCTGTACCTGTGTCTTCAGTGGTGTAACGTCTCATATCTAGGCCTGTGTCTACAGTGATGTAATATCTCACATCTAGGCCTGTGTCTACAGTGGTGTAATACCGCACAGCTAGACCTGTGTCGACATTGGTGTAACATCTCACATCTAGACCTGTGTCTTCAGTGATGTAGTATCTCACATCTAGACCTGTGTCTTCAGTGGGGTAACATTTCACATCTTGAGCTCCGGTTGTGTAACATCCCACACGTCACAGCTAGAGTTGTATGTATGTTTCCTCCCCTTTTCTTCTCTCAGATGAGTGAAAATCATTGACACCAGAGACCATATATACGATCTCTGATTTGGACACATTCTCTATATAACCTAGATACCTGCAAAGAGTATGCTCCTCAATCAAGGGCCTGTTTGCTTGTTGTTGTTGGGGCACATTTGTTCCATGCATCATCACCCGTCAAATATTTGCGCCATGTGGTCTGTGGAAACAAACCTTCATAGCAATAATTAATGAACGTACAGCAACCCGCCAGTCAGACTGTAATTGTGTGATGACATACCAGAACATGCCATGGAATCCGAGGTTGCATCACGTTACAAACCTCTTGTAACCTCATACATTGTTTTCGGAGGTTTATGATATTCGTCCAGTGGTATGTGTGACCTCTGCTCATCAGCATGTAAATCAATGAATATCGTCTTACACTTTTAGCAATATTCCAGAAATGCTAGAACTGGGGGTGACAGAAATGGTCTTTGTGTCTGATCTGTTTACATTGTACCCTTATGAAGAATTACACCCTAGTCTTGAGCGTGATGATTTACTCTATTTTGTATTTATTTTCCCACGATATCATGGTACACACGTGTGCTCACATACTAAATACAATTTTACAAACAATGCTATGGCCCGTTTCACCTCTCGTACCAAAAATCATTTTTCATTTATGAAATAGCTTGTCCTGCATGAAAACAGGTTAGTAATTCTTGTAGTCAATTACTGTTTTCCATGCACTGTGTTCGATTCGGCCACCGAATGGGAGTAGACGATTTTGACGTGATGCTGGTGGAAAATATTATCACTGTGTAGCGTCTCACTCACATCTAGGCCTATGTCTCCAGATATTGGTATAGAGGTGATATTTGGAATGTGTAATAAACGTAACTGTTATGAAATAATTTGCTTTTCGTGGTGAGGCCGGGGTGGTGGTGGTGGGTGCATGCTCAGTGCCTACCTTAAAAGAAGCCTGGGTTGTGGAACTGCATCTGAAGGACGTTTCTACTTTTGATTTACAAATAGCTGTGAAGTCTCGAGAAACATGCTGCACGTGCGAACCTGACGTGGCTCGTTTTTGGATCCGTATGTATACACAAGCAGGGTGAGGTGGTTCAACCCGTATTTGTTTTTTGATCGACATTCGATATATTATCACAAATATTTCTGTATATGCTTGTGTTGTTTCCTCAGCTTTCTACTGCAGATGGACCACACCTCCCCTCCAGACATGCATATGCATAGTAACGAATAAACAGAGACACAGTAGCAGGACCTCAAGTTTAGAGCTGTATGAAACTTGACCATCCTCACGTCCCGTCATATTTTCTCCCACAGAGCGTACTTGTGTCTGGAATGGGCGGGAGGAGAGTGGCTGGGTTGATATCAGTAATTACTATGTATGGTGCATAAAAAGGACTAATACAGACTCTAATCTCAGATGTACTCGTTTGTTGTGGTTTGACGCCATAGTCTGCAATTCCCAGCTACTCGATGTCGGTATCTAATTAACCGAGTGTGCACCAGGCAATCCAGTGATTGATATCATGAGTATTGATATGTGCAAATGACAAGCATCAACCAAGGTAAAGATCTTTAAGACACTATCCCGTAATGGCTTGCTGAAGAGATGATCTGCACGGGTCATTTGGCTGAACATTAAATTGTGCATAATGTATAACCACATACATACGCAAACAATTATTTTACGCATACTGATGCATGTTGAAATGTCACTGTGATAAAACTATGTGATGTAATTAACGATTGTATTCAAAGATTAGCTAAGCTAACAAGCCAACGCAGACACGTACTTAGGAGAGACCTCACGCCCCATAACCACTAAGACAAAAGGAGACAAGACCTATGGAGACAGTCTGACATGAAATCTGCTCTTTCGGAACATCTCATGAATAATCCCCGCCACCATATTTCCTGGCAAAAAACCAAGATTCTACACACCGACATCAATCACCGCCAAAAGAGGAAACTTCAAGAAAGCATCGAAATCCAGAGAAAAAAGCCAGTCATGAACCGGGACCAAGGCATTTACCTTCCCAGTGTACACTCTATTGTCCTATAATTGTCAGCTTTGTCTTACATTATTTTGTTATCATTGTACATTAATCTCATCTTATTGGTTTCCATTATGGTGTTTACTTTGACCATCAACGCACCCCGTTCCCTCTCTTGGCTTTGTCCTTATGATACAGTGTGTTTTCTTTGTACATAAATCCAGTGTTATTGACTTTGTAATTATATTGTTATCTTTGTATATTATTGAAATTATATTGTTATCATCTTTGTGTATTATTGTAATTATATTGTTATCTTTGCACATTATTGTAAATATATTGTTATCTTTGCACATTCTTGTAATTATGTTGTCATAATTGCCTGATGTAGGAGCAAGAGTTACCTCTGAAACGTCGTGTAAAGAATGAAAAGTGTGTTATCCACAACACGTGTCATGTATTCAAGTCAACTGATATAAAACTAGATTTTGCAAAATATTCCATCCTGTTTCAAGGTCTGTTTTCACCTGAACTGATGTATTGTGAAACAAGTTTGCAACATTGAAAAGATTATTGTCATGAGTTCAATAAATGATAAAACTCGATGAAAATGGGCGAATTAACAACATTTTATACCAAAACGCAGCTGTTCACATGCACGATATTTGCACATGCTTTTCATGAGTTAGACGCATGATCATCTGCATAAGGTTTGAAGTTGCAATTATATGTATCGAAGATGAATTTCTCCACGAACATGGGGGAACCAATACTGATATAATCCAGTGAAGAGGTAGTAAAGTTAATGTGCTGACGTATTCTATCTGTGCAAAATGAACTTGACCAAACGTCAGTTGTAGTCAGCACTGAGAAAATGACTGAAATAGGGTTCCTAGTCCATAGCTTCATAGGTCACCCTTGCGCCTGCCATGCTATCACTGGAAGTGTAATGTGGCATGAATGTGTTGTATTGTAGATTTAATGAAGTCTCCCGTCGTGGAGTCGTTGAATGCGAAATGCACACACTTCCAAGAAGAAGATAAACATACTATGTTGGAAAATCAGAGGTATATGGGAGTAAGCCTCTGAGGAGGTACAATGCAAGGGTAATTATACTGGACAAAATAAGTTAGGGATATTGGAATTTTTATGACTGACATTTCATCAGTATGCCAATGAAGAAAAGCATCATCATTCATAAATTCGAAATTTACAAATATCCCTGACTATTTTTGTCAGTACATTAGAGCAATAGAAACAATGAGAGTATTATTCACCCACCAACAATAGTCAAACATGCATCTAGGGCTACTCAGGGCATGATCATCACTAGGGGTAGAAACTGAAGAGAAGTTTCCTAATGCGACATATTGCGATGTTGAAGTCTATATTGCGATATATGTTGCAGAACTGCATGAAGTAATTTTTAAACAACAAACTACTTATAATCATGTTAATGTTTGATTTATAGGACAAAAACACAGCAAAATCACAATGCTTGATCAGTTTTGATCACGACAAAAATATCATAAAAATGTAAATAATATTTGGCACAAATGAAACATGGAAATCTCCGGATGTTACGAAGTTTTCCGAACGCAAGGTAAAATACCGGTTGTCGGTGAGTAAATCGCAATGTGTGTTGTTTTGATGTCTGAAACGGCAAATAACGGTAAAGCGGTTATGTTGCACAGCCCAACAATAATCACACACAATGCTGGTCCCCTGGTCACTTGAGTTGTAATGTGTTATGAGAGACAATAGCCAGCTAGCTCCTTGTATGCACACAAGAATATGCTGCTAGAGTGTTTAAGGTAAATGAGCACTTTCTGTGATATTCTATCAAATGTAAAAGCATGGAAATCTGTAGCACTTCGTCTAAACATAGCGTATATATATACATAGACATACCGACCCGTGAAGGTCCCGGGGTAGAATAGGCCTTCAGCATCCCATAGAAGGCGACTTAGCTTGTCGTAAGAGGCGACTAACGGGATCGGGTGGTCAGGCTCGCTGACTTGGTTGACACATGTCATCGGTTCCCAATTGTGTTGATCGATGCTCATGTTGTTGATCACTGGATTGTCTGGTCCAGACTCGATTATTTACAGACCGCCGCCATATAGCTGTAATATTGCTGAGTGCGGCGTAAAACTAAACTCACTCACTCCCATAGACATACACGAGATGGACAGGCCTTACATCCTTTAGTCCTTGTAAAGCTGAAGGTATTACACAGGAAGATGATGTAGCTGTTGTCGCAGTGGGTGAATCTAGGTGAATCTAGGTGAATGCATGTTCCGTATATCGTGTACATATACAGGCATGGCGGATCTGTTATGACGTTAATGCTTGATGGAAACGTTACCACACCGATCTGTAGTCACTGAAGTTACAGCTGACCAATGTCCAACAATATTGTTTTCATATTTCATATAATCAGCAGTATCATTGCTAAATCAGCCCAACCTGTGATCAGCAGTATGAATGTATACTACGTCGACATGTCGTCAGCAGTACTATGGTTAAACCATACCAACATGTTATCAATATGACTGTTATACCATGTCGTCAGCAGTACTATGGTTAAACCACACGAGCCTGTTATCAGCAATATGACACTTGTACCAGAAATATCACAGTTAGAGCAATACAAGAGTTATACCATACCGACGTGTACATTAAAACCATGCCGCAATGTAATCAGCATTGTTTCTCTCATATATCTCTCCCGCCTGTAGTCGACAATATTACATTGATATCACATCGACTTGTTGAGGGCAATATTACAGACATACCACGCCAATTTGAGGCGGGCAATATGTAAGTAATAACACACCGATGTGTGATCGTCAGTATTACAGTTCTGCCACACCGATACGTATAAACCACGCTTACACCAGCCACCACTATTACAGATGTGCCAACCTGTAATTACAGTGAGAAATAATACCGTTATGTCACACCGTCCAGCAGCACACCAGCTGTCCACAACTGTTTGTGGTCAGAAATATGACAGTCGTGCCACACAGATGCGTGGTCAGTAATATTACAGTGCACACAAGCTGACCTGTACACAATATTACCGTTGTACTAAGTCCGTGTGGTCAGCACGGTCTGAGTGAGTGAGTGAGTGAGTGAGGTGAGTGAGTGAGTGAGTCCTGGTTTGGGATATGCAAACTGTATAACGACAAGGCACACCGGAAAAGGGTTTGACACATCCATGTGGGATATCCAACCAGGGTCTTCACCGTGAGGAGGAACGCTTCAACCACTGTGCTATCTCACTGCCCATGTGGTATTTCAACACATGTGACCACCGCTGTACTTGTACATATAATCCATAGTATGCGGCCTTAATGTTCAAATTCACTCAGCAGCAGTTACAGCAGACGAGTTTTAACGAAGTGAAAGAAACGACACATTATATACTGAACAGCTGAAGAAACGCAAGTTTTGAAAAAAAATGATATCATATAGAAATAAGCGTTCTTGTTTATGTCTATTTAAAAACTTGACCAAAACAATGTTGCGTTTCTTTTACTGTTGAATATAGTTCTTTATAGGTACATCATTGGCCGAGACAACAACAACAACAACAACAACAACAACAACAACAACAAAAGAAACACCAAAACAGTTCGTTATATCAGTTCGTTTTAGAGGTACTTCACTGCAATCGACCCTGTCTTCCAAGAGATGCAGGTGTTTATCCATGTTAGTGTATAATATATTAAATGTACGTGGGCCTTTGCTCCAAACAAAGGGCGTGAATTAATGAAATAATCATTCTGGTTTTCACAGATGAGATTCACAGATCATTGATGCAATCTATTACTTCATAAGCTTTCACTCTCAGGAGTGCCACAGAAAACACGCACTGGAGACGTGCAAGGTGAAGAGCTGGGTACTGGTTTAATTTTGACGACTTCCGGACCATGTTCATCTGGTCTAGTCATCATGCCTACGTATGTTGGACTAAATATCTCTTGATAGATTGATGGAGATAATTTGGTAAAATAGTCTTAATTGATCTATGAGACATACGTTATCATGGAATGAAAAAGCTTGCCTAAAATTAAAATGTAAACACAAGTTCACTGCACGCGACCGCTAAATATGATGCTGTCTATAACATCTGCATCACCATGGAAACGCCAGGTATCACTTTGGTTGCAAAGTAAAAGGAAACTATTTGTTCAAAGACGTTTTTTCTTTAAAGTGTTTGTTTATGGAATGCAAAACATATTCATATTCATCATATTCAAAAGTTATTTCACGGTGCGCTTGCATCCTCTTACAAGAAGTCAGTACACGCTCATTCCCCTCATTAATATGAACAGAGCTTAACGAAGGCAAATTCTTCACCTAACTCATTTGAACGTCGAACATTAAAACGGTTCCCCTAAGCTGATATAGATAATAAAATTCTCCTCGAGATGATCAGGTCGTTGAGGCTTAATTACCTTCCAAAGCATGCCATAATAAGGCCTCATATATGAGGTATTGGCCATACCACTGCGCTGCACGCTCCCGAACCCAGTCACCCCACGACGCGGACATCCTAACTCCTCGCACTTCCTAATCTCCTCACAGCAGGCAAGGACGAATTGTAGGACTCGCTTCCTCTTTCAATCAACATAGTTAAATCATTACCCTGTTTGATTCTCTACATGTGTAAGCATTTCACAGTAAGGCAATAAATTGTAAAAAATACTAAACCGCAAATATTTGCTCAACGGAAACTGTAACGTGGCAAATCTCAGCGTAACGTAGCAGTCCTGTAGTTCTTAGGAGGACTAGTGTAGGCGATACACATATTGTGCTAAAAGTATATTGATAGCACGCTGTTACGATTCCCGTATACTGGTGGACTTGGACCGTTCTGGTAAATCATTGGAAACCGTAGTACACTTGCATGTATATGTCTGACCATTCAATGCACCACTGGCAAATTCAGCCTGTGTATGTGTTGCAGAACCAAAGGTTGATGTGATTGATACTGTTTCAGTCATGTCTGGGTTTGGTTCCTTCGAACACCAGCAGAACCCGGTCATTTTTAATTCACCCCAAATTTAAAGTTAAAAACGAAGTTTTTGTTGTTGTTTTTTTTTTGTTTGTTTTTTGGGGGTTTTTTGGGGTTTTTTTTGTTTGTTTTGTTTTTTCTTCTTCTTTTTTTTTTTTGGGGGGGGGGGGTTGCTTATTTTATGATTCAATAACTTTGTAAGTGGCCAGTAGCTGTGTACCCCATTTTGACATCCATGACATATTATAAACACAGTGGACAATATTCATCCGACACAAATGACCTTGTATGTCTTGTCGCATAAACTACCTCGTGGATACTAGCTGGATCAAAGAGTCAGTCGTTTCGTACATAAATAAACTAAGAAACAAAGCGAACATTGTAACATAAACAAATGAATTGCTTGTGAAAACGTGGGCACTGTGATCATGAAAGCAGCAGATACGTTGTTGGAATGAGAGAACACAGATGGGCAGTCATTGGGTGACACGTTGAAAGGCGCCTCAATTATTGCTATGCACATGAGAATATAGCACGAAAACAGGTGACATGCACTGTGTTCCATGAAAGAGGGACTTGCATGTGGCTGTCGGAAACATGGCACTGTTAGGAACACGCTATGTGCATAAAATTCTAAAATGTGGAGTGAAAAACATCGATGGACTTACCTCGAGACTCATGTCAGGTTTAGTCAGCCATGATCAGCTGATGGAGGTAAACAGTGCGATGTGGCGCCTGATTGGTGCTTGCCACTTCCGGGATAGGGAATGCCTGCGGGTGGGTGCAGGTTACAGTGAGAGTGATTACTCCAGCTGCGTGTTGATGTCAAGACTAGAAGGAGCCGAGTGGATGAAGGCTCTGAGGAAAAAAAAAAGAATTATACTGTAAACTATTGGTCTGTGTAGAGAAAATAAAATGGAATTATGCACCATTGGTGGGTGAAGAGCTGGCTACAGGCGGAATGTACTTAAGAAGCGTGAATGAGGTGGGCGCATGTGGATGAGTGGAGGCGATAGTACTACGTGACCATATATGGGAGATGAATGAAGTTGAGGCAGTGTGGCTGGACATGAGGGTGAGGGTTGGGTTGGGTTGGGTTGGGTTGGGTTGGGTTGGGTTGGTAGCCTGTGGTAGGTTTTGCTGGGTGTTGTTTGGTTTGTATCTGTTGGCTGCGAACAAGATGAAGAAGATGGTCCTGGCGCAAGGTTCTGGGTTTGTCGAAACTGTGGACGAAGGCGAAGGCGATTGGTGAATTGACGGTGTTTCCAGTGCTATTAATAGCGTAAGCAGTGGGAAGGTCGTGGGAAGGTCGTGGGAAGGTCGTGGTATGGCGTCCAAAAGTGCCTTCAAGAAATCCCCAAAGGCTACGGATTACGGGAAGACCCGCATCGATGTCGATGGCTCTAGTCGGGGATGCCGATTTGGCGCGCTGGCCAAGAATTCTGACCACGACTTCAGACTGTGGAATTTTCGGACCCTAAGATGATCCAGGAAAGCGCAGTCACACATGGAATCGGTGGTAAACACGATAGCTTCCGGGTCAGAGTTCTTTAAATATGCATCCAACCCCAAAACTAATGAAAATATTTTTTTTTGTTTTTGTTCTTCACGATGACGTAATCTGTTCTTTTCATCAACCACAACCAAGGACCATTCATGAGAGTGAATGAAACTTTAAACACACGAGGGGCATTAACTCAGTGTAATTAAGAAATGCCAGTGTATACTTTAATAAAATTAGACAAACTACTGTAATATGAGTGGTGTTTTGGATTAAATGTGAATGTGACAACGTGAAGGCATTATAGAAGTCCCGTTCGGCTAATCATGGTGACAGGGAAAGTACGACTCCTGATTGGAAGAGCGCGAAAGCTTGTCAAACCATCTCTAAGTTGGCGGGAACAAAAGAACCACCATACCCAGGTACAGGGTCCTGAAAAGCATACATGGCGACTGTTGCTTTGCGTGTTGTGACAGGTGTAAGTTTGAGGACGAAGTATAGCTGCAAGCTGTCGCTGAGGCCAAGGAGATACGACCCATGTGCATATACTGTATATTTACGTCATACATGGCCAGTATTTACCACAGACTTTACAACACAGGCTCATTTACTAGGACATGTGGAAAGCCTATTGTGGAGACGGGTGGAGTTTGAATTTGGATAAGAAATAGATAAAAAAAATAAATACAGGAGCTGTCCGACGTGGTGTGCTGACCTACACCTGAACCTGAACTTGTCTACTCCACGGAACGATGGTATTGCTCCATAGCAGGTGCTTTGGTTGACTCACAAACTTATTGAAGCGGACCATGAATGAGGGGAAAATAGCCACACATTGCTGCATTGCTGCCTGGGTCCCGTATCCAAAGAAACATGCACACGCACGCACGCACGCACGCACGCACGCACGCGCGCACGCACAACCGAGGTTTTCATTAGACATGCTTGTCGCATTATGCCCTCTTGCATAGATCGATGTTCAAGCTATGATCACTGGATTGCTTGATACAGACTCAAGTATTTACAGACCGGGCGGGCGGGCGGGCAGGCAGGTAGGCAGGCAGGCAGGGGGGTACATTCTTGGATGATCTAATGGTGTACATTGTTGGACATAATACGCACAGTGTCATGTGCATTGATACTTCACCTGCTATGTTTATTCTGTAAGGACTCGGAAACGTTAACTTGTTCATTTCAGCGCTTCAGTGTCAGCTTTATGCTGTATGATATGATATTAAGATATTTTTTTCTCGTTTTTTTTCGTAAGCTGAAATAACATTTACTTTTTATCTGCCCTTGGAGATGCTTAATGAAGTTGAGACATTGTTGCTGGCCTCCTACACTGTGTTAGGGGAGGGGAGGAATATACACTCATACACTACGTGCTGAAAGGCAGTAGGGCTGTTTGACCCGAGTAATGTTACTTAGTGTTGTACAGTGTGCAATTTGGGATATGTTATACATGATATTATAGCCATTTGAGCGTTATTCATGAACTGAAATTGTCTTCATATTTTACGTGAGCTCGTACTATCTTTCAGGATAAAGGTCTGATAAAGAAGGTGTGAAAGCAATATTGAAATGAACAATGTTGAAGGCGGGATAGACTCAGGAACTTTGGAACTTTCTGGTACCAGGAAATAATACACTGAGTCCAGGTCCACCCGGCCATGGCATGGCGTTATGATATGGCGTTATGATATGACGTGGCGTGGCGTGGCGTGGCGTGGCGTGGCGTGGCGTGGCGTGGTTGTAAATACTAATACGTAACGCTTATAAAGGCAGACGCAAGCCACATGGAGTGTAAAAACTTAGCATTTACACACTGCCGTGACCTGTTATAGCCAGACATACAATATCGAAATAGAGATCTTGGGTGGTGATTTTGAGATTAAAATTGATAAGGTAAAAGTTGTTTCTTACAAGGAATGCTACATACACATATCTACCAGGAGAGCGTTGAGTATTTATATTTTCTGATGAAAATAACGTGTGTGTTCGGCAGATCCGAATCTGGTTGACTGGATCTAGTATTACATTACCCCCTCTAGGTTAACAGAGCCAGTGTTAACTAACTGAAGCGGCCTACAAATATCTAAAAAACAGCCGTTCACTGAAACTCATGCTGGCGCCGTGCCTTCAAGTCTGATCCAAATTAAGTGGTAATTTCCTTTTACGTAAACTATACTCATCACCGTGTTTACATCAAGGTATAGACGTAC
Organism: Haliotis asinina; assembly: GCF_037392515.1. Classification (NCBI taxonomy): domain Eukaryota; kingdom Metazoa; phylum Mollusca; class Gastropoda; order Lepetellida; family Haliotidae; genus Haliotis; species Haliotis asinina. The sequence goes on along the minus strand of NW_027133889.1, from coordinate 274,095 downwards.
TTCCTCTGTGGTATAGTATATCTGTAAAGCAGTTTTTTAAGCATGTCTTGAGCGTTTCGAACCCAAGACGTTCAGGATGGGATTCACATGCTTGCTATAAAAGGCGACTATGCTTGTCGTCAGAGGTGAGGGTGGTCAGGATAACTGACTTGGTTGACACATGTCATCGGTTCCCAGTTGTGCAGATCGACGATCATGTTGTTGGTCACTGGATTGTCTGGTCCACACTCTAATATTTACAGATTGTCGCCATATAGCTGGAAGATTACGGTGCGGCGTAAAGCTAAACTCAATCAATGAATCAATCAATCAATGAATCAGGACGCGCTTCTATGTACGTCAGTCAATTTCACAAAGAGTGCACAATATTCATAATCATGTTTAAATTGGTGTTGAATGGCGAAACATGTGGCGTATTATGATTTATTTTGGCTCTGCCCTCAAATGAAGAATTTGTTTTATCAAACCTTTCTGACCAGTGGTAAAATGTTGCTGCCGATATGTGCAGGGAATGATATGACAAATAGGGCCATTGTTGTGAAGGAGCTACACGTGTGGTTAGCATTATTCCAGCAAATCTCACGGCGGGGAACGCTGGGAATGGCTTTAACCATGTTGACAATGGAAACCCGGCATTTTCCTCAACCTTCACAAGCCAGCTGTATCCTGACATGGGCAATGCAACATGCTGTGCTGTGCTGTGATGTGCTGTGCTGTGCTGTGCTGTATAAATGTTATAGTACATATATATTCTTTGATTATTAGGTTTTTTTAATTCAAGCTTTTGGGAATCATTCAATCATTCAGTGATCTCATGTGAATATCTACACTAATTCCAATAAAGAAATAGACTGTGCATAGGACTTGCTTTCTCCACATACAATGAAAAATGGGACACTGTAGTGTAGTGCTAAATGTTTTAGTGTCTCTCCATTTTTTTCCCATCCCATGACCAATTCAGTTCTCCTCTTTTCAGCCAGAGAACCGAGCGGATATTTAAGTCAATATATTAAGTCATTTGAAGTCTTCATCTTGATAGCTTGGACGGACAGCAGACGAGTGGAAACCTGACGTCATTACGTCTGTACCTGAACGAGCAGGCCTTGGTCCTGGGACTTCAAACAGAGGCGCGTTATGTGCACAAACTTCAGTCAACCTGTACAGATACACTGTCCACCTTTGACGGCGTTTTGCTGTCTGTTCAACTATCAACCATTCTCTCACGCACTTGGTGATTCTAATGTACTCTGTGGCTGGGTATTTTTCGTAAACATCAATTGATTGTATGCATACGACAATAAGAAATGCAAAAAGATTCCAAACATGTTATGTTGTAACTAGTGAACACAAAAGCAACTACATTATGTTTATTCAGGATCTAACCTATTTCAAAATGCATTTGCGGGGTCACTGTGAAGTTGCTTAAATTGTTTTCCAGAGTATATCCCGCTATAACATGTTTTCACGATTCATGTATTAGTGTTTGGTTTGGAATATTTGCTACACTTTCTAATACAGACCATGTTTCTGTACATATTGTTAATCGTCAGTACCTGACACACTACACAACAGACGTGTATTCATCATAGCATTACTTATTTTCACAGGCGAGTGATAAGAACGGAACTAGTGTAGTTTAAACATACGATATTTATAGTCCATCCGGACGATGCAAACACCATTGCAAGACACTAACAAACATTTGACCTTTTGTGGTACTTTGAGTATCAGCTAACATCGATTTGTATAGCCGTAATTTGAGTAATTAAATAACATTATCGTCTCTAACACATGACCTGCAAGGTAGGGCGGCCATCAGTGCACACGGGAAGGACAGCGCCCTCGTCATAATGGTGCGGTTAACTGCCTATGACATCTGGATGAGGTCACGGTGGGACGATTCCAGCATTAACCGGTATTTCTTGATGGAAAACAAGGCAGTCTTATTTTTTTGATTGATTGTATCTCTTTATAAAACGAATTAGTTAAGGAGTATGGACAATGCGACGCATTGCTGGAAGAAATAGTCGAAGTGGTTTTATTGTGGAACGCCCTAACACTACCTGGAATGGTTAATTCTATAATAATAACATGTCCGAAATACGACAGTACCGACACAGATTGACGAAAGGAAGATATTAACGTGTAATTCAATATATGCACATGCACAAAAGTTAGGGGCCACCCACTATTTCTGTGATCTGCTGCTTTGGATACTCAGTGGTTACTATCATCACTATCAGATCTATGCCTGTTCATGACATCATTGGTTTGGTTATGTTTGCCAACTAAACGGGAGATGACGCTGTGATGACGACCCATTTGCCTTGCAATGGCCCTACATGACATGCCAGCATTTTTTTCACGCCTATGACCTATGACCTATCACCTATCACCTGACATCTCTGAGCGGTGGTCAACTTTCTCCACACCATGACTGATTTCCTAACTCTAACGTGAAAGGAGAATCTGAGACCGGTGAAACCAAGAGTGTGAAACTTGATTTTCAAGATTGATTTTCAAGATTGATTTTGAAGATGTAGGTGTAGGTGTAGGTGTAGGTGTAGGTGTAGGTGTAGGTGTAGGTGAAGGTGAAGGTGAAGGTGAAGGTGTAGGTGTAGGTGAAGGTGTAGGTGTAGGTGAAGGTGAAGGTGTAGGTGTAGGTGTAGGTGAAGGTGAAGGTGTAGGTGAAGGTGCAGGTGCAGGTGGTGTAGGTGTAGGTGAAGGTGTAGGTGAAGGTGTAGGTGTAGGTGAAGGTGAAGGTGTAGGTGCAGGTGTAGGTGATGGTGTAGGTGTAGGTGTAGGTGAAGGTGAAGGTGTAGGTGTAGGTGAAGGTGTAGATGAAGGTGAAGGTGTAGGTGAAGGTGCAGGTGATGGTGTAGGTGTAGGTGTAGGTGTAGGTGTAGGTGTAGGTGATGGTGTAGGTGTAGGTGAAGGTGTAGGTGCAGGTGCAGGTGCAGGTGCAGGTGCAGGTGCAGGTGCAGGTGTAGGTGTAGATGTAGGTGTAGGGAAATGCAGCTGCACTTGCATAACGTTTCCCTTGTTATAATCTTAGGTTCAAGAATCTAGGGAAGGCTAATTCAGTCAAAAACATTTATAGTTTATATTTCTGATCCTCTTCAGTGGTGAAATCAAGACACTGTAAAAATAGTGGCGCATAACTTTTGAGCAAGTGTACAAATTTCCAAAACGGCACAAGGTGCGTGCTGATGCCCCGCCCCGCCCCGCCGTATAGGACTCAAACGATAAACGTCTTTCTTTCTACAGCTGACACGCTGCGAGGCGGTCGACGGGTGTGACGTCATACGTTATTTGAACCCATGGCAAGAGGCTGACATGTCGTAGAAGTCGTGCAAAAGTGAAAACGGCAATGTGGCTAAAATATGATAATATTTAAACGCTTAATACAAATTGAATCTACACTACAAACCGTGCCCTTGACCAACGCAGTCGTGTCCACACCCCACTGAAATACTACTGAAAGGAGGAGTCCTTGTGGGCACAAATACCACATATGCAGACATATACCATATACCCCAGATATCATCCTATCCGAAATCAGAAGACAGAGCATTACCGGGTACGGTACCCAAACCAGCAATAAGAGTCCAAAATGTGTAACTATTGTAGTTCCGATTCGCCTGATTACGGGTGCACATGCACCCTGAGCATCGCGGCATAGAGTACTGTACGTAATACACTTGGAACGTTTTTGAATAGCGTGCAACAGTTCCGATTCGAACACAGAAAAACATATTCTATGTTCACCTCTTGGACCATCCAGAGAGTATAGCATAGTGTGTCCCGCTAATCTTCGATAGCACACGGGTGACAAGCACTACACACTAAGCGGATAGAATTTGTTGCCATCGGCCTATTGCTCTGCTCTGCTCTGCTCTGCTCTGCTCTGCTCTGGTCTTTTATTACAGAAGTGTAATCCATCGGCCCATAACTACAAATTTTGCTTTGTGTATGGCAACACATGGTGTGTACAGTATAGATTGATAATTTAACATATTTGATGTATTGCGTGCTATTTACTATTTTAAGTTATTTATAAGGTTACAATCTGATGGCGACATAAGGAGTTTGTATTTGGCTTTACTTGGGTTGACATAAAAGGCTTTTCGTACATGGTTCAAGCGAAGCTGTCTGAATTTGAAACACATGAAGAGAAAGTGGTACTCATCCTCAACATAATCTTCATTGCACTGTAAACGTAACCTTTCATTTCTATCTATAATACCTTCGTTTCAATACGTAACAGTGAAAAACGTCTAAACTGCGCGAGTGCTACTCTAGACTTTTTATTGTAAATCACATTTAAATACAATTCCCTGGACAGTGACATTTTGAAATAAGAATAGAACATAGATTTGCTGTCATTTTGAAGTTTATTGTACCAATTCTGTTCATAAATACATTTAAGCCGACTGAGAAATTCAGTTAAAAACAAGGCAGCAGAATTAACAGCTTGCTGTTCCCAGACGAAACCAAAACCATTGCTGGTCTAGATAGGTATCTGTGAAGATCCGGGCAACAGGCGACTAACCGGATCGTGTGGTCAGACTCGCTGGTTTGGTTCAGTCATGTCATTCATCCTGTCCCAATCGTTCAACATGTGAGTAATAACCTGGACTGCCACAGACCGCAGTCATATTGCTGGAACATTGCTGTATGTGGTCTTACAAACCAAACACAGAATCACACACAGTTCACCACAAAGAACAAAATCTTGTACAGTTAAGACACTGTTTTAATATTTTCATCTTTAACTACACACACAGATGAAGAATCAAGAATGAAGAGGCATTACCCGAGCTCTTGCAATATTTTCTCTTTGGTCAGCACCCCTCTCTGAAAAACAAAATACAAATTGATGTAATCCGTCGGTTACATATTGTTAAAACTCTAAACTACAGCAAACCTTTATTTGTTTCGAGCATCTGAACTGTTTATTTATTTCTTGCAAAGATATGTCATAGGTTTGCTAAAGATATACTCTCATATCCAGAACTGGTTTTAACTTAAAATAACGTTTCATGTTTGCGAAAACAACTATGTAACAACGTTGCATAACGTTATGGAGACATACGTATGTAAGTATATTGACTACTGTCGACTTGTCGATTGTACATTCCCACCTACGAACCATCGTCTGATGTGGGCATATTTGTGACGATGAAAGTAATAATTAATACATTTAACCTGAAATATGGAAGATGGACGGATTGGAAGATGGTTAAAGTGTTATTGAGCTTCTTGAAAACTAGCATTGCGTCAAGTGTATGGTGTTTGTATTACCTGCAAATACTGAATATATAATTTCTGCTGACTTCTTTTGTTAAAACAATTACACAAATAAACAATCACTTTGAAACACTGATACAACCAATCCATTGATTTGTTGTCGACAGATTGTAATTTTTATAATTTAAACGCCAATCAATTTACCTTGGACCGACAGGGCGACGGTCAGGTGACCTAGTAATTAACCTGATGTATATGTGTTGTCGATACATTCAAGGTATTTTTTCTGGGAGGGGGGAGAATATGGACATTTGAAAATAATAATTACAGCAATACTTTGAGGATTTATTAGGGTATGGAAAACGGCCACTGATTACGTCAAAATTCGTTCACAGCTGATGGTGCAAACAAGTCAACAACAACTTGGTGGACAGTCCATTGTAAGGACACAGTCATGACGTCAGTGTCGCCAGAGATGACGTCACGCCGCGAACACTTTAATTCTGCGGCAGGCCTTCAGCTGAGAGACTGTTTTCACTTCTGAGAGAGAAATAATAGTGGAGTGGGGCATGTCTTACATCTTGGTCTCTGTATATCAGATGAGTGGATGAGTGAGTGAGTGAGTGAGTGAGTGAGTGAGTGAGTGAGTGAGTATGGTTTTATTCGACTTAGCAAAATTATAACGGGGAACCAGAAATGGGCCTCGCACATTGCACCCATGTCGGGAAACTCAGGTATTCTGCATGATGATCGTAAGCTTTAACGGCTAGGCCAGGCCAGGCCAAGCCAGGCCTGGCCAGGCCAGGCCATTTCAGAGTAGCCATTTAAAACGGTATTAGTTATACTAGTTACTTGGACAGCTGAGTGTCTGACAGACCTACATACTCGGGTACACACAAGCAGCTTGTTTTCAGGTGGTCTTCTTGTAACAACTAATGTGCTGATATCACCAACTTATATCAAACTATTCTTTACCTTCATGGCACATTTCATTGCTGTTTGGACATCCACAGCATACATCCACAGCATATATCCACAGCATACATCCACAGCATACACTGAGCCTGTCAGAATGTACAGGCTTTAAGTACAACACTGCATGCAACACCTGGAAACAGCGCTGGAAAGTAGAATTCGTGAGCGCTGGAAAGTAGAATTCGTGAGAACCGGAAGTAGAATTCGTGAGAACCGGAAGTAGAATTCGTCAGAACAGGAAGTAGAATTCGTCAGAACAGGAAGTAGAATTCGTGGGAACCGGAAGTAGAATTCGTCAGAACAGGAAGTAGAATTCGTCAGAACAGGAAGTAGAATACCGGAAGTAGAATTCGTCAGAACCGGAAGTAGAATTCGTGGGAACCGGAAGTAGAATTCTTCAGAACCGGAAGTAGAATTCTTCAGAACCGGAAGTAGAATTCTTCAATACCGGAAGTAGAATTCGTCAGAACCGGAAGTAGAATACCGGAAGTAGAATTCGTCAGAACCGGAAGTAGAATTCGTGAGAACCGGAAGTAGAATTCGTCAGAACCGGAAGTAGAATTCTTCAATACCGGAAGTAGAATTCGTGAGAACAGGAAGTAGAATTCGTCAGAACTGGAAGTAGAATTCTTCAATACCGGAAAGTACAATTCGTCAGAACCAGAAGTAGAATCCACTACCGGAAGTAGAATTCTTCAATACCGGAAGTAGAATTCGTCAGAACCGGAAGTACAATTCCTCAGAACTGGACGTAGAATTATTGAATACCGGAAGCTGAATTGGTCAGAACCAGACGTAGAATTGATGGGACTATAAGCAGACCTTCTCAGTGCCAGAAGTAGTATTTGCCCAGTACAGGATGTACAGATTGATACTACCAGATGTACAGGCTGTCAGTATTGGATATAATGGCAGTTAGTACAAGACACAATAGCTTTCAGTGCCAGATATACAGTCTGTCAGAATGGGATGAACAGACGGTAAGTACCGGATGGACATGCTGTCATATATATAACATATAGGTATGCTGTGCACTGAATATAAGTACTGGAAGTACAGCTAGGCTGTCAGTACCAGATGTAGAGGCTGTCACTACTGGATGTACAGTACTTCAGTATCGGATGTTCAGATAGTCACTAACAGATGTACAGAAACTAAGTGCCAAATTTACAGACTGTAGGTACCGGACATACAGTCTGTAAGAATCCTGTGTACTGAAGTAAGTAGCAGATTTACAAGCTCTAAGTAGCAGATGTACATTTTGTACCTACACGATGTACAGACTGGCTGTACCCAATGATGTACAGGCTGGTACCAGACCACACGTGCAAGTTTTAGTACCAGATGAACAGGCTATAAGCAAGGGAATTATAAGAAATCAGTACTGGACGATGTACAAAGTGTAAGTACCAGACGTACATGAAATTCATGGATGTACAGGTTTTCAGCCATAAATTCTATTATTTAATCAGAACTCAAAACTGGTTGAATATTTTCACTATTGTTTAGCGAAAGTCACCAAGAGACAAACAAAAGAACCTCATTAATTCAAATATTGACCAGATTCGGGAAGTTCTCAAAGTTACTCATCCACTTCACACACGAGATGGTCACATCTCAAACACTCTCAACGTAAACAAAGAACTCAAGGTTAAAATCATGTGAGAGTAATCATTTTCTTTAAACAGAATACTCCAAGACTTTTAAGAGCCTCAGTTTTACATTGTTTATCACACAGCTGGTAATAATCCTGAGTGAGTGAGTGAGTGAGTGAGTGAGTGAGTTTGTTTCAGCTGCATCAGCATATTGCAGTTAGTTGTGGGATACAAGCTTGGTTGTTAGCCTAATACTTGTTTCATACCCTCACTTCAGGTGGCCGAAATAAAGGGAGTGAAGCACAGTCAAAATAGAATGAAACTTAGCTATCACCTGAAATTTGAAATACCTGGATTATATCTAAGAATCCTTGGCTGTGTATAGATTACTGCAGTGTAGGAAAGATGTAGAAAATCTCGCCTCTCCACTGGCTGGTCAAATTTTTTACCAGTCCTGCAAAATTCACCAGTCTCAGATGTTGGGACTGTGTATCAAGCAGTCATGGCTGGGTTTCAATTTCTGTAGCACCACCCGCAAGCGCAGTTGGTGGTGTAAGGAGGAACAAAAGGGATGAAATACAGTTTAGACTGGAAATTAATTGGAAAAACTCTTCCTCTTTATAACACATTAACATTTTCATCTTCAATATCATGATAAGATACATCTGCCAGTGATAAATAATTATAGAATTGAAAGAAACTGCAGTCAATGTATGTCTTCAAATTTTGGTTTTAGAATCCTAGCATAATTAATATATACTAATATTCTTTTATGCTTTGGAACCTCAAAAGTACAAAAGAATTTTGGATGAATTTCTTGACTATAATTTCTAGATATCTTAGACTCTGCGTAGTGAATCATATTTTACAAACACATACAGTTGGTGTGGCTTATGTGCATCCTGTCTGTCTCACATTAAAGAACTTCATGGTGACAAAATCAAAGAGTAATGATTATGGACACTGAACAGTGTACCTTTAAGAAAATGTACAGTACACAGGTGGCTTGAACACAGACTCTACATCCCTTTCAAACAATGCATAGTAAAATGGTACCTACTCATCCTCACATCCCTGTAAGACGGACGGTGCACAGTACAGGGATGACTGTAATCCAAAACAGACCAATGTACTCTACACAACTTTAAAACAGTGTACAGTACAGGGGTGACTCCTGTCCAACACTGACCAGTGAACTCTACCTCCCTTTAAGACTGACACTGTACAGTACAGGGATTACTCTTGTAACACTGACCAGTGTACCCTACAGCCCTTTGAGAATGACAGTGTACAGTACAGCGGTGACTCTTGTCCAACACTGACCAGTGTACTCTACCTCCCTTTAAGACTGACAGTGTACAGTACAGGGGTGGCTGGTGTACAACACTGACCAGGTCGCTCTACATGCCTCAAACACTAACAGTGTACACTAAAGTGGCGGCTCGTGTCCAGAATTGACCAGTGTACTCTACCTCCCTTTAAGAGAGACAGTGTACAGTACAGGGGTGGCTGGTGTACAACACTGACCAATATAGTGGTCAGTGTTACGGATAAAGGATAATACTGGGAAGTTATGACATGCATTGATGACATTTTTCAGTAAAGGGAATATTTAAGGAGACACGCCAACACTATTTCAGGCCAATTAGTACTTGGACCAAACGTCATTACACTGCATAAACCCTAGTGCCACATTTCAATATGACAACAATAATTATATTTAATAGGGAATAACATTTTTGTCACAGTGCCATGACATAACTGACTTCTGCTGCATCGACCAACACCAGGGAGACTTCAACATCTGCTATTCATCGACAGTAGACATTGAACATACGTTATGCCTGCAGCTACTGACAGGATACTATTGCCTACTTTACATCACATGTGTAACTTGGAACCTCCCTTATCCAGAAACCTGTTATTCCTGATACATTCATATTTACATTGCCTGGATGGCCACTGACAGGAAACTGTTGCACATTCTACTGCAAATGTGTAACTTGGAACTTCCCTTATCCAGAAACCTGCTGACATAGGTCAGAGGATTTGTGAAGGAACAGTACGTGTGGAGGGGTACAACAGCAGGGACAGGAGTGGGAGGTTTCAGTTTTACACTCCTTTCAGCAATATCCCTGCAATATTAAGGCAGGAACCAGACATGGACTTCACACATTGTGCCCACGTAGGGAATCAAACCGCAGTGTAGCAGCCCAGAATAATCCCCTACCAGATTATACCCTGAGGTAAACTATACACTAGCCCAGTTTATACCCTGGGGTATATTCTGGACCAGGCCAAAGTATACCCCTCCAGCCTAGACTATACCCCTAAAGAATTATGTTGACAATGCCATGGCTGACATTCCCTGCCTTTTTCAGCTTGAAAACCCAGACTTATTATGCTCTGTATCTTGAAAATGTATCAGCCCATTTTAGCGTGGTAAATAGTGTTCAACTGTGTGAAAAGTACAAGAAAATCATAGCAGCATTCTTAATCACTTATTTTCTGTAGGCGAAGTATCAGGGCTGGGGGTAAACTATGGCTTAGTCCAGAATATTCCTCGGGTGTACATGGTTCCAAATAATGTTGAAGGGGTGTACATCAAATAGCACGGCACAATAGCCCCATGGCATTAACGGGGTGCCATAACATGGCACTTTAAACCTATGACTCTGAAAATTGTGTCACACATACCATGGCACCCTAACCCTCAGACCTTTAAAGGGGTGTTCCACCCGAAATCTGGCACCCAAACCCTCAGACCTTTAAAGGGGTGTTCCCCTCATGGCATGGCATGGCACCCCAACAGTCAGACCTATAAAGAGGTGTTCCACTCATAGCATAGCACCCAAACCCTTACACCTTTAAAGGGGTGTTCCATCCATGGCATGGCACCCTAAGCCTACAACTCTGAAGGAAGTGACTGCGAGAATTCAGATTTGTTCCTGTAGTATTTGAGTTTAGTATTTAATCCAGGACAATTCTGCTTGGTCAGTTGATGGTTTCAAACAATAGCACCACAGATCTTGAACAACATCTCTACATACTGGCTGTCGGTACTATCAAAAGCCAGGGATCATGATTTTGGTACCTGCAGAGATGCCAAACCTGAATCAAATGTAAACAAAGTGACGCCTTGCCCAAAGCAATTCTCAAGCCTTGAAGGTGCAAGTTGGGGGGTGAGCGAAAGAGTGGGATCGGCCCCTTTGTGACAGGGGGCTGCCCTACAAAAACAGATATAGTCTGCTGCATATATGTAATTTTGGGGCTTACTTAACCAGATGTTACTAATAATTCAATCGGTGAATTACTAAAATTCTTTCATACACTCTAAATTTATAAACATATTCACATTTTCTAAAAAATCTGAGTTTTTTACAGACGAATCAGAGAGCAAATTTTGAATTCGAAAATCAGAGCAACGCCTCCAAAATCAGAGTGGTTGGCATCTCTGTACCTGCGACACCCTCAGAACAAAGCCGAACAACCACTGGAACACTCAACCTGTTGCAGGGTCACTACCTTAGACACCCTCAGAACACAGCTAGACAATCACACAAAGCACTCAAACTGTTACAGATCCAGCAATTTCTTGTGAAAAGTGTCCTTTCACCAACAATCCTTTGAAGTACTTACAAAGAAACATCTTTACTGACATAAGTGACATTGTAGTGCTACCTAGTCTACCAAGGCAGCTGCTCTCTGCATCTCAGAAGACTTTTCTTTAACAAACATATTCATAATCATACAAACATATTCATAATCATGAAATTACTACAGAAAATATTTGATGTCTTTTTCTTACACATCCCTGCAATAATTATGCATGCTGTCACTCTGATACCCAGTCCTAAGGCCCAGTCTTAGGCACAGAAATTCACAAAGGTGAATCAGATATAAGCACCAGAAAGGGAGCTTACTCTTCCACCAAATGTTCTAAATTACCTCCCCCTTGTCTATTGCTCCGATACAAATAAATCCCCTGTTGCATTATCCAAAAATATAAAGGAAACTGATCAACTACATTTGGCTGCTAAACGGTAGTTTATGATGTGTTAATGAAAACCATATAATGACAAATTGGGAAATTCTTTTACAGAAAAAGTCCTCCTTGGGGGACATATAAGCACAAAAATGTCCATTTTAAATCCTCTGACAGTTGTAACTATAATTTTCAATGAAAAAAAGAAGAAAAAAAACAATGAGACCCTGGATACTAAGAAACATTCGCTTTAGTGGAAATAATGCAGATAGCTGGATTTTTTCATTTTTGTACACCTCAAGGAAAATTCAAAATGTTCATGATGTTTACACAAGTAGTTCCCCAATTGTCATACCAACACGAAAGTGTCTCAACTAATATAACTAAAATAGAGTGACTGCGAGACTTCAGATTTGTTCCTGTAGTATTTGAGTCAGAGGATTTGAATCCAAACCTTTAACTATTCATATTGACTTATACCCTGAAACTGGAACGAAGAAATTAATCCAGGATAATTCTGCTTGGTCAGCTGGTGTTTGTGGTCAGCCACATTGACAAAGGTGCTGCAAGAATATTAATGTCAGAATGCTCATGTAAGACTCTCTTAGCTCTGTCACAAAATTTGGTTTCAAACAATGACACCTTAGATCTTAACATCTGTGAGTGAGTGAGTGAGTGAGTGAGCGAGTCAAGTTTTACGCATTCAATAATATTATAGGTATATGGCAATGGCCTGTAAATAATCGAGTCTGGACCAGACAATCAAGTGATCACCAGCATGAGCATCGATCTGCGCAACTGGGAACCAATGGCATGAGTCAAACAAGTCAGCGAGTCTGACCACCCGATCCCGTTAGTCAGAACACAGGTGGACAACCACTGAAACACTTCACCTGTCGCTGGGTCATTACCTCAGACACCCTCAGAACACAGCTAGACAACCACATTACCCTCACAGACATATCAAGCTAATTCCTGTTCAAAGGAACAGCATACCAAAACTCCTTTGAAGTACTCACAAAGAAACACCCTGACTGATCTGAGTGACACTGAGATCTCTGCACCATATGTCATCTTGGAAGACTTGGCCTCAACAAATATATTCATAATCATACAAACATATTCATTATCATGAACCATTTATGTATTACAGAAAATGTTTTAGTTTATTTATATGCCTTTTTCGAAATACTGGTTTCACTGCAATGACCATACATGCTGACACTCGGTTTCCATGGCCCTGTATCCAGCTAGGCACAGACAATTCACAATGCTGTATCAGACAAAAAGCACACCAAAGGGAGCATACTCTTCCACCAAATGTTCTAAATTACCTCCCCATTGTCTACTGTTTGGATACACATACAAATAAGTAAATCCCCTCTTGCATAATACACCAGAACAAAGGAGACTGATCAACTACATTTGGCAGCTGAATGGTATGTCTATGGTGTATTAATGAAAACTGTAAGATGTGCCCTTGCTGGCGTGAGTGGTAAACCAAACCTTTACATACACCTCCCCGGTGTAGTGTGTCAGTAAGTGTATGATCACACATTCTACCTGAGAATATGATTGCAATCAAGGTGTACAGAGTCAAAATTGGATCTTTTACCCACCAGACGTGTACCCGACAAGTCACACTTGACACAGACAGTGAGTACTCGAAATACTTAGCCCACTCAGATTTTCCCTTTAGACTATTTATCTGGATCTTACTGTAGGGGGTCCATTTGTCAGCATCTTTCTGTGTTATAAACTGGTGTGGAAATTTAAATGTTGACGCATATTTGCCAAAAGAAATGACATTCTTTACTGTAATGTTTGACGTCACAAGTTTTGAATGTGACCCAGTTTTGTCCATGACATCGCAGCATGCCCCACATGCACAGCAGGCTTGCTTGTTTGGAGGCCAAGCTCTACCTGTGGGTGATATCACTACAGCTGACATGTTCAAACGACGTCAAATCTAACCCCAGACCGCTTACACTGGAAGAGTGAAGAGATACTTTAATGAGCGAGCTACGTGACATCAAATCTGGACTATCCGACTTGGAATCTGAAGTTAAAGGAATCACCTCGAAATGTTGATCTGGATAAAAGGGTTAAGTGAGCTCAAGTCAGACACTAACCAGGTAAAACAGAACCATGATGTTATGTACAAGGACATCAATGCCCCAAATGAGAAAGTGGAATGTGTATCTTTAAGATTTTCTCGTACCGACACTGAACCTTCATCTCCCATTGTTTAGGACGTCAGCCAAGGCCTGGACTTTATTTCACATGGAACTAGTAGACTTAATTGACACTGGTAGTGAGGACAGCTACATACACTACGATGAGCCTGTCAGTGAAGGTCATGATGGGACATTTAACTTCCTCTGTGGGAACATGAATGGACTTCAAAACATAATCCATGACCCTGACTTTATCAATTATTTACTTGATTTCTACGTAAATATCTGGTAGAAACATTTGTTGATAATGTTTCTGATGTTGATTGGTTAGCTAACTACGATACATTTTACAGCCCTGCTGTCAAGTTGTCCGAGTATGGAAGACTTTCTGGTGGCATGTCTGTATGTGTCCATCAGTCCCGAGTAAAGCTGGTACGCTGAAAAAAAACAACACATTGATAACTTTGTGTGTCTTAACTTCTCAAAGGATATATTCTTAACTGAGAGAAATATTAATTTACTACGTACATACATACCCACCAGCGGGTTCGTCTTATTATAATCAGTTTCCATCAAAATGTAACCTTTTTATTGTCTATTAAGTGATTCGCATACATTGTTGTGTGGTGACATGAACACTCGAACAGTTGAGACTAATAACCCACGGCTTTTTGTCAGTGATGATAGACCCAGCCAATATAACGTAATTGGGCCAGTACTGAAGTCAGAGTATCAGGCCCATTTAAGGCATTCCAGAACTGGGCCTGTACTATTTTGCACACTGGTGTTAGACTGGCCCAGTACAAGCAAAGAACTCTGGCCCAGTACACAGCCGTAATGGTTGCCTAACTGGCCCTTTACAATTTGACTGACACTGGCCCAGTTATAAGTCTAATACCATCTCTACAATATGTGGCCCAGTACAGTTTTTTGAATGAGTGCTTTAACAAGGTGTTCAAGACTAGTATATTTCCATGCAGCTGGGCAATGTCAGTTTTCATCCCTATACATCAGAAGATGACATATTCCCCTATCAGTCTATCATCCCCCCACCATTGTACACCTATCAATACATTGGCTTCTCCTGATAAATCCATTGTAACAACACCATACCAGCTTTTGTACATTTTAATCCTCTTTTCATCTGCTATGTTTCAATTGTACATACATGCTTAAATCACCTCTCTGGCTTCATGTACATTGCTAGTATATATATCCTGTTTAACTGTTAGTTAGCATCCACCTGACGAAGGGGCAAGTTATAGCCCAGAAACGTTGTGAAAACAATAAAGAAGAAGTTGACATCCATAACATTTTGTCGTATACATATTCCCCCAGTCCCCACATGTTTGAAAGGACAAATCATGTAACAGGTACTTGATGTCTTTTTAGACTAAGTTTGAATCGTTTCCATGGAAATCATAAAAAAAATATAAAATGACATAAATGTGTAAACAGCAAAAGGCACCACTTCAAGATTTGTCTCATATATCTGCCAAGATCTGTTGAATGATATGAAATGGTTTTTGACTTGTGCTCCGGAAACGAAGCCCATCCCTCCATCTTGAAGAAATACGA
The DNA here is from genome assembly GCF_037392515.1 of Haliotis asinina. NCBI lineage: Eukaryota > Metazoa > Mollusca > Gastropoda > Lepetellida > Haliotidae > Haliotis > Haliotis asinina. The sequence continues at coordinate 258,535 of NW_027133889.1, read as the reverse complement.
ACTGTTTCCATGGAAACAGGGAAAAATAAAAATGCCAAAACTTTGTAAATAGCAAAAGGCACCACTGTGTGGTCTGCCTCAAATATCTGCTGAAATTTTGGTCATTGGTGGAGATGGGGGAAAAGAGGTCATCGGGGCGAATCTACAAGATCACATGGGGGAGGTAGTCCCTATCGTCTGGGGAGAGGATGTGTCACCTGTGTGGATATACATGGTCACTTGTATTGAGAAACACAGGAGAGTATGCAAGTAGTACCCGACTGTCATGTAACGTCATGTCATGTCATGCCAACCAGTTTCAATTCAATTTCAAACCAATACTGACCTAGAAACAGTATTTGGAATGGAGGAACTCACCGCAAGCCACAGATTTGTTGCCTAGTATTTGAGAGGATCTGAGCCAAAATAATATTTATATACTCATGATATTCAGGCTATGACAAAGACCCTGATGTAAAACTATACCTGGACCGATGTAAAATGATTCCAAGTTGGTTCTCTTTGGTCAGATAGTGTTTGAGCAACAAGGAACTCTGATGTCAGTGAACTCCAGCTCATTCCTGCCATATGAGTTCAATATTCCCTACAGCTCAAGCAAGAGCCATGCTATCTCCACATTTCCCACTTTCACCTGCCTCTTACATCACCACCAAATTGATGCATGAACTGGATTATCTCCCTTTCAGTCAGAGTAAGCTCGACATGTGTTTTTTTAACCCAACAATAAAGTCTTACCTTGGAGACATACATAATATGTAGGATATGACAAAGAACCCTGACTTATAAACTACAATCTAAATGCTGCATATGAATACAAGACAATTTTGCTTGGTCAGTTTCTGCTTGAGCAACACGGACAGACCTGCTGAAATAATATTTATAAATGTTCAGAGGGTCCATGAAAGACTATCTTAGCTCAGTGACTAAATTTGGTTTCAAACAATGACATCCCTCATCCTCAACAGCATCTGTATCTTACTGGCTGTTGGTACAATTACTACTCAGGGATCACACTTCTCGTCTGAGACACAATCAGAACAGAGGTGGACAACCACTGGAAACACTCCACTTGTTGCAGGGTTATTATCCTCACAACATGCCAACATACAGATAAAGAAAATTCCTGAGCAAAGTATCCACTTTGATGTACTTACATAGGTATTAAATACCTTGAATGAACTGAGTGACACTGTAGTGCTACCTCATCCACCAAAGGTAGCTCTCACTACACCATATGACATCTCGGAAGATTTTCTTCAACAAACATATTAATAATCATGAACAATTTAATTATTTCACAAAAACATTTGGTATCCTTTTCATAAATTGGCTTCCATACAGTGATCATGTATGCTGTCACATAATTTCTGTCCTTGTAGGCCGCTGGGCACTGATGTTTCACCAGACAAAAAGCACACCAAGGGTGCTTACTCTTCCACCTAATGTTCTAAATTATCTCCCCCTTGTCTACTGAACACATACAACCCCTGATGCATAATCCACCACAATAAAGAAAACTTATCAATGACATTTGGCAGCTAAACGGTATGTATATCATGTGCTTATGAAACCATATCTTGTCAAATTGGGAAAATCCTAAATAAACAGCTGAACTCAAGAAACAACATGGTCACCTCAAGGAAATATGTCATTTTTGGGTAAGGGAGTATCTGCAACCTCGGGGGGGGGGGGGAAAGAAGAATATGTCACCTGGGTTAACTTGGAAGTTCATTATTTTTTCAGATGCACTTTCAGTAGATTTGAAAAGTGACTGTTGTGCAAGAATTGGTCCTGGATCTGCATACAACTATAAAATTACGCAGAAATGTAGAATATTAAATTTCCTACCTGTTGGTATAAATGTAAGTGTGACTACCTTGGTGGTTTGAGAAACAGACAAAATTTTGTCATGTGATCAATTTCTGTTTTTCATCGTGCACCAATAAAAGCACTTAGTCTCAGTGATGAAAATACAGCCTGCTATCTGAGCAACATAAGCATAAATGAAATGAGTTTGTGCGCTCAGGATTAACAAGAGTCATCAGAAAAGGACATATCCCTCCGGCCCCTACATATTTTATAGGACAAATCATCTGACAGTTACTTAATCACTTTGTTTTGCAGAACAATATTGAACAGAAATTGAGAAAATAAGAAATCCAAAAAGCCTGTACATAGCAAAAGACACCACTTTAGGTTCTGATTGATATATCTACAAAGTTTTTGCAGAAAAAACATTTTGAGCAGTTATGCTCCGAAAACAAAATGTTACGGACAGACGGATGGACGGAGAGACGAGGCGTCGACTATATTCCCCGCATTACATGCCAGGGGGATAAAAAACTGACCCGACATTGCATCCCTAAATTTAACCTTGACCTTCCATCATGTGATTTGCAAACATGGCGACTGTAAGCTGTCATGAAATAATGATTTCCTAAATTGATTTTATTTTGTTGAAATTCCTACAAACTCTGAGGTTATAGATGAAGCCTATGTTTATCAAGGGAAACATCAGCCAAAAAAACATTATTACTACTACATAACATACACCATTTGAAAGGTCAAATCCTACTGTTTCTAGATATGAAAGTTACTTTTTATCACACTATTCAAACAAGGGTCATCAGAAGATGACATATCTCCCCGGCCCCCACGTTTGAAAGGACAAATCCTACTGTTCCTAGATATGAAAGTTACTTTTTATCACACTATTCAAACAAGGGTCATCAGAAGATGACATATCTCCCCGGCCCCCACGTTTGAAAGGACAAATCATCAGGACAGTTACTTGATACTTTCTTAGATTAAGTTTGACTTGTTTCCATGGAATTCATGAAAAATATAAATGCCCTGTATCTGTAATCAGCAAAAGTCACCACTTCAAGATTGGTCTCATACATCTGCCAAGATCTGTTGAAAGATATGAAATGGTTTTCGAGTTGTGCTCTGTAACTGAAGTCCATCCCTCCATTTTGAAACGAAGTCCAAAACATTTCCATCCCTCCAAGTCCGAAACGTTTCCATGGAAACCAAGAGAATAATAAATCACAGAAACCAGTACATAGCAAAAGGCACCACTTTGGGGTCTGCCACACATATCTACCAAGTTTTACTGACAGATATTAAGAAGTTTTTACGTTCTGCCCCGGAAACGAAACACACCTCTCAAATGAAACACACCTATCACCATGGTTTCCATGGAAACGTAGACAATAATAAATCACAAAAACCTGTAAAGAGAAACAGGGACCACTTCAGGTTCTGATTGATACATCTACCAAGTTTTGGAGAAAAATACTGAACGGTTTTTGAGTTCTGCTCCAGAAACGAAGCCCATCCCGCCATTTAGAGACTAAGTCCGAAACATTTCCATGGAAACCGATAAAATAATAAATCACAAAATCCTGTAAGTACCAAAAGGCACAACTTGAGGTTCTGATTCATATATCTACCAAGTTTTGCACAAAAATACTGAAAGTTTTTCAGTTTTGCACCGGAAATGAAGCCCACCCTACCAGTAGACTAACACCAAAATGTTCCATGGAAAAACACCAAAAAATAAAAATGCCCAAAATGTGTAAATAGGTTCCATAGGTTCAGTCTTATCCTCAGTACTTTTCATTACACTCCACTACTGAATCTAACAAAACATTATGGGAGGTCACGTCAAGTAACCTTTGAGATTGACCAATTAGAACACAGCTTACCAAATCATGAAAATGCACATTCGCATATAGCTTTTCAACTTTTTATCTCAAAAGGTTCGTACCCGAATGATTCCGAATGCTATTTAGCATACACTCGCTTCCAGGTGATACACACGGTGTATGTACAACCATGACAACAGTGGGTAAACAGTCGCTGAAAATAGTGTTTTCAGCAGCATTCAAGGATGTTATCTTGCGGAAATATTAGCTAATGGTAACCATGTCAACAGAAACCCCAAAGCGTATATACTGCAGTTTAAATAACCATGTTATATCCTGATTTTTGTTTGTGGGGAGATCCGTGTCAGTGACCTGAATATTTTGAAAGTCTTGCTGATCCCTAAATAACAGCCATTGTCTGATTGGTTAAATCTATTTAACATCACACGTTTCATTGGACTGTCACTGGTCGCTCAAAGGTTACCTGATGCGACCTTCTACTAGGTTTTGTTAGACTCAGTGGTGGAGTGTAACGAAATACACTGAGACTAAGTTTACTTAGACTGCCATAGGTTGAGATTATTATATGCATCAAGTTTGGTCTAGAAATATGGAACGGTTTCTGAGTTATGAAACACAATCATTACAGATGGACGAACACACACACAGACGAGGCGTTGACTATATCCCCCTGCCGGGAGGATAAAAATGTCAATGGAAGCACCCATAAGGATAATGCAACTTGCAAGTGACAGGGGTACCCTGTAGGATGAGATGGTCACGACTGTTCTAGCATCTCACAGGCACCTTGGGTTGTAATACACATCAATATTACGAAAACGCTTCATAGGATGTTTCCTGGAGGATGAGATGGTCACGACTGTTCTAGCATCTCACAGGCACCTTGGGTTGTAATACACATCAATATTACGAAAACGCTTCATAGGATGTTTCCTTGAGGATGTTACATGAGAATTATTAAAAACTTTGGCCATTTCAGAAGCAATTGTGCTAACATATTCAGAAGTGTTAATTATCCAATTAGCATAAGAAACTCTATGCAGTAGTACACAATTCTTTAAACTAGCGGGAGTATATAAGATCTTAGTTACTCCTCAAAACATGCAATTACTCAAACATAAACAGACATGTAAGTCCATACCCAATTGCTCTGGAGCTCTTGGCCAACTGAAGACAAAATACAATCCAACATTGCCATTCTTGTCTCGTAGCTATAATCAACAGAAGCTACACAAACCACCCTGAACAAACCATGCAATATGAATGTAAGTACGCTAGGATATATTTTGAATGTATACATAGTCTACTTCTTGATTTCCAGAGAATACCTCTAACCTGAAGCTACACAAACCACCCTGAAGACACCCTGTAAGTATACATACTTTACTTTATCACTTCCAGAGAATAAGTCTAAACTGAGTTAAACAAACCACCTTGAACACACCCTGTAATCTAAATATACCCTAGCTTGCATGTATCTGGCCTCTATACATACTTTACGTAATGACTTCCAGAGAGAACCTTCAACCTGAACCTACACAAACCACCCTGAAGACAACCTGTAATCTAAACCTCCCCCAGCTAGCATGTATCTCGCCTGTACACATACTTTACTTCATGACATCCAGAGAATACCTTTAGCCAGGGGCTACACAAACCAACCTGAAGACACCCTGCAATTCAGAATCTACCCCAGCTAGCATATATCTGACCTCTATACACAGTTTACTTCATGACTTCCAGAGAGTACCTCTAACCTGAAGCTACACAAACCACCCTGAACACACCCTGTAATTTGAATCTACCCCAGCTAGCATGGATCTAGCCTCTATACATACTTTACTTCATGACGTCCAGAGAATCAGTTGAAACTGAGCCAGAAAAAACACCCTGAACAAACTCTGTAATCTGCTTTTACCCCAGATACACAAATCACATCTAAAACCAAACACCCTAGCATATCTCTTGACTATATAGTCTACTTGGTGACTTTCAAAGAATACCTTTAACCTGCAGTTACACTAGCCATCTAATCTGAATCTACCCCACCTAGCTTGTATCTGGACCCTATACACACTCTACTTCATGACTACCAGAGAATATCTTTAACCTGGTGGAACACAAACCACCCTCAAGAGAGACTGTAATCTGAATCTACCCAAGCTAGCATGTATCTGGACCCTATACACACTCAACTTCATGACTACCAGAGAATAAAATTAATCTCGAACTACACCAACCACCCTGAACAGAAGATGTAATCTAACTTTAAACATGCTATCCTGTATCTGGGCTCTATACATGGTCTGCTTGATGACTTCTAGAGAATACTTTTAACCTGAAGCTTCACAAACCAGCCTGATGACATGGTGCCACCTGAATCTACCCCCGTTAGCATGTATCTGGCCTCTATTCATTGTTTACTTCATGACTTTCACTGAATATGTTTTACTTGAGCTACACAAACCACCCTGAAGACATGGTGTCATCTGAATGTACCCCAGCTAGGATGTGTCTGGGTTCTATACAGTCTACATCGTGACTTCCAGAGAAAATTAACCTGAAGCTACATCAACCGCCCTGAAGACACCCTTGACCATAAATCTATCCCTGATAGCATGTATCTGGCCTCTGTACACACTCTACTTGATGACTTCTAGAGAATACCATTTACCTGAAACTACAAAAACCACCCTAGAGACACCCTGCAAATCTGATTCTACCCCAGTTAGCATGTATCAGGCCTCTATATATATATATACTCTCCTTCATGACTTTCAGATAATATGTTTAGAATGAGCTACACAAACCACCCTTGAAGACACCCTGTAATCTGAATCTACCCCAGCTAGCATGGATCTAGCCTCCATACATACTTTACTTCATGACGTCCAGAGAATCAGTTGAAACTGAGCCAGAAAAAACACCCTGAACAAACTCTGTAATCTGCTTTTACCCCAGATACTTCTTGCAGAGAATACCTTTAACCTGAGGTAGACAAACCACCCTAAACACAAACTGCCATCTAAAACTAAACACCCTAGCATATTTCTTGCCTCTATACTTACTCCACTTAATGATCTCCAGACTCTACTTAATGTTCTCCATTTCCAGAAAATAAAATTAACCTGAAGCCACACCAATCACCCTAAAGACAAGCTGCAAATCTGAATCTGGCCTGTATACATAGTCTACTTCATGACTTCCAGAAACTCCCTTAAACCTGACGCTACAAAAACTAACCTGAAGATACCCTGTAATCTGAATCTACCAAGGTAGCATGTATCTGGCCTCTATACACACTCTGCTTCAGGACTTCCAGAGAATACCTTTAACCTGCAGCTCCACAAACCACTCTGAACACACCCCGTAATCTGAATGTAAATATGCTAGCCTGTATCAAGTTCTCCTGTGTCTGGACAATGTACAGTCTCTCTGACCACTTGATCATGTCCACAGCATTAAAGGGAAGCTACACAAAATCTATCCCTGCTAACATTTATCTGGACAGTGTATAGTCTGTTTGTCAACTTCACCATTTCTACAGCATTAACAGGAACCAATACAAAATCTATCCCTGCTAGCATGTATCTGGACACTTGACCATTACCACACAATAACAGGAAGGTGTACAAAATCTATATGGACACTGTACAGTCTTTTCGACCACTTGACCATTTCTACAGCATTAACTGGATGCTGTACAGAATCTCCTTCTGCAAGCATGTATCTGCATGGACACTGTAAAATCTACATGACCACTTGACCATTTCTACATTACCAGGAAACTATACAAAAGCTATCCCTGTTAGCTTATATCTAGAACATGTACAGTTTATTTCACCACTTGACCATTTCTACAGCATTAACTGGAACCTATATACAAAATCTATCTCTGGTAGCATGTATCTAGACTCTGTACAGTCTCTCTTACCACTTGACCATTGTTTACAGCATTAACTGGAAGCTACACAAAATCCCCCATGGCTAGCATGTATCTGGACACTGTACAGCCTATGTGACAACTGTCTGGACAGTGGACAGACTACTTGACCACTGGGCCATTTCTACAGCAGTAAATGGAACCGATACAAAACCTGTCCCTCATAGTATGTATCTGGACAGTGGACAGTGTATTTGACAACTTTATGAAGCCTGGGCAGAATGTATCATAAGCAGTTAGCATCTCCTGAGAAACCATTACTGACAAGAGGTTCATCATCAGTGCATCATCCCAGAATAAGCTCTGCAGTACTGTGGCCTGACTAAAAGGAAAAGGCATGGGTATAAAATGTCAACGGAGGCACCCATAAGGGGGGATAATGCAAGTGACAGGGATACCCTGTGTGATGAGATGGCCATGACTGTTCTAGCACCTCACAGGCAGCTTGATACCCTGTGGGATGAGATGGCCATGACTGTTCTAGCACCTCACCGGCAGCTTGATACCCTGTGGGATGAGATGACCATGGCTGTTCTAGCACCTCACCGGCAGCTTGGGTTCAGTGCACATTATTATCATTATCATTACTATAATGGAAACACTTCGTAGTATGTTGCCTAGAGGATGTGAAACATTTACCAGTCCAAACCTCCTTCAACACACCATTCCATCTAAACCTAAAGGAATCTGGTGGTTGTGAAGTCTATTATAATCTGACCAATTCAGCAATAACACCTTCAACCTCAAGCTAAACATGCCACCCCAATGGCATCTTGTAATTTCAACCTACCTTTGCTACAAACTGTACACAGAGTCTCCATGATCACTTGAAAATTCCAGGGAAGACCTTGCAGTCATCTCAGGTAGGGTGTGTCGCCTGGGTCAAGCTACATGAACACCTGGGGGTGAGGAGTGTCAGTCATCTAGGGTAGGGTGTGTGAAGCTACACAAAATGAAGACAAAATATTATCAAAATCTACCATTGCTGTGTATGTTATACCTGCAATCAACATTCAGTCGTCCTGTAAAAAAACTCAACACAGGCCATGATGCACCAAGTCTGTCTAAAGCGACTCCATGAACATTTCAGATAAGCCTTGAACCTGAAGCTACACAAACCACCCTGAAAACACCCTGTAATACACTCATGCTGTGATGCACTAGCTCTTGACTATGTCAACCCTTAAATATTTCAGGGCAAGCCTCTAAAAATGTGTAAGTCAAGGCCACAACAAAGACTCCCTGAAAAAACTCTACCACGTATGTATGCATGTATCTGGCCTCTGTCACTGTCTATGTGACTACTTGATGACTTCCAGAGAAACCCTTTAACCTGAAACAATACAAACCACCCTGAAGACACCCTGTAATCGAAATCTACCAAAGCTCGTGGACTACGACTATGTATAGTATCTTTGACCACTTGACCATTTCTACAGCATTAAATGAAAGCCTGGGAAAATCTACCCATGCTAGCATGCAGTGTTCCCGGTAAGTTTTGCATGAGTGCGTGCAGAAATAAAATTGTAAATGTGTCATCCAAATCTTTTGCAAGTAATACTTTCACTAAAACTGCGAATCATTTCCACACATATTGGTTCTTTATATGTGTTGTTTTAACGTATCTTTTGAAATTAATTAGATCAGAATCTATGCATCCAAAAGAAGCAGGCAAACTATTTTTTATGTGTTTTTATCAATTTTTGTGTGAAAAACGCAGGTCTCGCATTGACCATGTATCTGGACACTGTACAGTCTATTTGACAGCTTGATATAATTTCTACAGCTTTAACTGGAGGTTTTCCAGAATCTACCCATTGTTATATGTATCTGGACATCTAAAATGGCAGTGGGGGACTGCAGCTGTCACTTGGGGGCAGGAAATATTACTTGGACCAGACTACATGGAAACCTGCAGGTGTGGGTGTTGGTGTGGGTGTCATCAGTCATCTGGGATAGGGTGTGTCACCTGGGTCAATCTACATTAACATCTGGGGGTGAGGGGTGTATGCCATCTGGGCAAGGGTGTGTCCCCTGGGTCAGTCTGCATGAACACTTGGGAGTGAGGGGTGTCAGTCATCTGGGATAGGGTGTATCACCTGGGTCAATCTACGTGGACCCCTGGGGTGTCAAACATTCAGAGAGGGTGTGTCACATGGGTTAGTCTACATATAAACCTAAAGTGTGCTTCTCACAATATGTTGGGTCATCTCTCGTTTTCCCAGAGGAATCACATTTGAGGGTCTTGTTCTGGAGGGACAGGTTTTACTTTTGGCTAGAAAGACCTCTTTCCAGGTTTTACTTTTCATTAGTAAGACCTCTTCCTAGGTTTTGCTTTTCATTAGTAAGACCACTTCCCAGGTTTTACTTTCGTTAGTAAGACTGCTTCCTAGGTTTTACTTTTCTTAACTTCATACCAACAGAGCCCCACAAATTTCCCAACCCCGATGGTTTTACATTGTCTACCAAAACCTCAGAGGCGTGTTTTCTCCTACACATAAACACCTGGGGCTGAGGGGTGTCCGTCACCTGGGATAGGGTGTATTGCCTGGGTCAATCTACAGGAACATCTGGGGGTGGCATCAGTCATCTGGGAAGGGTGTGACCCTGGGTCAATCTAAATGAACACATGCGGGTGAGGGTTATCTGTCAGCTGGGTAAAGTGTCTCACCATGGGTCAATCTATATGGACAGCTGGGGGTGAGGGTGTCTGTCATCCAGGCAGGGTGTCACACCTGTGTCAAACTACATGAACAGATGGGGACGAGGGGTGTTACCATATTAATCTACATGGACACTTCGGGGTGAGGGTTATCTGTCATCTAAGTTGAGTGTCACAACTGGGTCAATCTACATGGACACCTAGAGGTGAGGGGTGTCTACCCTCTAGGAAGTTTAATCTGTATGGAGGGGGTGTTGTCAGTCATCTGGGGTAGGGTGTGTCACCCGGGTCAATCTACATGGACATCTGGGGTGAGGGGTGTCTGTTATCTTCGCAGAGCGTCACACCTGGGTCAAACTTCATGGACACCTGGGTGTGAGGGGTGTCAGTCCTCTGGGGAGGGTGTGTCACCCTGGCCAATATACTAGGACACCTGCATGTGACTGCGTAACAACTAACTTTTCTGAGTAAACTGATGGGTTGTTCAGGTAGCTGTATTCAGCCAAACAAGTAAGCAAGTGAGTCAGTGAGAGAGAAAGAGATGGAAGGTAGGAAATAGAGAGAAAGAAGGAAAGAAAAGAGAAGAGGCATTTTCAATGAGACCTCACTGGTTCTCTGAGATAAAATCACAATAACAGGAGGTCGCAAGTGAATCAAGTTACACTGCACCAAGACCACTCCCTCTGAATCTGAAGAATCAAAAGTGCAACTCCATATACCCTGGACTGATCATGACAAGTGCTGAAGACTTCTCAGTTGTGCCACCCTTAAGATACCCTGAACTGATCAGGACAAGTGCTGAAGACTTCTCTGTTGTGCCACCCTAGATACCCTGAACTGATCAGGACAAGTGCTGAAGAATTTTCACTTGTTAAACCTTAGATACCTTGAAATGAAAAGGACAAGTGTTGAAGACTTCTCACTTGTTTAACCCAGGATACCACAGACTGTCTACGTCTAGTTCTGAGGACTGTGAACTCCTGGCTGTGATGGCATCTCTACCTCAAGAAGCACAACCTGAAACAAGACAACTTGAAGGGTATATGACTAGTCGACAATGAAAAGGTAGCTGAAATGTGAAACACTGCAGACTGCCATGGACCTGTCTACAAGGCACACCTATAAGAATACAAGAGAGAGGTTACAGAAGGCCTAACACCGCCATTCCACTCATACACAGGAAATATTGAATTTGTTAATAGAAACGGGTATGGAGCAATGCAAGATGAACACTGACAGCCGAGACAACATAAATCCAACCAGTAAGGAGAATGTGTCACAAGCAATCAGCATCACCTGCAAAACAGTACCTGACAACATGTTCATCACCACAGTGGAATTCCAGAATAAGCTCTGCTGGGCTGGTGCCTGGCTGAAAGTGAGTCAGTCAGTCAGTCAGTTTAGTTTTTATGTCGCTTTTAGCACTCGCAACATCATGGTGGGAGACAAAAATGGGCTTCACACATAGTACCCATGTAGGGAATCGAATCAAGGTCTTTGCCATGACAAGCAAACACTTAAATCAAGGCTACCTTACTGCCCCACTGGTTAAAATGTAAAGGTGTAGATGTGAAAAGTCCAAGGGGCAACCAGACTACACAACGAACAGGTGGACCTTCTCACCATTCTCTTGAGTTCAAAATGGGGGATAATATTGGAAATCAGCTCACAGTACAGGGTGTGTTCATCAAGCATATTACTACAGGCTGGGAACTCTATAAGAAGGAACACACAAAGCTCTGAAAGACTTGAACACTATGAGGAAGGTGCAAGGGCATGCTGATGCCATCTAATTGGCTCAAGGACGTCTTTCTCAATGCTACAGATTTCACTTCAACCCACATGTTCTTCAGCAATACTTGTACACCTAAAATGGAACAAAGTAGGTGGCGAGTCAGTGTATAAAGGCACAGTGCAGCCTGATACTGAAAGCGTGAGTGACAGACTGAGGTGAGTTTTATGCCGCACTCAGCAATATTCCAGCTATATGCTGGTGGTCTGTAAATAACTGACTCTGGATGAGACAATTCAGTGATCAACTGCATGAGCAATCTGCAACAGGGATTCGATGACGTGTGTGAGCCTGACCATGTGATACCGTGAACCATTGGTTACTGATGATCATTTCTACAATTTAACATGAAGCTAAAAAATATGAAAATCTGTCATCTAACTCATGCAAGCAAAAATCCAGTTAATGAATTGATCCAGTCTATCTGATGACTTGACCATGCAAACAGACGGCCACCAACCCAAAGTGAGATGGACAGTCAGCTGTCTAAATCTACCTCTGGCCTCTACAAACAAGGGTATGTGACTACTTGATGACTTCCAAAAAAAACCTTTAACCTGAAGATACACAAACCACCCTGAGTACACCTTAGCATCTGAATCTACCCAAGCCAACAAGTATCTGGCCTCTGTACTGAGCATGTGACTACTTGATGACCTCCAGAGAATATCTTTAGTCTGAAAACCACGGTAAAGACACCCTAGAATTGAAATCTACCCAAGCTAGCATATATCTGACCTCTATACAGTCTGTGTCATTACCTTATGACTTTCAGAGAATACCTTTAACCTGAAGTTGTGCAACCCACCCTCACAACACCCAGTTACTCAAATCTACCCAGACTACAATCTATCTGGCCTGTACACTGTCTATCCGACCAACACTTTCAGAGAATACCTTTAACCTGAAGTTGTGCAACCCACCCTCACAACACCCAGTTACTCAAATCTACCCAGACTACAATCTATCTAGTATGTATACTGTCTAATTGACAAACACTTCCAGAGAATACCTTTAACCTGAAGCTGTGCAACCCAGCCTCACAACACCCAGTTACTCAAATCTATCCCAACTACAACCTATCTGGCCTGTATGCTGTCTATCTGACCAACACTTCCAGAGAATACCTTTAACTTGAAGCTGTGCAACCCACTCTCACAACACCCAGCTATTCAAATCTACCCAGACTACAGTCTATCTGGCCTGTATCCAACACTTCAAAAGAATACCTTTAACCTGAAGTTGTGCAACCCACTCTCACAGCACCCACTTATTCAAATCTACCCAGACTACAATCTATCTGGCCTGTACACTGTCTATCTGACCAACACTTCCAGACAATACCTGTAAACTGAAGCTGCGAAACCCATCCTCACAACATCCAGTTATCCAAATCCACCCAAGCAACAATTAAGAGCAGGTGGCACCAGAAATGGCCTTTACACATTGTGCTTTATGTAGGAGTCAAACACTGTGGTGGTGTATGCAAATAACAAACAATTTAATCACTGGTCATTTGGGTGGATGTGACTATGAGGGTGGATCTGGTCGTGGGAGTTAATCTGATCGTGAAACATACCCATGCTAGTATTATGATAAGGGTCTCGGGTCCAAATCAGCGTACCAGTGAAATCCCTTATCTAACTGGCGTGCTGGTCTGCTTTGGGGAATTAACTCAGCAAAGAGTCCGAAGTCACAAGAAGCTAATTACAGTTTTATTAACAAGAAATAGAATAACAAGGGTGGCCACAGAGAGTCGGTACAACCCTCTGGGCTGAGGGCTAGAGTTGGTCTGAGTTGGAAGTCTAAACCCTTCTGAGCGACAAATGGAGTTGGAGACTATTTAACTAAACTTGAAACAATAAAAAGGTTGTGGCTCGTTAAAAGATACAAAATGGGAGTGCCCTATAACAGCCAATGAAATACTGAATATACAGAGTGGGGCGTGACCTACTGGAGTAACCAGACAGAGGGGAGTGCTCTTAATCCTATTAATCCTATCTTGAGTGGCATTTATCCTGCTGGCGCATTTACAGTATGCTTGAGCTAGTTCTATCCAAGCCTGTTTTGATGTGTCAATTATAATAGCTTGGATTACAATAGATGTGCTTCACTGGGCCATGGCTTAATGACCCTAATTAAAAATGTTTTCACACTGTTGTACTAATGATATGTTTTCTTCAAGGAAGCTCATTAAACTGTCTCGATTCAGCTTTGGCTTAATGAACTGTTTGCCTAACCGTGGCATTTTGAATATCTCAGGCTAAGATTTATGTACAAACATCTTTAATCAATGTACTTGTAATTTTAAACCCTTGTGGAGTTGTAGATCTATGAAATTGGTTCTTGCTTTAAGCTGGTGTGTTCCTGTAAGCTACTACTGATCATGATGAAATTAATATGCTATGTGTATATTTTCTTAATATCTGAATCCTAATGTATAATGCTTGTAGTGGTAATAAATGAATTTTTGTATAAATTATTATTCCATGATACTAGCATGTATCTGGTCTCTCTACATAGTCTCCTGGACCACCACTGACATTTTCCACAGAAAACCTTCATACTGAAGCCACACAAACATTCATAACAAACACTGTGGACTGAATCTACACATGCCAGCATGTACCTGGCCTCTCTACATAGTTTGTGGGAAATCAAACCCAGGACTTAAGCAACAACAAGGAAACACTTCAACTACTTGATGTTTTATCAAGATGAAGTTCTACACACCATTCGCTCAAAGTCACATTCAAATACACAAAGCCACACTACACAGTCTGTTTGCCGTCACCAATTTGAAATCAGTGTTACCAACCAGAACCTATAGAAATCACCTGTCAGACACCCTGTAGACCCATGCACTAATATATACCTGGCCTCACCTCATCTAACACACTTTACCATGTCCAGAGATAAACTTTATATAGGTGTTATGCAATCTACCCAAAAGACACCGTTTAAACCCAATCTTTCTCAGCTACTATTTTGATCACTTGACATTTCAGAGTGAATTACATTTAGCCTGCAGCAAATTTTAAAAAAAGGCACCCAGTAATAACTGATCCCTATGTTTTGACCACTAGAATATTTCTAGACCATCCAAATTAAACCTGAACATAAGTTTGCAGATACAGGGGACCTGGGGCTTATTTGTGCTAAACCGACAGCTGTGTGGACATCTTCAGCAACAACTGCCTTTAGAAAAAAGAAATTCCTACTTGGACCATGTGGTCACAACTGCTCACTTCCTTAATTGACATTTTTGTACACTGGCATAGCTGTACCCAAACATATAGATGTCAATCACTGCATTGTGTGGTTCAAATTCCATTATTTATTCACTGCTGTCTTAAACCTGGATTAATGCTGAATGCTAAGTTTTCACTTTGTGGTGGAAGTCAGGACCAAGCCAAATACTGATGAAAGCATACAAATATACCCGCAGTTTTACATGAGTGAGTGAGTTCAGTCTTACGCTGCTTTCAGCAATACTCCAGCAAATATCACAGCTGGGTATACCAGAAACTGTACCTATGTGGGGACTTGAACCCGGGTCTTTTGCATAACAAGCAAACACCTTAACTACTAGGCTACCCCACTGCCCTACCTCAACATCTACGTGAACCCCTAAAGCATTGGAACACAATCCTCACTGTCTGAATGGCTCAATAGAAACAGCAATCCAGTCAGACAAACATCAGTGAACTAGATCATGATGACAGTCTGACAACAGCCACAAACATCCACACACCAAAAAACTTTATTACCACTATTCATTGAAATCAGGACCCTGGAACCATTTTGGTCTTGTTATGGTCTGTTGGAATGAATCTTGAATAGCTGCCAGAATCTTGGACCTGTCAAACATCATCCAGAAAATATATAATCACTCATACAAGATGAAATACTCAGACCGTATCATATAAGATTACAACTTTCACAATTATAATCTCTCTTAATTACAAA
Source organism: Haliotis asinina (assembly GCF_037392515.1). Classification (NCBI taxonomy): domain Eukaryota; kingdom Metazoa; phylum Mollusca; class Gastropoda; order Lepetellida; family Haliotidae; genus Haliotis; species Haliotis asinina. The sequence goes on along the minus strand of NW_027133889.1, from coordinate 242,498 downwards.
AAAAACTAACCTGACATTGCATCCTAAATTTAACCTTGACCTTACATCATGTGATTTTCAAACATGGTGACTGTAAGCTGTCATGAAATAATGATTTCCTAAATTGATTTTATTTTGTTGAAATTCCAAAGGTGTTCCAGTGAATGATATCAAGAGCAATGATCTTGGCCATCATTTGAAAACCTGACTATCTTGTGCAACTAGTAACTAGTAACTGGGGCAAATTCTTACCAAGAATAAAAAAAATTATCTCTATCATCAAGAAAATGACTCTATGCCGGCGTTGCAAATTCATGCCTGTCCGACCATCTGAGACGGTCTGTTTTGTGACTGGACAGTCCGTTTTAATAAGAGTGATCAAAAGATGACATATCCCCCCAGGCCCCGCATATTTGAAAGGAAAAATCATCTGACAGTTACTTACTGTGTTTGTAGACCAAGCCTGAACTGTTTCCATGGAATTCATGAAAAATATAAATGCCATATATCTGTAATCAGAAAAAGTCACCATTTCAAGATCTGTCTCATATATGTGCCAAAATCTTTTGAAAGATATGAAATGGTTTTCAAGTAGTGATCCAGAAACGAAAACACCTCTCATTTTTTTTGTTCACATTCGTAACATGTCATGATATCCCCTTCTCTTTTTCTTTAAATTTTCACTGGAAAATTGGAAAATTATTACAAAAAGATTTCTCAAATAATATGGCCGTGTATTTCCTGATATCAGTGGCATTCCACTCCATATATATAATGACTTCCAGACAATATCTTTAACTTGAAGATGCACAACCCCCCCTGAACACACTCTGGGATCTAAATTTCCCAAACACGCATGTATCTGGTCTCTATACAGTCTATGTGACTATGTGTAATAACTTCCAGAGAATACCTCTAAAATCAAGATACACAAACCACCCAGAAGATAGATCATCAAAACACATATATTCACTACTGACAAAGAGAACACTTTTAATCTGAAGATATACAAAACACCCTGAAGCCACCCTGGAATCTAAATCTGCCCAACCTAACATGTATTTCGAATCCGTACACACCCTATGTGACTATCTGATGACTTCCAGAGAGTATCTTTAAGCTGAAGCTACACAACCCAACCTGAACCTCTAATCTAAGCGTGCATATATCTGGCCTCTATACACTCTTTATGACAATACATAACAACTTTCAGAGAATATCTTTAACTTCAAGATACACAAACCACCTGGAACACACCCTGTCATCTAAACCTACAGAAGCTAACGTATCCATTCACAGTCTATGTGACAATACAATGGCGAAACACAAACCACCCTACAGACACCTTGGGATCCAAATGTATCCAAGCTATCATGTATTTTGACTCAGAACACAGTCTGTGTGACTACTTGATGACTTCCAGAGAATACCTTTAGTCTCAGGCTACAGATCCACCCTGAACACACCCTGCAATCTAAACCTAAGCTAAGATGTCTACACAAGCTAAGATGTATTTGGCCTCTGTACAGAGTCTATGTGACGTAATGACCTCCAGAGACTACCCTTAACCTGAAGCTATACAATCCACACTAAAGACACCCAGTTATCTAAACCTACCCAAGTGTACATGTATCTGGAATCCAAATCTACCCAACCTAACATGAATCTGGCCTCTGTACACAGTCTGTGTGACAATACATACTGATTTCCAGAGAAGATAGATAAAGCACCCTGGACACACCCTGTAGCCTAAATCTACCCTAGCTTTCATGTATCTTGCCTCCATCCATCGTCTACTTAACGCCTTTCAGAAAATACCTTTCACCTGAAGCGACACAAACCACACTGAAGGCACCCAGTAATCTAAATCGACCCAAGCTAACACTTATTTCGACTCTGTAGACAGTCTATGTGACTACTTGATGACAAGGTAAAAACAGTCTACTTCATGACTTCCAGAGAATACCTTTAACCTGAAGCTACACAAACCATCCTGAACACACCCTGTAATCTAAATCCACCCAAGTGAGTACATATCTGGCCTCTATACACTAAGTGACCACCTCGTAACTTCCAGAGAAACCTTTAACCTGAAGCTACACAAACCACCCTGAACACACCCTGTACTCTATATCCACCCAAGTGAGTACATAGCTGGCCTCTATACACTATGTAACTACTTCATGACTTCCAGAGGATACCTTTCACCTGATGCTACACAAACCAGCCTGTAGAAGCGTAAAAGTCAGACATGACTACTAGGAAATAGGCGACCATAGATATTATTATTTGATTAATCTTCAAATAATGATTTTCTATTTACATAAAACTGAAAACATAACAGAAATGGGTAAGAAGATGTTACGGCATCTTACAAATGGATTAAAATGGCAGGAGTTTTCAGCTCCTTCATGGTTTACCTTGGAATTATAAAGGTGCAAACTTGTATTTCTGTTAGAAATACTTATTTAAGTTGAAGTAGTATTATTTGAAAAACAAGATAGAAACATCTTTGGTATTTATCAACCACTGGTTCAGACATAAAGTTTTAAATGGTGTATGACTAGTAGTAGCAATAATGTTTCACGAGTTTTGCTACATAAACATAGGCTTCAATCTTAATATTCAGTAGTGCTGCTCCTGTTTAATTTGTCTCATTATACTGTTCAATCAAAAGAAAGTATACCCATGACCGATGGACATGATCACTGGATTGTCTGGTCCTGATACGATTATTTACAGACTGCCGCCATATTCGTGGAGTATTGCTGAGTACGGCTTAAAGCTAGACTCATTCACTCATCCTACAGCATTAACTGGAAGTAAGGTAAAATCTACCCATCCCAGCATGCATCTGGTCCATTTGACCAATTGACCATCTCTACAGCAATAACTAGGAACCGTACAAAATCTAACCATGCTAGCATGCACATGGACACTGTACAGTTTCTTTTACCACTCAACCATTTCTGGAACTTATGAAAATTTACCCATACCAGTATGTATTTGGACACTGTACAGTCTCTTTGACCACGTCTTCAGCATTAACTGGAAACTGTACAAAATCTACACATACTAGAATGCATCTGAGTCTGTACTGTCTGATTTGCCCATGCTAGCATCTATCTGGACACAGTACAGTCTATTTGAACATGTGCACTTGACCATTCCTACAGGATTAACTGGATGTTTTTGAAATTTGCCCATCCCGGCATGCATTTGGACACCGTACAGTCTCTTTGACAGCATTAAGTGGAAACTATACAAAATATACCCATGCCAGTATGTATCTGGACACTGTACAGTCTATATGACCACTTGACAGGTTGTATCATATTAACTGGAAGCTATACAAAATCTCTCCATCCTAGCTTGTATCTGAACACAGTACAGTCTCTTTGATTACTTGACCATTTCCACAGCATTAACTGGTCACTATCTAAAATCTACCCATACTACCCTGTATCTGAACACAGTACACTCTCTTTGACCACTTGACCATTTCTACAGCATTAACTTGTAGTTATGCAAAAATCTACCCATGCTAGTATACATCTGGACACTGTACAATCTGTTTTACCACTAAACCATTTCTACAGCATTAACTGGACGCTACATAAAATCTACCCTTAGCCTATATAAGGACACCGTACAGTCTACTTGACTACTTCTACTACATTAACTGGAAGTTATGCAAAATCTACACATACTAGCATGTATCTGGACACCGTACAGTCTACTTGACCACTTCTACTGCAGTAACTGGAAGTTATGCAAAATCTACACATACTAGCATGTATCTGGACACCATACAGCCCTTTTGACCACTTGACCATTTCTACTGCTTTAAATGAAAGTTATATTAAATGTCCCCCTGCTAGCATGTATTTGGCTTCTGTGCACAGTTTATCTGAGTAGGTGGGTGCATGGGTGCGTGGGTGGGTGGGTGGGTGGGTGGGTGAGTGAGTGAGTGAGTGAGTGAGTGAGTGAGTGAGTGAGTGAGTTTAGTCGTATGCCACACTCAGCAATATTCCAGCTATATGGCAGCGGTCTGTAAATTACCGAGTCTGGAACACAGTTCATCTGACCACCCCCAGGACATTGAATCAAAAACTACCAAAGCTATGAGGTAGCTCATGGTTCACCACTTGACCATTTCTACAGAAACTCTACAAAGTACCCTGAAGACAACCTGTTGACAACATCTACCCATGCTCAGAGGGTTCACCACATACAGTTGATATCTGACGTTATGTTTGACCACCACTGGCAAAGTTTCATGTACCCTACATTCAAACTTGGCTGTGATGCTACTGGTCACTATACTCTTCTTAGTTTTAATCACTTGGCCATTTACAGATAGTACCCTGAACATGAGTGGGTGTGTACGGTTTTATGCTTCCAATATTCCAGCAATATCACAATAGCGGACACCAGAAGAGGTATTCTATCATAATTATGTCACATAATAGGAGATGAAGTAATAATACAAGAGACTATTTAAAGAATTACAAATATCTAAGTAATTTTACAATGTGCATAATTATATTCTCTTACAATAAGACAGAGACTAACCTGACATTCTATCTCTGAATTTAAACTTGACGTTTGACACACAAACTGAAGGACTTTAAGTTGTAATGAAATAATGGCTTCTGAAACTGAGTTTAGTTTGTTGTTTCGCAGTCTGAAATTAATCAAGAAGGACCAGAAAATCCAGTGATTGATATAAAGTATGAGTGATGCAGAAAGCAGTAGCTGACATGTCTACCATTACATTCACAAATGAGCAAGCAATACCTGACAACATAAGGCAATGGATAACCAGGGTTTCCCATGACATTTATATTTGTGAGTCTGGTTGATTCTCCAAAGTTGACAACTGGGAGATGGTGTGTCACCTGGGTCAACCTCCATATTGACAAGTGGAAGATGGTGTGTCATCTGGGTCAATCTCCATATGGACAACTGGGAGACGATGTGTCATCTGGGTCGAACTCCACAGGGAGAAATGGGAGATGGTGTATCAGCTGGCTCAATCTCTATATGGACAACTTGGGGAGGGGGTGTCCTCTGGGTCAATTTCCATATAGACAAATGGGGATGAGAGTTGACTTTCTTCTGTGGGAATGGTGTGTCTCTCACCACATAGACAAGACAACTGGAGGTGAGACAGGTCAGTCATCTGAGGCAGGGTGTGGCAACTAGGTCACTCACCATATAAACAACTAGGGGTGAGGGAGATCAGACATCTGGGGGAGGGTTTGTTGCTTCTGTCACTCTCCATAAAGACAACCGGGGAAGAGGGGTGTCAGTCATCTGGGGGAGGATGTGTCACCTGTGTCATTCTCCATATAAAAAACTGGGGTGAGGGACATCAGACATCTGCAGGAGGGTGTGTCACTTCTGTCACTCTCCATATAGACAAACTCAGGCTGAGGAGTGTCAGTATGGGAGGGTATGTCACCTGCATCACTCACCATATAGACAACTGTTGATGAAGGGTGTCAGTCATCTGGGGAAGGGTGTGTCACCTAGGTCACTCTTCACACAGACAACAGGGGGATGAGGGGTGTCAGTCATCTAGGGGAGGGTGTGTCACCTGTGTCTATCTCCACATAGACAAGTGAGGGTAGACATCAGTTATCTGGGGTAGGATGTGGTACCTGGGTCACTCTCCATATAGACAACTGGCGGTGAGGAATATCAGACATCCGGGCAAGGTGTGGCACCTGGGTCACTTTCCAGATAGACAAATGGGGATGAGGGGTGTCAGTCATCTGGGGGAGGGTGTGTCACCTGAGTAACTCTCCATACAGACAACTGGGGGTGAGTGAGATCTGTCATCTAGGGGAGGGTGTGTCACCTATGTCTCTCTCCACATAGACAACTCTGGGTAGACATCAGTTATCTGGGGTAGGATGTGGTACCTTGGTCACTCTCCATATAGACAAATGGGGATGAGGGATATCAGACATCGGGGGGAGGGTGTGGCACCTGGGTAACTCTCCATACAGACAACTGGGGGTGAGTGAGATCTGTCATCTAGGGGAGGGTGTGTCACCTAGGTTACTTTCCATATAGACAACTGGGGGTGAGGAATATCAGACATCCAGGGCAAGGTGTGGCACCTGGGTCACTTTCCAGATAGACAAATGGGGATGATGGGTGTCGGTCATCTGCGGGAGGGTGTGGTACATGAGTCACTAAACAGGAGATGAAGGGTATCCAGGGTTCGAAATTAATGCTTTGAGGTAGTAAAATCTTATTTTGAGTCATCAGAAGATGACAGATCACCCTAGCCCACACATATCTGAAAGGACAATTCATCTGAGGGTTATTTGATGTTTTCTTAGATTAAGTTTGAATCGTTTCCATGGAAGTCATGAAAAATATAAATGCCATATATCTGGAAACAGCAAAAGGCACTACTTCAACATCTATCTCATATACCTGCCAAGATCTGCTGAAAGATATGAAATGGTTTTCGAGTTGCTCAGGAAATGAAGCCCATCCCTCCATTTTGAGACAAAGTCCGGAACGCTTCCATGGAATCTTAGAAAAAAAATTCACAAAAACCTGTAAATGGCAAAAGGCACCACTTTAGGCTCTGATTCATATATCTACCAAGTTTTACAGAAAAATATTGAATTTTTCTTTAGTTATGCTCCAGAAACAAAGGCTATCCCTCCATTTTGAGACAAAGTCTGAAACATTTCCATGGAAACCGAGAAAATAATAAATTACAAAATCTTGTAAAGAGCAAAAGGCACCACTTTGGTATCTGCCACACATATCTCCCAGGTTTTGCTGACAGATATAAAGAAGTTTTTGAGTTATGCTCTGGAAATGAAACACACCTCTCACTTTTGAAACAAAATCTGAAAATTTTCCATGGAAACCGAGAAATAATAAATCACAAAAACCTGTACATAGCAAAAGGTACCATTCTAGGTTCAGCTTGATATATCTAACAAGTTTTTTAGAAAAAGTTTGAAAGTTTTTTTGGCTCTGATCTGGAAAGAAGCCCACCCGGAAAGAAGACTTGTTCCATGGAAAAACATGAAAAAATAAAAATGCCCAAAATCTGTAAATAGGAAAAGGCACAACCATAGGTTCAGATTATCATATCTATTAAGTTTGGTCTAAAAATATTGAACGGTTTCTGAGTTATGCTCCGGAAACAAAATGATTATGGACAGAGAGACAGACAGCACGTCAACTATATCCCCTGCATTACACACCAGGGGATGGGGTGGGTGGGGTGGGGATAATAATGCTACTACCGGATAAGGGGTTTTGCTCCCTATTTTTAAACCAGGTAGCATGTACTTGCTACAAGCAACAAAAGTTAATTTCAAACTCTGGGATCAGTCATCTGGGGAAGGGTATGTCACCTGGGTCACTCTCCATATAGACATATGGGGAAGAGGGGTGTCAGACATCTGGGGAAGGGTGTGTCACCTGGTACGTCTGCCATCTGGGGGAGGGTCTGTCACCTGGGATGTTTGCGGTCTGGGGAAGGGTGTGTCACCTGGGACGTCTGCCATCTGGGGGAGGGTGTGTCACCTGGCTTTCTCTCCACGGCTCACCTTATGGAGATCTGCCATGTGAGGGAGGGTGTGTCACCCCGGGGGTCTGCTGTCTGGGGGAGGGTGTGTCACATGGGAGGTCTGCTGACTGGGACAGAGTGTGTCACCAGGGGTTACCTACATGGGTTACCTGAAGACACCCAGTAATCTACCCATGTTAGTATCCATCTGGTGATTGTACACAGTATTTAACCACCACTTGACCATTTCTAGAACAGCCTCTATACTGAAGATGCACAAAACACCCTGAAGACACCCTGTAATCTACCCATGTTAGTATCCATCTGGTGTCTGTACGCAGCAGTCGATTTAACCACCATTTGACCATTTCTAGAAGACCCTCTACACTGAATGGGGGTCTGTCATCTGGGTAAGGGTGTGTCACATGGGAGGTCTGCTGTCTGGGGGAGGGTGTATCACCTGGCTATGTACATGGGTCATCTTATGGGGTTTGTCATCTGGGGGGCCTGCCATCTGGGGGAGGGTGTGTCACCTTATGGGGGTCTGTCATCTGTGGGAGGGTATGTCATCTGGAGGGTCCACCCTATGGGGGAGGGTGTGTCACCTGGCTATGTACATGGGACACCTTACGGGGTTTGTCATCAAGGGGGCCTGCCATCTGGGGGAGGGTGTGTCACCTGGGTATATACATGGGTCACCTTATGCACGTCTGTCATCTGTGGGAGGGTATGTTACCTGGGTATATCTACATGACTTACCTTATGGGGGCTGGGCTAGTGACCCAAGAATGTCACTGGCCCTTCATACATGCCTGAATAATTCATGATAATTTTTACACAATAAAACGGCACATACAAGAATAGTTAGAGTATTCATTTCACAAATTAATCGTTTCAGACTAACTGTATGCCTCTGCCATTGGTGGCACATACTCTATGAATATCCATGCATTTTCAAAGAAGAGGATAAAGTCATCAATATCCCAACTCAATGGCCATGTACTCTTCATGAATATGTCTACAAGCTATGACTAAGTCAACTGTTTTGGCATGTTTATAGGAAAGTGGACGGTGATCAGTGAAGGTCTTTTAGTTCTGCTCCATAAGGAAGCAATACCACCAACTTCAGTTGAAGCCAAAATTGTTACCGTAAAAACATAAACTTTATTTTAATCAGAATTCCAAAAGTACCAAAGGGTACCAGTTCACCATTAGATATGTGTATGTATGAAATTCAGTGAAGAAACAGTGAATGGTTTACAGGTTATGCTCCAGAAAAGAGTAATTCCACCAATTTGAGTCAAAGGTAAATTTGTTGACATGGAAACACCCAAAATATTCAATTCAGAATCATCAATGCCCAAACTACCAAAATGCACCAGTACACCACCTGACCTATCTATTTGCCAAGTTTGGTAAGGAAATATTGAACAGTTCTAAAGATCAGGTTAGCTATTCTCAAAACATTCATAGCCCAACAAACTTCTCATACCTATTCATATTACACTGGCTACGATCATAGTTAAGAATTCTTGAGGCTATGAACGTTTCAAGAATAAGGTCCCTGGTCCGCAAAAAGACAAACATGCATGGATCAAGTGCATTTAAATGTCGCAAAACACAATGCTGGGAATGAATATATTCATATTTAATTATTTTTAAGGTCACCTGCAACCCCAAAATCAAACATAATTAAAACACAGTTATCACATGTTCATGAGATATAAAATGCATTAGTGATTGTGAAAAAGACAAATAAACAAAATTATAAGCGTATAATTGCATATCAAAAGTGCAATATTTTGTACTTGGGTTTACCTCCTCGAAACAAAGCAGTTGCGATAGCAAACCCAGTCAGGGCTGGTGGATGTGCACTCATGTGTAACGAGGCCTTGTCATTGGCCACTGGTTCATTTGCCGATACACTTATAAAGCGACAGGTGTTAATTTCAGTAACTGAAGTTGTGTAGAGCATATTGTCATTAGCAGAGAGGTAGACATATAGTGAGCGAGTGAGTTTAGTTTTATGCTGCTTTTAGCAATATTCCAGCAATATCATGGCGGCGGACAGCAGAAAATGGGCTTCACACATTGTACCCATGTGCGGAATCGAACCCGGGTCGTCGGCGTGACAAGCAAACGCTTTAACCACTAGGCTACCATACCACCCCAGGTAGACACATGGGTGTCAATAAACCAGACAATGAGTTTTCTCTTGGACAGTCTGCTTGTCACAATCAACATGTTTTTTTTTCATGTAATGAGTAGATTATTTACTTGTTTATGTACACAACCAAGATTAGACTACTGCTAACAACCTCATACTCAGGGCAGGCATACTGTTTTAAGCTCTACGAACCTATTCAGTGTGCATGCGTTATGAGCTCAGTGCAGCATAGCTGTTGAAACCACTTTTTCCCCCAGAGTGAATTGTTATTTTGTAGGGTTTTTTTCATCGCGATTTTTCAAATTTCATGGTTGAACTGGCATGTTTGATGAGTTGTTTCGGTGAGTGCATGCTGAAAGGTATCAGCATCTCAAATCACATCTTTGCAGATTCGGACACCTTTTGGTTGGGATTTACAGTAACAAAATAACAAAAATTCAACTAACAATGTTGATGCTTTTGGATGTAAATATTTGTAAATTTGTAAATATGTAATCATACTGTTAAAAGTAATATGTATACAAATTACACAAAAATAGTCATGTTCAATAAAACAGGGTTTTACATAATTTTTCTAGTTATCTGAAAAATGAATGTTTGTTTAACTTTCCTTTCATTTCATTTCAACCATGTTTGTTGTGAGAGAATGCGAAACCTAAACTGCAATACCTTCATGGGAGATGGTTTCGAAGTTTCAAAACACGGGTTTGGGTTTCGGCATAACCGAGGATATGATTTTCTAGAAACCAAAAGCAGTTTAACATAATTGATTATCCCCTTATTTCACCACAGCACTGGCATGAAAAGTGGTTTTGGTGCACATGTAGAGCATGTGCAGGGATTAGTTTCACGCAGCTGGAACTGGAAAGGTGACTGGTAAAACCACAGCAAGTGAAGCATGCAGGGATATTTCTTGTGATTACAAGCAATTTGGTTCTGCAGTAATAAAAACACACTGGTCCCATACTCAGTTGCAAACCAAGTTTTCCAGAAAGTGTAGCACTGGAAATACTAATTTCATTACAAAGGGACTGTTCATATTTTATGGCTAAGGAGGGTGGTTGTGGGGAGGGGTCACTTCTATTATTCAAAGGAGGTAGGGTCATCAATTTTGTACACATGCTCTGGAGGGAGTTCACTGAACATGACAAGCAGGGAGATCACTTACTTTGCGCATTATTTTTTTGGGTGGGGGGTTTGGAGGCTAGTCATTCACGTTGTGCGTTTGTACATGCAACTCAATAATCATCATCATCATCATCATCATCATCATCATCATCATCATCGCCTAGACATAGATAATGAACAGTCCTTAAAGATTGCTCAGCTTGAAAAATGAAATGTTTTAATACATGTCTATGGAAGCACAGAAAAATATGTTAAGCATAACAAGCAGTCTCTGTCAGAGACTACACATATGAGGCTATACACCATAAACAGCTGAGGATGTGTCACCTGGAGGTATGTACATGGGTTACCTTCTTGGGATCTGTCATCCAGGGATATCTACATGGGTCACCTTATGGGAGGTCTATCACCTAGGAAACGTGTGCAACTGACCCACACGGGTACCCTTCTGGGGGTCTGTCATTGGGGTAAGGGTGTGTCATCTGGGGTTATCTACACAGGTCACCTAATGGGGGGGGGGCTGTCACCTGGGGGTATCTACATGGATCACTTTATGGGGGGCTGTCACCTGGGGGGGTGTCACCTGGGGGTATCTTCATGAGTCACCTTATGGGGGCTGTCATCTGGGGAAGAGTGTGTCACCTGGGATTATCTACATGGGTCACCTCATGGGGATCTGTTACCTGGTTGAGGGGATGTCACCTGGGGGTATCTACATGGATCACCTTATGGGGGGCTGTCACCTTGGAGCGGGTGTGTCATCTGGGATTATCTACATGGGTCACCTCATGGGGATCTGTTACCTGGTTGAGGGGATGTCACCTGGGGGTACCTACACAGGTCACCTTCTGTCTGGGGGAGGGTGTGTCACCTACGGGTATCTACATGGGTCACCTAGGGGAGGGTGTGTCACCTAGGGGTATGTACATGGGTCACCTTATGGAAGGCTGTCACCTTGGATTATCTACACTGGTCATCTTATGAGGGTCTGCCATCTGGGGGAGGGTGTGTAAGCTAGGGGCATCTACACTGGTCATTTTATAGGGGTCTGCCGTCAGGACGGTGTGTCAAATGGCAGTATCAGCATGGGTCACCTCATGGGGGTCTGTCATCTGGTGGTATCTACATTGGTCACCTAAATGGGGGGTCTGCAATCTGGGGAAGAGTGTGTCACCTACGGGTGTCTACATCGGTGACCTTGCCCAGGGTGTGTCACCAGGGCGAGGGTGTGTCACCTGGGGGAGGGTGTGTCACCAGGGGGAGGGTTTGTCACCTGGGGAGGGTGTGTCACCTGGGGGAGGGTGTGTCACCAGGGGGAGGGTGTGTCACCAGGGGGAGGGTGTGTCACCTGGGGAATCTACATGGGTCACATGATGGGGTGTGTCACCTGGGGAGGGTGTGTCACCTGGGTTATATACAAGTTTCATCTTAGCGGGTTCTGTCATCTGGTGTGTCACCTGGGTATATATATGAGCCATCTTGTTAGGGTCTGCCGTCTGGGGAAGGGTGTGTCCTTCGGGACAGTTTATAATCAGGGGACCCATGGTCTTCAGAAACCCGTGCTTGCCATAAAAGGCGACTATGCTTGTCGCAAGAGGCTACTAACAGGATTGGATGGTCAGGTACGCTGACTTCGCTGACATGTTATCGGTTCAAAAATTGTGCAGATTGATGCTCATGTTGTTGGTCACTGGGTTGATGTACAGACCACCACCATATAGCTGGAATACTGCTGTGTGCGGCGTAAAAATAAACTCACTCACTCACTCTGTCATTAGGGGTAGGGTTTGTCACCTGGGGAAGGGTGTTTAAACTTGGGGATCTACATGGGTTACCTCAAGGGGTCTGTCACCTGGGGGAGGGTGTATCACTGGTGGATCTGTCATTTGTGGCAGGGTCTGTCACCTGGATTATCTAACTGGATCACCTTATGGGATCTGTCACCTGGGGGATCTACATGGATCACCTTATGGGGGTCTGTTACCTGGGGAAGGGTGTTCCACCTGGGGGATCTACAAGGGTCACATTATGGGAGGTCAGTGTCACCTGGCGTATCAACATGGGTACCCTTCTGGGGGTCTGTCATCGGGGGAGGGTGTGTCATTTGGTGTTTCTCTATGGGTCACCTCATGGCAGTCTGTCGACTTAGGGAACTATGTTTAAATGAGAATCTATTATCTTTGGGTGTGATATCTCTGGCATCTGCCACCTGGACGTATCTACATGGGTCACCTTATGGGGGTCTGTCACCTGGGGGATGGGGAGTGAGCTGGAGCCGAGTGTATCAACTTATGGGGTCTGTTGTCCGGGGAGGGCGAGTCACCTGAAGCAGAGTGTATCACCTTATGGGGGACAGTCACCTGGTGGAGGGGGAGTCACCTTGAGCAGAGTGTATCACCTTATGGGGGTCTCTAACCTGGGAAAGAGTATATCACCTGGGGGTATCTACATGGGTCACTTTATAGGGAGTCTGTCACCTGGGGGCAGAATGTTTACCTGAAGGGGCAGTCGTTACCTGTGGGGTCTGTCATCTGAGGGGACAATGTTTACCTGTGGGGTCAGTCACCTGCAGGGACTGTGTTCACCTGGAGGGTCTATCATCTGAGTGAATGGTAGTCACCTGGGGCTCTGTCATCTCTCATCTGTTAGGTTTAGAAAAATAATCAACATGTAAACATATCTGTAGTCAACAATACAAAATGAACATTTCATTACAATTTTAACCAACAGGATATTTTCCATATATTGCATTGTATGTAGGAAACAGTTATTCTTTACTATTGCATGTTTAACAGATAGTGTTCACTTGTCATTGTCTACAGTGTATGTCAAATTCTGGGCACAAAATAAGAAATTTGGAACAAAATATATTTTCTGTTTATTGTGTTCTATGTTGTAGATATTGAAAATTCTTGTTGCTGTACACTATTAACACAGAGTTCAGCTGTTGGTTTTGAGTTACTGAGTGTAACATCATCATAGAATAATATATATAATCATGGTTATAACAATATACAATAATTCAATTAAGACAGGTATGCTTTAGAACTTGTGGCATACGTGAAATAACAACCTTGGTAGTCGTCATTTCACCCATAACCCAAGGACTCCAGTGTCCCCTTATTTTCAAACACTGCTTAACATTCTTACATTGTCAACAATCATAACAATGCTGATGTTCAGACCTGTTCAGAGGCCAATATTAAGACCAAAGTCTGCAACAAATTGCAGAAGAAATTCCCAATTTTCACAGCATTTACAAAAGAAAATTAAAAAACAATAAAACGTTGGATGATTATCAACATGTGGTTCCTTAAAAGATATAACATAAGGTTAACTAACAGGCCTGGAGAGTATAATTTATAATCATTCCCATCCAAATGCCATTTTTTGTAAATTGTACTGCAACAGTGATTGCTGTGAAAAATATGATACCTACCAACTAAGTCAAATTATCTTAAACAGTGGGTGATACATCACTGTTGCATGCTCGCCATGTTAAACAAAAGATACCTCGGAAACCAACCATATGAAAAACCGCACACATTTTGGTCTGCGCGATCATGTGAGTTTCAAGCTTTTTGGAATTTCTTCCCGCGATATTGTTCAAGTTCAAATATAAACAAATAACAAAATTCACATCGGATACACTTACGATGTATGTATGAAACACTTTTGATAGTTCAGATTTAGCTGTCATATTAATAACAAACACGGCCTTTTTCGCGAGAGGAGTTGAGATCAATCGCCCGTTGACGTTTGTCCCTGCCTCGCTAAACACTGGCAACAGTGGATGATGGCGCAGTCGCATGCCTGCTGTGCCATATCTCTCTACAACGTAATCAAAACATAAATAAATATATCTGAAAGGTATAAACAGTTAAAACACTACCTTACGCATCCACATCTTACTAGGATATCTCATGACAAATCGCATTTTGTTCATAAACTTCAGAACTCCACGCGATCATTTCCAGCACGCTCTTCCTTGCCGCCATTTTCCTTTTCAAGAAAGGTCAAGGTCGTGACAGACGGAAAGAGTACCACAGATAAAAAATATTATTTTTCGTTTCTGTCTCTGTGTTTCCATTAATATATATTCTAATTGGACGAATCGGGGTGACCGTCACTTATCGTTTATTTTGGTTAGAATATATATGCTTTTTTTAAGAAAAAAATGTTTATCAGCATGAAAAAATGCATTAATTTCAAGCTTAGATCTATTTACTTTCAGTGCCTGTCAGGGTTACACAGCACACTGAGCGATCTTTTTTAATTTATCTTCCCTCCACTAATCCGCTAGGTGCGCTGATCTGGACGGTCTAACCTTAAACTGACAGCGTATGTCGTATGCGCGATTTGAGCGCACATGTTACCATTAAACGTAGAGACCGCTAACCAGTATAGCCTTCACCTTCATCGGTAACGTTCACGCCGCATTCGTAACTGCTCGCCTCTTTCCGGAACCTGCAAGAAGGAATGACCCGAGTAGTTACGAATGGTTCACACCGGTGCATGGACAGAATATATTTTCCCTTTTACGATGATATATCAAGTGTAATGTCCTAAAATATTTATTCCATGATTCTGTGATACACCTGGGATAGGCATGACTGCTTACTTTGCGAGTATGAATCGCGAAATGGCAGTTCGAAGCTAGGTGGAATCAGCTGATCGTTTTCAGGTCATGTTTTGTCGTTTCGTTGACGTTTTGCAATCGGTTATTTAAGTCTGGCACAAGATGTCTCAGTATCACACATTTAAAACTGCAGTGTAATTTCAATGTATATATGCTCAAATCACTTTAGTATTGCGGCCGATATGGTTGCATTCATGAAATTTACAACGGCGGGGAGCTGATGCGGTGCGCGAAATGTGAAACACTGAAAGCCTTTTCATGTAAATTTTATCGAGTTGTTCATGATGGAATTAAGATTTTGGACAACACAGATATTTAGCAGGTTCAGAGGAAAGTGAAAAACAATGGTCAAGTGATTGTAAATAACAGTAGCGGACGAATTATTTCAAGCATCGCCTACATGTAGCCAACTTTCAAACGCCATAAACATGGGCATAACTAAAATGACTAAAATCTACTTTTTTATCTCTGTAACGGTTTGTGATCCATGAAATATAAATTCACTATGCAGGCAAATAATGCATAGAGATATTGCAGATTTCTACAATGACTCCATTTTAATTATCATCCATTAAGGGTATAAATTAACATGTTTTGTTTTTCTTACGCTTTAATAAAGGAAATAATATTAAAATATTAATTTATTAAATATACTACTTCATTGGGTTAAGTACATATTCGAGGGCACTTTCCAAATTCTATTTTCATTACACAACTAAACAATACATATCTCATAATAAATGGTACTCTAAAGTGTTGTCAGCATCACATGTTTACATTTTCCTGCAGTGTCTACATACATCTTGTCTTCACAATGATCAGATTATTATAATAATCATGAAAAATATCATATTTTATTCTTAGAGCTTGCTCTTATGTTTTATTGCATTAAATGGATTTTTCAAATTCTAACACAAATATATCAATAAAGTCAATATCTTTTCCCACTTATCATTGTATCTGCACTGTACAATGTTGTAATTCCAACTGATTCTTTGTATGCTGGTGCGTGTGTACTTTTATATTACATTACACATTCATGACTTTATTCAGTCATTGTACATTGCACTGTTAAATTTGTAATAATATATATAAATGCATAAACATATATCTTCATATAATAATTGTGGGGTTAAATTCGATTCTTTATATAATCTAAAACATATATTTGATAATAAACACATTTCTGTGTTAATCAATAACCAACAGACATAACCTATAATTTTCTTTAAGAACTGTTGAATGAAAATCAGAAAGTTAGATAGTTAAAGTTAGATAGTAAAACTGTCTGTCATGGGAAATATTTTGTCAACTTAATGTTTCCAAAACAAGAAACATATGAAATATATTTCTATCATACACATCCGCTTGGGCGGTCAGAATTTTATGTTGTTTCCTAGAGAGAAATCTCTGTAAATGACTATTAATATTAAGAGCTTTAAATGGTGTTAAACTTTTGTAAGAAAGGAACCAATAAATTCACATATATAACATGACTCAAAGTACTGATTGGTGGAGATATTTTTCAGAATGGAAATATTGTATTTCAAGCTATGATGACTGGTGTTTCTGATGCAACCGACTTGGATAACAGGTGTATAACACTTGTATATGTAAACATACAAATATACAGTAGTGTCAGAATTTGAAAACAAATGGGTTCAGGTGTGAGCAAATTGGAGCTCATAACGCAATATATATGTTTCTAAGTAACTGTTTCATTCTATACAGAATTTCTTCAATTGTCAGAGATGTGTAATAATCATAAATTCTTGATAAAGAACTTCTAGGGGATGCTAGTTCGCCGGAGGTGTAGCCCCGATTTTTTTACATTGAATCGGTGGTTGTGTAGGAACTATTTGTGAGATTTTATTGTGGCAACAGTCAAATTACCGTTGGGAACAACATAAGGGCTGATTACATGTAAAAAAGAATTTTCATTACTTCACCGATGCTACGACATCCGAGACTTGCTCTGTCTCATGTTCTGTCGTTGGAAATGCCGTGACAATATACCGACTTTTCATGGCGTTTTCCCCGTTATCTTCTATCGTGTCAGTTCGTACTGCATTTAGAAATTAAACAACGGATACCTTTCTAAACTAAAAATGAAACCAAAACATGCGTCATTTAATGGCTTTTCGTCGTAAACGATAATTTTTCCAGTTAAGGTGAACACGGCAACGCGGAAGCTGCGTTCTGTCTTTTCATGTAGCAAGTTGTTGCAGCGCACATTGACTCGGGAACCAGACCGGATGCGAGAAGTTTGACCGTCGCTGATATCATTTTAAAAACAGAGTTATCACCCCTCGCAACAAAAAGATCGCCCATTAACATAATATTGTAAAACATATAAGGTGTTCATCATTTAAATATATAACTTATGGAATGATATTCACGTAATAGATTCAATAATATGTTATTATATCGGCAATGTTTATGAAAATTACTTCCCCGGTATAGTCTGGTGTGCGTAAAGACCCTGAACTAGTGCAGTCCATGCAGGTTTGGAATATGTGCTGTAGCAAGTCTAGATAAGGAAAGTCATTGGGCTCTCATTATATTGAATGAATAAAATGTTGGCACTCTTATACACATATGAGGCTCGGGGTAGAATAGGCCATGTAGGTACCCACAGGAGAAACACCCTCACACAGATGGCAGAACCCCAGGTGACACACCCTCCCCAGACGACAGAACTCCATATGGTGACCCATGTAGATACACCCAGGTGACACACCCTCCCCCAGACAGCAGATCCCCATAAGGTGACCCATCCTCCCGACCCGTGAAGATCCAGGTTAGGATAGGCCTTTAGCAACCCATGCTTGCCATAAAAGGAGACTACTTGTGAGGCTCGCTAACTTGGTTCCCATTTGAGCAGATCGATGCTCATTCTGTTGATCACTGGATTGTCTGGTGCAGACTCGATTATTTACAGACCGCCGACATAATCATAGCTGGAATATTTGCTGAGTGCAGTAATGTCAGAGATTTGATGTTAGTCTAACCATGGTATCAGTCTAAGTAAACCTCAGTATATTCTGGCCAGTTGGACAAGACATAAAAATCTGTTTCTGGTATAGCTAACCTTCGACAGGCGGCCTGAAGCCAGTGACGTCAGATATGTAAACATGACGTCATTACCTTTGTCCTCTCATCTTGAAAACTTGGCAGCGACTCAGCTAGCAGTGGCAGACGTGAAATCTCACAGTCTGGACTGAAAACCGGGGCATTTTAGAAAACTTGCTTTCTAAAGGGTGACTGTTTCAATGACTGGTTTTGTCTTTGCAGTAATGCCATCGATTTCTTTTGGTGAAATCTACGATTTTTTATGTTTGCAAATTTGACTTTAACACAACTGGATTCTGCAGTGGTCTATGTAGAAAACGAAATATATGCGATGTCACCAAACTTTATATTTGCGACCGACTGTAGACGAAGAGAAGGATGAACAGGCATCAGAATGTCAACTGAAAATTTATTTACCCTAAACTTAGAATGAAACCTTATGTTTGCAACAACTGAGCGATTAAACATCCATGTATATGTAAATGCGCTAACACATTTAAACATATCATGTACACGAAATCATACAGCTTTTGTTATGTGTATCGCAACTTTTTAACTTTAACGTTCATGGTTAGATAATTGTTGAAGCATAGATAGACCTACCTGTTATTGACACTATCACTGGATTGTCTGGTTCGGAGTAAACTTTCCTCAGAAATATACACACAGTGTCTTTGTGGACCAGAATTGTTTCACATGTTAAAAATAGAGTTTGGATATTGACTATTAAAAAAAAACGATGAAAAATAGAACTAAAATATAATTCCCGATATACTGAGGATCCCTGATGTGACTTTTTCAGTAAATTCGAATTTCGTGTTGGCGTTTCTGCAGTATGGTGTTTTATCAACGAAGTAATATACCGTGAATAAAAAGTTACGCGCCATCCTATTTCAAAACTAAGATGTGAAGCTGTTGAAATGTGAGGCTAAACTAATTGAGAAAACCGATCCATATTTAGATAAGGTTCATCTGGAAACTGTTTTAGGGATGTCATAATCATTTGTATGTACAATTAAAGGAAATATTGTTAAATATATGATGGCACTGCTTTTTAAATCATATTATCACTATTCCTGTTGTGCTTATACAAGACTATTATCATTAAAAGTGACAATCATATGAACATATAACAGCCGTTTCTGATTTTCACTTTTCAAAAGAAGGTAACCTTTTTGAAGAAAACAAAAAAAAACATGCATCCTGGTGAAAGTAAAAGATAATTTCCGTTGTGGCTTTGTTTTTACACTAAAAGTACTAATGCAAATTATGATGGCTCGTTTTCTTCTGAAAGATTTCCTATGTACCAACCTATATTTTTGCAAAATATACTGGGTGGCGCTTAACTTTTTATTTACAGTATATCTCATGGGGCTGGACACCATATGGGTCAAGTGACTACATGTGCACCTGATGAAAACACAATGTTGTCAGCCTAAAGATTTACAGATGTGAAAGACTGTAATCAACGTATTGGACTGGAGGTCTTTGCTTTGGACAGGACAGGGTGTGAAAGGAGGTGGTGGTGGGGTGGCAATGTTTCAGTCAAGACTTTAGTCAGGAGATTTTATTTTTCTCTTACGATGCCTAAATCTTGAGAACGTTTAGCATGTCAAGTGTAAAAAAATAACTATCAAGATTGAGCACAATCACACAAATTGTGCAAGTTATAAAATTTTGTTCTGTAGTCCTCATTCTTCATCATGAATTCCAGTTTACACACTTCAGTGACACGCACTAACGGGATCGGGTGGTCAGACTCGCTGACTTGGTTGACAGGTGTCACCGTGTCCCAGTTGCGAAGATCGATGCTTAGATCAATCACTGGATTGCCTGGCCCAGACTCGATTACTTACAGGCTGCCCCCAAATACCTGGAATATTACTGAGTGCGGGGTAATACTAAACTCTCTCACTCACACACTAACTCAGTGACACGCCCCTTCTGAAACTCTTGTGTTCAACTTGCATCCAGTACATTCGTAATAAGGGCAATGCTTGAATGACCAGGCATCATTACTTTATCCCGGGGAAGTGGTTTACCAACCTTATCAGTTACAGTCATCTGTGCTGTGACCACTAGAGTTGACGGCTAAGTTTAGCTTACAAGTACATAATGACTTATAATTTCGTGGGTCTTTCAAACATGTGCAATCTGATGTGCTACATCTTAAACACAAATCCCGCAAGGCTCTACTGCAGAACCACAAGAAAGTGGAGCCACACAGAAGCAGCGCAGCGAGGTAGCATTAAAAAAAAGTTCGGCCCGACTAATATTTTTTAAAGTAGTCCTCCGAGGCAAAACCCAACAGCTAAAAATTCAAATAAGAGTGATTGTTTGCTGTTTGCTGTCCCCTCGCGCTGGGAAATCCCTTATATATTACATCTCTTCTATGCCATTAAAGTTTGTCTGTTGTTTACTCGGCAGTCATCAGTTATACAGCTTTATGGTGGTGCTCTGTAAACGAGTCTGGATCAGGCAATCCAGTGATCAACATTATGAGCCTCGTCCTAGACTGATTCAATGTGATTTGTAAACTCTGTGTTTGCTGCAGTGGCATGCAGCCTTTATCTCGTTGGTCAGCACCGTACCCAAGTCAGCGAGCGAGAACATACGACCTGTTTGCCGCCTCCATGACAAAGATCAATTCTTTCCCTTGTCTTTATGGACCGATAGTAATACTACTATATCTAGTCAACTTCGGTTAAATGTACAGTTTCAGCGAGTCTGTGAATTTATGGGTAATTAAACATACGAAATAATATGGACTAAAACTAGCTAATAAAGTGACTTAGTTCATTTTCAGAAACTGTACGCAATCTAGACTTGTTATATTAGCGATATCCAGCCAGGGCAGATAACCAAAACAGCTCATCTCGTAAGCAGAAAAACACATGGTCAGAAAACGAGGGGAAAACAGGGGGTGCGTCTACGCGCATTTGTAAAGTTGTTTTTGATTGCACAAAGAATACAAATGAACCAATGAAAAGAATGATAACAAAGCTTGGCACACCTTTTTCCCATAGTTTGACAAATATGACGTCAAATGTTGACTTCGTGAAGGTAAGAAATTCCGAAGTGTAAAAAACATATTTATGCAAAGCGCACATGTTTGTAAAAATTTTCATATTTAGAAGAATCATCCAGCTTCAAATCCCACTAGTAACTGTATTTTTTTAACAACGTGCTTATGTCGAAATAAAAATGGATGACCCCACCGTCTATACCGGAAGTAACTTTCGCTTGCGATGAAGCAACCATCCTGGTTCCCGGGCCACCCATTAATGTTGAGAGACCCCTGAACAAGGATGCATACAGAGCCTGCCCGCTGAGATCGTATTTGCCTTGTATACAGTTATTGTCTTTTTCTAGTCATTACTACATTACTACATGTCATATATTTATGATGGTGTTGAAACAGCTGAGTTGGGTACTACTCCGTCAGGTTCAAATGTCGCAGTTGTATGTGTTAGACATATTACTTTCGTTTTAAAAAATACAGACTTGGTGCCAATAAACAAGTACAATACATACCAATATTTTTCAGAGGTGTAGAAATATTTTTTAAAATTACCCTAGCAAGTACTTATATGGTTGGAAAGAAATGAGGTAACTTTTTGAACGGGTGTTTGAATGCTAAAAAGTTTTAAAATATTGTTTTTGTCGAAAACAAGGTGTATTTTGATAAATTATCCCTTGCCCCAGCTCCACGTAAAATTTCATGTAACATTTTACAGGTAGAACACTAGGTATTCTTCTAAATACATTTACATATGTTTGTATCACAAGACCTTCAAATTTTAAGGTCGAACGGATATTTTTATAAAAGCTGTAAATTATTCTTTTTTAAAAAATTACTGTCACCCTTTTGGGATAGAAAGGCCTGTTGTACCATGACAATGAATATGTATGCTTATTTTGATGATGTTTTACTCACCTTTAGACATTAATCATAAAAACTTTGTATAAAAAAAGCAAAAAAGCTTTAAAATTATTAGTAGGGGGCTACTCTTACAAGGCCAGATTTCCATACTGTATGTTGTAAATATGTGACTGTCATCACCAAAATGGACAGTCAGGATACCATTACAAAACTAGAATACTAAAACATATTTCTTTTTAAGTGCAGAAATATTATTAAAATGTCCCTAGATTAACCCCACAAAAATGGCTGCAAAAAAGTTCTTTTTTTTCTCGGGGTGGGTGTCTTGTAAATCTAAGAACTTTTAAATTATTTTTTTAACTAAGAATATCAAAGTGTTTTGTTGTTATTGAAACTTCATTCTAGTAACACATCTAATTTTGCTGAAAAATTCCCATAAATAAAAAATGACTGGTTATGCCTAGTTATATATTATAGACTTGCATGGGTTTTCGTGGATATACTTGTTTGAGGACGTGTCACTTATATTCACCAATTGCTACGGACTGCCCAAGTTCTATAACCTGGCTGAGGCTGCCTCAACATCAGTACAGAAACCAAACAGCTTTAGGCGCTTGTCTACAGTCTGTACAAGTTCTATAACCTGGCTAAGGCCGCCTCAACATAGGAGTTCTCGTCCGCTTTGAGTAGGTGCGACTGTGTTGCACGAAATTCACGTGACTGAAATTGTCGCGACACACCGGGACAGACAACATTGGAGAGATAAAGCCTTAAATTGTATGCTAGTGTGGTCTATGTTCAGTGCATCCAGCCGCAGAAACGGAAGGGGTACAGTTGCATACATTGTACTCTTCCCCAGTGTATACTCTGGCAATCATTTGAAAGATGATCCTCACTGTTTTATACCCCTGCAAAGCGCCCATATATAATGTTGTTGAGCTTTAAATAAGTAAGGCAGAATGAAATATTTAACCATGGCCTCAACAAAATCTTATCAAATCCTGCCAAGCTTTGGTGCTAAGTAATCTAATAAAACTATACAAGCCGCGGTAAGCTATAGTCTAACTGTCAGTAAATAATCGACAAGACAATCCAGTGTTCAACAGCATAAGAATCGATCTACGCAATTGGGATACGACAACGTGTCAATGAAACCAGCGAGCCTGACCACCTGAGGATTGTTTATAAAATCTAAAAACATTTTTAACTTTGACACCTGTACATTTAGAGACTATGTTTTGAACAAGTAAGTGAACATTTAAAGTCATATGGGCAATATTTCAGAATATGAAACCTATGGACTAATAAGAAACTCTTTAAAGATATGAAAACCTGTCAATAAAGGACAGTAAAATAACTAGAATATCACTTCAGACACATTAAAACTTGCTTGCAACCACCGATACTGACATAATTACGTCATATTCTACATGCAGGTTCATTGGGCTTGGCTAAGGTATGTTCAACATTTACCATCCCGCACTTTATCCACTTTGAACCCAAGATGGAATAGGCAAGACATGACCAATAATGCCGATGTGGACAATGTGTGAGCAAGCTGTTACTGTTAGGAAGTAATGTGACGGGAGCAATAGAACAAAACTTTAACTCACTCACTCTCTAACTCAGCACTACAAAGTTTCACCGCGTCCTTTATTGATCTGTTGTTATTTCTTTAGTGCAGTTCTCGGCAATAATCTAGTGTAATAGCACTGATGTTATTATTACCGAGTCTGGACCAGACAAGCCAGTGATTGACATTTCAACATGGGTTATGGTTACTGCAAGTATGAGTCAGGGCTCGAACAATTTTACATGTGCACTCGCCCTACTGGGCGAGTAGAATGAAGTTTCCACTCGTCCTTCTAAACTGGTACTTGCCCTATAAATCATGCAACACAATGAATGTAAGTTTTTCTTTTTCTTTTCTCATTTCAACATGTTTGCTTGGATTAAAACTACAATATATGAACAAAATTGCCACCAAGATTAATAACATTTGCAGACAGCAGCTGACAAAATCACATTTGGAATATGGCTTTCCTTCCAATGCTACATAGTATGCAGCTATGAAAAGTTTTTTTCATAAGGCACTAAGTATTTCTTGTGCATATTGTGCACTTCGGGTTTTTCCAAAATTCTATCATGTTCACAACACAGAAGATGTTTTTTGGTTTTATGGTGAAATCGTCACCTCTCTTTCCTAAAACTGTCTTTCAATCCCACTACAAGACTCGATTTTGGACCTGATAACTTTGGATATATGGGACACACAGACCAAAAAACCTCGCATCCACCATCATCTTCATTGAACTCCACCCAGTCAAACTCAGTCAGCCATGCTTTTTGAACAAAGCGCCTTCGATTTCCAGTGTCATATTTCTTTTGACTAAGTTTCTTTTTTCCCACTTGTTTTGAAAAGAATAGACTACTTTTTCCTTTCAACATCACCTGCGACAAGAAGAAATGTCCTAATATCCGACATCACCGTCGTCAACGATTCGTTATCAGTAACAGTTCAGCGTGAATAGCAACAAGTCAATTACAACATCAACACTAGCCCTAGTTACTTCCCATGGTTTGCAAGTTAAGATTTGAAATATTTGAGAAAATAAGCAGATTACAAATCACCGTAATGAAATTGCAAACCCAACAAAGTACGAGTTAGTGAACTTACCTCCTTGAAAATATCAGTGTCACCTGGCAGCTAAATGCGTGTACTCAATGTCACGATTGTTAAAACATTAATTAAAAGCAAGGTTCCGCCTAGTCAGTTTAATCCAATTTTCAGTTTGGCATACGTGATCAAGTATATGAAGTATTTCATCTAACCTGGAAATTACGTATGTATAATAACAAAAAGAAATCACCCAAGAGGAAAAGTTGATGGAAAACGATCGGTAACCACAACAGGGAATTCCTTACAGTAAAGCTTATTCTGATTGGACAGCAGCAACATTCACGTTGTAGTAATTTTTCTCATTGGTCAGTTTATTTACAGCAGCCAATCACGACATTCGAAGCCTTTACGGTAGAAAAGCCACGGTGCACAATATGTGTTAAAAATATGGATACCAAACATCCATCAAGACTTAAACCCAATTTGCGTTTAGTTTTCGGGGAATGTTAAAATATTGCTTATTGAGATTGACGATGTCAAAACTTTGGCTTATTACTTTGAAAAATAGAAACCGTCAGAAGACGTACTCGTCCTGTAGGTCGAGCAAATTATATTTTCCACTTGCCCAAGCAAATGTTACTCGTCAATACGAGCGGACGAGTGGAATTTTCGAGCCCTGAATTGAGATGTTCAACATCTGTTCTAATCCAAGTCTTGACGGGTCAGTAAATCTGCACAAGACAATATATGTCTCCAGTAAAGGGAAACTGGCTGTCTCAACACAACATGAAGCTGTGACCTTCGATTTTGTTACCAGGTTATTGTTTAAGGCCGCACCCAGCACTATTCCAGCTACATATCGCGATCTGTAAAATAATCGACTCTAGACCAGACACACCAGTGATAATGAGCAACGGACCTGACCACACCATCCCCTAATCACCTTTCATCTTAACACAGATCTCCAGGGGTGAGGCCCTATAGTTCACACACGTGGTTGTCAAACAGAGTTTAGGAGTCCATTTGAGGTGGTTACATTATAGCGCTACCCATCTGTACCTATAGATCGAAAACATGTCCAGCCACACAAAATTCAACGTCCACTTATTTGTATAATTTTAACTTTCAAATCAAACTAATATGCTGAATTTTAGGCTCCATCCAGCGGCCTTGAGTATGGACCAGACAACCCAGTGATCGACACCACGATCAAGTCACTCAGCCTCGCGATTCATTTAGCAGCCTCTCACATCGAGCTTCCAGCCCCAAAGCAGAAAACAGCTTGAAAAGCCGGGGACCCAGTTCCACCCTCCCCGATCGGGTCTTGAAGCCCCCTGAAGCCAACGCATGTTTGCAAATTCACGTTTCACCAAACTGTGTGATTTTAATGGAGATCGCGAGAGCGTGACGTTAGTAACAAAAGCCAGAGTCTCAAAGTTAATGCGTGAGAGAAGGCAAGTGCTTGTGGGCAGGGATCTTTACTTCTGCCAGAAGCCCTACAGATCACGGGCGCATGGCTACAGTTCCCACATGGTAGACAAAAAATACAGTCACACCCACTCACCCAACATCTCACAGTGATTTAACAACTTATCTATGCAACATTCTTGTCGTGCGCAAGTGTTCTAGAAAGGATCAGACAACCCAGTGATGGGCATCTTGACCATCGATCTAACCAGTTATTCAACAAGGATACAATGATCTACATCCATCGCCTTACCCATCCTTGCGCCACTTATAACAGCCATATCTACAGGCACCTAAATTCGAAACTGGAACCCTCACAGATTACCCATTGTAAACACACTTTGGTAAAATATTTTCAGTTTTCCACCATTTAGCCAAAGATTCATTCATGTCATATACAGTGATTACCATATCCACTTATATGAATAAACCTGAGTCAAACAGATTTGATTACAATCGTTTCCAAATGTGCCCATTTACACTGTTTACTCACTCGCTCTCTAGACATCTGTAAATTGAGTTATCAGAAGAGAGAAGTAGCCTTGTGGTTAAAGCGTTCGCTCGTCACACCCGGGTTCGATTCCATTGTGGATCAATGTGTGAAGCCGATTCTAGTGTCCCCCGCCGTGATATTCCTGGAATATTGCTAAAAGCAGCGTAGAAATAAACGCACTCACTCACTCCCTTAAAGAAACTGGGAACAGGGCGTTGCCAATGGCACAGACAAACGTGGTATCTAAAATTTCAATAATGCACTTAATAAAAAAGAGGCAAGAGACTCTATTCGTTTACAGAAAAGGCAGTAATCTAGAATTGCCACACATTATATAATTGCATGGGATTTCTTGGCTACGTTTGATCCCAGCCCTAACGAGTAAATTAACGTATAACTTCTCAAAGTTTCCGTACAATATTGGGATCAGAACCAAACACCTTGAGGCGTGTATCTACAGTCTTTCCAAGTGTTACTGCCTGGCTAAGGCCGCTTCGTCATATGCATATGTCTGGACCAGACAATCCAGTGATCAACAACATAAGCATCGATGGGCGCAAGAAGTTTTGAAAGGAAACAATATTAACTGATAAGTTTCGATGTATGTAGCTAAATACTCTATCAATCGAAAGGTTTAATTTTGCAAAAAACAATTGCAATGATGAATTTCAAGGTCATTTGAAATAGGCACAGGGTTGTACATGACAGTGAATCATGTTCAATCAATTCCGACCACCGTGAACCACGCCCCATGTACGTAGAGTGAAGGCGTGTCCATTGGTCAACATGCTGCCAGCAAGCTTTGACTCCCAGTCCTTGAATCGCGCCCTTTCCTATTCCTGCAATACTAGTGACTTAAACGAAGCAATTTATTATTTCCTCTCATCTCGCTTGAGCTTCAATTTAAATAGAATCGTATGTTTTGTTATACAAACTTAGCCCCATTCTTCTGCCCCCAATAGTTCCACTTCCTTCAAGGTTCAGTGGCGTTGAAAGTGTCAAAGTGGTCAAAGCGTTCGCTCATCACGCGGAAGGTTCGATTCCCACATGGGTACGTTGTACGAAGCCAATCTCCAGTGCCACCCGCCGTGGTGGAATATTATCAAAAGCGGTCAAACCCAACTCACTCACTCATGCTGCTTCGTGCATGATTCAACCCGTCAAGGTCCGGGGTGGAGTAGGTCTTCAGCAACCCATGCTTGCCATAAAAGGCGACTATGCTTGTGGTAAGAGGTGACTAACGGGTGGTCAAGTTCGCGGACTTGGTTAACACATGCGGCACGCACGCACGCTCGCACGCTCGCACGTATGCATATATTCATGTCAAAGTTCATTACCCACTTGCGCAGATCGATGCTCGTGATGTTGATCACCGGATTGCCTGGTCCAGACACGATTATTTACAGACCGCCGCTGGAATACTGCTTATTGAAGCATGATTCCTAATAAGGATTAACTTCATTACTTTGACCCCATTGTTTGGAACATTGTTTTTAAAAAGCTGTTATCGAGTAATAAGAAAGCTAGTTCAAGTTACATGCATCATGTAGGTCTAAGTTGGACTCAGGGGTACAATGCTTTTACCTTAACCCCCCGAGTGGAAATACCATCAGTAATCTCAGTGACATCACACAAAATTTAATACAATTCAAATATTCAAAATTTGGTCAAATATTTTGCTTAAAACTTTAGAAAAGCATTATTTGATGCACAAGAAAAAATATCAAATGCCCTTCGTGCACGGTAACGTGTGGACATTTTCATGAAACATTTCGGCTGCATTGACTGCAGATTTTTTAAAAAGATTTTCTACTGTCTAAATATTCTGTTTAAATTAAGTTTGTAAAATTGTTCAGTATAAAGTGAGAGTGATGATGGCAGGTGTCAGAACAAGTTGCTTTAGAGATTTTGTCACGATTATTTGCTCTCACGATTCTTCCACTGTTGGGGGCGGTGGGGTGACCCAATGGTTCCTCACACTGAAGGCCCGGGTTCCATTCCTCACATGGGTACAATGTCTGAAGCCCATTTCCGTAATATTGCTGGAATATTGCCAAAAACGGCGTAAAACCATACTCACTCACTTTGACTTGTTCTGCGCCGCACCCAGCTACATTCAAGCTACATATGATGGTGGTTTGTAGATAATCAAGTATGGACCAGACAGAAATGCCATCATGAGAAGCCAGCAAATTAGAATTGCTGATTGACTGTACATATATAACAAAAAATCACAAGACTATCAAACTAAAGAAATTCCATACCTTGTGGACACATGTTATCTCTTTCCAAGGTCCTGGCTGGTTTGCGTTGCTGTCGACCGGAAGACTCTTTCTAGGTCATCTCCATGGAGACGTCTCGATGGCTCAAAAGTCCCATAAGCTTGGGCTATGGCGGGATATTTATTTGCGTCTTGTTATAGCCCCCTGTAGAATTTATTTACTAATTTACACAAATAGTATATAAAATAAACTTACATCAAGAATTATATCAACTGTGCAATAATTGATATATGGAAAACACTGAAATGTTGCAAGGAATCAAGTGTTAAAAGAGTACAGAAGTACTAAACGTGTACACTTCAGAATCACTTGAAGTAAAATACGTCTGTATGATGTTTTTATACCAGCTGCCTTTAGAGTCCCTCACAAAATATGCACACGGTCTCTTTTTGTTACAAGTTCCTGACTTCACGTCCCGTCCACATGCTTAACTATGACGTAGCATATTGTTGTACAATGTGCATTACACCGACTCCCTCGGCTGTGTTCCAACAGCGACAGAGGTCGTGCTTGTCTCATATTGTTGTACAATGTGCATTACACCGACTCCCTCGGCTGTGTTCCAACAGCGACAGAGGTCGTGCTTGTCTCATATTGTTGTACAATGTGCATTACACCGACTCCCTCGGCTGTGTTCCAACAGCGACAGAGGTCGTACTTGTCTCATATTGTTGTACAATGTGCATTACACCGACTCCCTCGGCTGTGTTCCAACAGCGACAGAGGTCGTGCTTGTCTCATATTGTTGTACAATGTGCATTACACCGACTCCCTCGGCTGTGTTCCAACAGCGACAGATGTCGTGCTTGTCTCATATCGTTATGGTTGTGTAAGACTTCAGTGCAGTGTTGTTTACATTACGGAATTAAAGCGATTCTTTTTATATTTTCAATTTTAATTTTGAGGATTACTGTCATGTTTAATTTCTAAAGCGGGGTTTAGCGGGTATGTCCATTTTTAAAAGGAGCCAAAATAATTTTGCATTTGCTATGGATGGGAAAAGAGATTTGTCCTACTGCCTTTACAATCACAACGACAATTTCGTGGTATCTTTGTTAGACATGTACCAAGTTTTCCTTTGTAAAACCAAACATGTCCAGCGATGTGCATTTCTTCTGAATAAAAGTATGATGCTCCATCCCGACTGGAACTGTAATTTTTTTTCTAATTTCTCAGAAAATTGGTATTTTGCACATAATTACATAGAAATTAAAATCATAAACACCAGGTCTCCGGCAGAGTAAGTAAACTTAGTCTCAGTAATATTTGTTCCACTTCTCAGTAGTGACTGCAATCTCGGATATCATCAATAAAGATTCCAAATGTGTACTTTGGACAGGTCATCAGGTTCAGTTATTCTTTGAGTGACCTTTGGTTTTGATATTTCATCAATGTTTACATTTATGTTTCACGCTATAAATTTACTGTCATGAAACCCTTCATTCAATTTACGACCATTATAAGGGAAAATGTGTTCTTGTTTTGTTATCTTTCTGCGAGTTGTTTTGTTACAAAATAGATTTTAACAGATTTCGGGCCATTCCTTTCATCAAATTACGCATTCTTGATCAAGCTGTTTTTGATGTTGAAGTTTTCATTTTCATGTTTTCTTTTGGGTGATTTGCGGTCTTGAGAAAGGCCATCGAGGTAGCTAGGTTCCTGACTTGTAGTGCTAACGGCGGCCAAATTCCCAGTGATTGATGAAGCACTCCACTCCTCGCCTGAAGTCCCCGTTCTCTCAATGCATCTCCGCACCAGCACTTACCCCGTCTTGGTCACCACCCAGAATCTCGGCCATTCCTCACCCCTCCTCCCACTACCCGGGTTAACTTACAGTTGGCGTTATCCCAAGAGTAGCCCTCAAATTTGAGTTAGGGTCATCAGATCGCCATCCAAAACAGGTGCCTCAAGACTATGAGCCCCAGCTACGTGCATAAACCTATAAGTTGAATTCAGCCTGTCGTATTCCTCCAACCTCAAGTTGGCCCAAGTACACACTCAACCTCTCTCCCTTTTTATAATTCTAGGAGGCAAAAAGACCCTTCTCCGTTTCCATGTCGACAGGTGCAAGAATCGGTGTCGAAAACACATCCCTACTCCTCTTCCTCACCTGCACAGATCTACGAGAATTGTAATCCCTCAGAGAATACCGTAAAGAATCGCCCACAACTTTCCGATTCCCCTCCGCTCCCTCCAAATTTCGACCTACCCTTACCCGTCTAATCCTATACCCTAAAGTGAGGATACGTCACGTAATCGTAAAAGTTGATGGCGATTACTCGGAACTGACCAGTAAAGGCTTGGCGTCTGTTGGCGAGATCCCGGAGATTGTTTACACAGGCGCTTTCTTTATTAGTCCCGCTAAAAACTGCACCGATTGTTAGGCACACGTGATAGAAATATATACCATGGTCATCACTGATTGGCCAGCTGAATTCACCCGACTTTACACAAGAAGTTGGCGCTCATTTGTTTCATGAAGAAAATATTATTTGTTTTTCGGTCTTAAAAACTAAATCTTTAGAAATAAGAAATACATAAATTTAGATGAAAAGGGTGGCCTAGGCGTTGCTTAGCGGTGCCCATGTACATGTATAACAACTTGGGGTTTACTATTGGGACTCTCTATATACAGCCCCCTACAGTACCACAAGTGACTCAGCTTGGCATCTAATTTGTGATGGTTTAATCTGTCGATTTAAACAGTAAATGTCAGAAGGTGTGGGCCACACAAACAACCACACTGACCTCCAACTGCAAGTAAATACACTGCCCCTAGGTCCCGCATACCAAAGTGACCATAGTGTAATGAAGTATTCCCCACCCAAGTGGGTAGCTCACCAACTACTGCACACTGCGCAGCCCCTCCGTCTCACACACTCAGCAGCCCCACGGAAACGGCACAGCCATATTCTTGGGGGCACACTACATGGGTTTCCCAGCCCCACTATCCCATTAAGTGAGTCGCCCCTGGCAGCCCCATACATGTGCTATAACCCCCACCCCTTTATGCCGCCCAGAAGGCTAATCTTGTAGGATACTAGGCGTCTGTTCTGAGTAAGAGAATCACTCAGTCTTTAATAATTCTGGAAAAAGTGATTTGTAGGAAATAATGAAACAGAGCAGATAACCGAAAACAGAATTTCTTCGTTTTAGGCCTAACCGCGCACCGGTCACTTTGCAAACTGTGTTTGGGACACTGTTATCATGGTTCGGGAACGGCATTACACTTCTATGAACTTCCAGGGATGTATAATGTATGAATATAAAACTGGTTTACATGAGAAGTTATGATACCTTTTTTACTTGCAAATGTAGACGAGGAGAATAAGTTTCTGACATGCCAGCAGGAACATATGTTAAGAGATGACTTGGGAACATACTCTGGTAACACCGAGCAAGGCGTTCAAACGCAGCCATATATGTGATCAGTTATGAGACCCTGCAGGGAACAAACGTTTAGAAAAACATACATTGGAAAGTGGGAACTTTATGTTACATTATGGAATAGTCTTATTATTACTAATCATTACAATGACCTTGTACAACTGAACTGATAATACAAACGGACTTCATTGTCGTGTGAACGTCCATTTAATAACAGTCTGACGTTACTGAATTTACAGTGAACGAGGAGAAATCTATAAATAAAAAACCGTTTCATTATTGATAATAAATTTGTATATCCACAGAACGCTCCTCGTTGTTGAAAACACCAACTTCTAAATGCCACTCAAAGAATTCAAGTGACATGTTGCATTCAGTATCCAACAACTAACAACTGACTGATGGGAGAGAGCAATAAGCTGATCGAGTGAGTGCGTTAATATGTTACCTCACACAGTAAGCTGATTCCTTTATAATGCACTACTGTCCTTATGTGAGCCAAATCAAAACAAAACAGACAGCAACTGATCTTCAGTAACCCAAGATAGCAGCTAACTGAGATAGAGGCGACTAACGGCATCGGGTGTTCCGACTCTCTGGCTAGGTTAACACATGTCACCGGTTCCCAGTTACGCAAATCGATACTCGTGCTGTTGATCACTGGATTGTCTGGTCCAGACTCGATTATTTACAGACCACCCATATAGCTGGAACATTGCTGAGTGCAATAACTAAACTGACACACTCTCTAGTTCAGCCATACCAGACAATCCAGTGATGAGCCTAATAAGCATCGATCTGTAGGAAGTATTGGGATACGATAACATGCATCAGTCTAGTCAGCCGTTTGTCGCCTCTTACGACAAGCATGGGTTGCTAAGGACCACCTCTAACCAGAGTCTTCACGGGTCATTGGAAATGACATTTTGATCCATGGATGAGGCAAAACAATTTACGGGCCCATTCCTACTATAAACAGTAAAGGGATGAATCTTAATACTGGAGATTCTGAATAAAAGAATTACTGAAGCTATGAATAAACGGACATTGCTGACGCAGTATTGTGAAGATATATGTTGTAAAATGTAACACTCATGTTTATCTGTCAACTTATAAATTTACAGAGATTACCGTTAACCTGAAGCTACACAATCCACACTGAAGACACCCGGTAATATAGATCTACCCAAGCTAGCATGTATCTGGCCTCTGTACACATTGTTTCTGAGTGAGTGAGTTTATTTTCACGATGCACTCAGCAATGGTCCAGCTTTACGGCAGTGTTGTCTTAGTAATCGAATCTGGACCAGACATTCCTGTGATCAACATCATGAGCATCGATCTGCGCACTTGGGTAATGAACTTTGAAATGAATGCATGCGTGCTGTTTTCGCCAAGTATATAAGATAAAACATGTCCATCTGCAACAGGCGAGCGCTTTACCATGTTTTATGAATAATGGAATTGTAATCGAATAGGCAGATTATGAAATATTTCTTCTCCTCCACAAAATATGATGGAAGGGAAAACAGCTCTGGTTTCACACAGTATTTGTCAGGATCAATCTGGGCTAACCAGCTGATCCAGCCAGCACCATAAACACTAATCTACCACGACTATCCCCTTCTGACGTATCGTCTCCAGTACAGCAACTTTTGTTTATGTATAAATATACAACTAAGATGAATTTTGACAACGGAACAGATACAGTTAATCAAGACTCATAATGAGGTACTCTCTTCATGATCAGCAGAACTTCTGCTGGAATACATGCATGATCAAAATGTAGGACCGACAAGTAAGATTGGAAATTCACCTACACTTAAAACAGAATGGTTGAAGTGAAGTGTGATTTTATGCGAGGTCTAACTATACAAACATTTATATGGTTTGGGGGCTTGAGGGGATGGGGTAGTTCATTCTGCAGTACCACATAATTACATGTGGCGTGTGGTCCTAAGGGTAAACAACAGTAGGTCCAAAGAAATCGAGACAAAATGGGACAATATGTTTCAAAATACGGAAGAAAACCGTGTTCGGATAGGCAGTTGATAGAAAGTTATGTTGTCTGCCATGTCGGCACGGCTAAAGACGAGTTAATGATACTCTCAAACCTTCCTTAGCTTAATGATAGATTAATAAAGGGATTCATTTACAAAGGGTTTCATGCAACTGAAGATAGCCAATTATTAACTAATTATAGTATAAGTGACGATTAAAGCTTATTCAAGTTTGATATAACCGGGTCCAGGGGGGTCAGAAATGGAGACTGCTGCTAGTCTAAGAGGCTACCAACGGATCGGGTGGTCAGACACGCTGACTTGACTGACACATGTCATCGTATCCCAGTATGTGTAGATCGAGACCCATATCCTCAATAACTGGATTATCTGGTCCAGACGTGATTATTTACGGAGAGGCGTAATATTGCTCACTGCGGCGTCAGATATACTGGCAGTCAGATATACTGGAATGGAAGAGATGACAGATTGTGTCACTATCGCAAATCGAAGGGATGTATACATATATATCTAATGCTAATTATATTGGTAATTTTATTCTTGAACGTGTTACCTTGCATACTGTAGCTACTCCTTTTCCAGTATGAATAAAGATAATGAAGCAATGGCTTATTTCTGTATGATGTCTACAGAGTTATCTATGCTATGGGAGATGTTTGTCAATAAGACTGCATAAATATCAAAATGCTTACACATTAGTCTCTGGCAATGACATATTTATGAAAAGAATGAATAGAAGTAAATAATTTTTAGGCATAGATTAGATTTTCAGCAGTACCTCCCTCATAATGTCTGTCACTTCTTTGCTTTGGTGTCCAATGGTTTGTCGTAGGGTTAAATGTTATTTTGTTTTGGTCATATAATTATAACAGTAAGATACACCACATGTCCTATCTTTTGGAGCAGAATGACAGAGGGCACATGGTAGCATTCACTTCTTAGGCTTAACTGTATTTTTCATAATCAGTATACATTTATATATTTACCTACATTTATTAATATATTTAGAACAATACCCGTATCAATTAACGCTGAGAAGATTTGTAATATTAAAACCGCCATAAATGAAGAGTGGTATTATCAGAGGATAGCCTTCTGATATAATATAATCACCAGACATCATGCTGGTCTACACAAGGCTGATATTATTGGTAAAATATCCTTTCATCACCTTTAGTCAGTCTAGTTACTAATGTCGGCAATGCCATAGAGCACGCATGCTGCATGTTCCAGTATTAATTCCATTAGTGTATTTCAGAAAACACGTGGGAACCAGTGCTAAGTCCATGGAAATTCAGGTTAGAACCTGTGTCCAGAAACTGTCTTAAGAGACAACTAACTGACTTGTGTCGTCAGGGTCACAAATGACACTTGTATCCCAATTGCATTCTAACAGAACAGAATGGTTGAAGTGAAGTGTGGTACATTACCATCTACGCCTCTGTTACAAGACCGCTCGACTCCAGCCCTACCAGACTGAAATGTTGTAAAACATGCGCTAAACATTTGAAAAAACGTAACTTTCTGCTGAACACATTCACTTCATTTCGTATGGTTCCAGAGAGATTTTTACAAAATTTAACCATGAATTGCATCATTTCATAAATGTTTGCCTTACAAATATATGCTTTCTAAAAGAACTAACTAGTATTTTTTATATAAACAAAAGATTTTCAAACCGCCATGACCATAAAACATGATGACTACATTGACTTAATGCCTGAAGATCAAGATACACAGATACGTGCAATACCACGTCTAACCCCCCATGCAGGACTCCAGAAGAAACCACATGACTTAGCACAACGTACTATGCTGGCTTGCCGCATGGAACTTTGGGCAGGACAGTGAGACGAAACGTCACCCCTCACGACCACACTGCATTCGTAACTACGCGGGTCATTCCGGAAAGCCGGATACGGAAAGAGACGAGTAGTTACGAATGGACCACACTGGTCGGCTTGCCGGCGTGACGTCATATCTGGTGATGCTGACGTCATTGGCTCTGTACCCGAAAACACGTCTGCACTCAGTAGTATAAAGGGGTAGACTGGTACTCTGCCTATGCTACGCTCAGCAAGCTGGCTACACAAAGTAGTGTTGCGATAGCGGAGCGCGGAATAGGGCGATGTAAATATGTAAATGGGCGATCTTTTTGAATTTATCTTCCCTTCACTAATCCGCTAGGTGCGCTGATCCGGACAGTCCAACCTTATATAGACTGGTACTCTGCCTATGTTACGCTCAGCAAGCTGGCTACGCAAAGTAGAGCAGCGATAGCGGAGCGCGGAATAGGGCAGGGGAACTAGTCTAAACCTTATACTGACAGCGCATGTCATATGCGCGATGTCATCCGTACGTGTTACCATTACACTTAGAGACAGTTAACCAGTATAGTCTTCACCTTCACCGGTAACGTTCACGCCGGTGCATAGACAGCATATCTTTTCCATTTTACGATGATATATCAAGTGTTATGTCCTAAGATATTTATTCCATGTTTCTATGATACAACTGGGATAGGCATGACTGCTAACTCAGCAAGTATGAATCGCGAAATGGCAGTTCGAAGCGAGGCGGTGCAATCAGCTGATCGTTTTCAGGTCATGTTTTGTCGACGTTTTGCAATCGGTTATATAAGTTTGGCAGTAGATGTCTCAGTGTCACACATTTAAAACTGCAGTGTAGTTTCAGTGTATATGTACTCAAATAATTTTAGTAAATTTATTACGGCCGATATGGCTGCATTCATGCAATTTACAACGGCGGGGAGCTGATGCGGTGCGCGAAATGTGAAACACTGAAAGTCTTTTCATGTAAATTTCATCGGGACGAATTATGTCAATCATCGCCTACAAGTAGCCAACTTTCGATAGCGATAAACATGGGCATAACTAAAATCTACTTTTTTATGTCTGTAACGGTTTGTGATGCATGTAATATAATTTCACTGTATAGGCAAATAATACCTAAAGATATTGCAAATTTCTACAATGACTGCATTTTAATTATCATCAATTAAGGGTATCAATTAACATGTTTTGATTTTCTTAAGTTTTAATAAAAGGAAATATTAAAATATTGATTTAATAAATATACTATTTTAGACACAGAAGAAGCAAAAATACCATTAGATTAATAAGTACATATTCAACGGCACTTTGCAAAATCTATTTTCATTACACGACTAAACAATACATACATTCATACTGATACTAAATTTCAATATCTAACATAATAAATGGTACTGTTAAGTGTTGTCAGCATCAAAAGGTTTACATTTTCCTGCAGTGTCTACATACATGTTGTCTTCACAATGATCAGATTATTATAATAGTCATGAAAAAGCTCATATTTTTTGTTGCATTAAATTGATTTTTCAAATTCTAACACAAATATATCAATAAAGTCAATATCTTTTCCCACTTTACATTGTACCTGCACTGTACAATGTTGTAATTCCATCTGATTCTTTGTATGCTGGTGCGTGTGTACTTCATATTACATTTCACATGCATGACTTTATTCAGACATTTTACAGTATACTGTTAATTTGTAATAATAATATATATAAATCCATAAACATGTCTTCATGTAATAACTGTGGGGTTAAATTCGATTTTATATCATCTAAAACATATATTTCATAATAAACACATTTTCTGTGTTAATCCCTAACAAACAGACATAGCCTAAAATTTTCTTTAAGAACTGTTGAGTGAAAATCAGAAAGTTAGATAAAGTTAGATGGTAAGTAGTCTGTCATGGGAAAT
Organism: Haliotis asinina; assembly: GCF_037392515.1. NCBI lineage: Eukaryota > Metazoa > Mollusca > Gastropoda > Lepetellida > Haliotidae > Haliotis > Haliotis asinina. The sequence goes on along the minus strand of NW_027133889.1, from coordinate 204,035 downwards.
ATTCTGTCAACTTAATGTTACCAAAACAAGAAACATATGAAATATATCTCTATCATACACATCCGTTTGGTCGCTCAGAATTATATGTTGTTCGTTGAGAGAAATCTCTGTAAGTCACTATTTATATTAAGAGCTTTAAGTTGTGTTAAACTTTTGTAAGAAATGAACCAATAAATTCACATATATAACATAACTCACAATACTGACTGGTGGACATATTTTTCAAGGAGGAAATATTTTATTTCAAGCTATGATGACTGGTGTTTCTGATGCAACTGACTAATTGCTTGGATAAAAGGTGTATGGCACTTGTATATGTAAACACAAAAATATACAGTACGTAGTGTCAGAATTTAAAAACAAAATGGATTCAGATGAGTGAGGAACTGCTGCTTAAAACGTAAGAATCTGTTACATTCTATACAGCATGTTTTCAATTATCAGGGATGTCTAATAATCATAAATCTCGATGAAGAACTTCCAGGGGATGCTCGTTCGCTGGAGGTGTAGCCCCGATTTTTTTACATTGTGTCGATGGTTGTATAGGAACTCTTTGTAAGATTTTAATGTGGCAATAGTTAAAGAATTACCGTTGGGAACAACATAAGGGCTGAAAACATATAAAAAAAAGAATTTTCATTACTTCACCGATGCTACGACACCCGAAACTTGCTCTGTTTCGTGTTCTGTCGTAGGAAATGCCATGACAATATACTTTTCATGGCGTTTTCCCTGTTATCTTCTATCGTATCAATTCGTACTGCATTTGGAAATTAAACAACGGATGCCTTTCTAAACTATAACTCAAAGCAAAACATGCGTCAGTTAATGGCTCTTCGTCGTAAACGATGTTTTTTCAGTTTATGTGAATACGGCAACGCGTAAGCTGGGTTCTGTCTTTACATGTAGCAAGTTGTCGCTGCGCACATTGACTCGGGAACCAGACCGGAAACGAGAAGTTAAAGGAGAGTTATCGCCCCTCGCAACAAAAAGATCGCCCATTCGGCCCGATTGTGGAAAAAGGCTCAAAGAAAAAGGACTTCAGTGTTTTTTATGCACGATTTGGTATCCAAGCTATTTTTTTCCAAAAAGAAAAATCCACTTGCCACAGGGCAAAATGCAACCAGCCAGCGGCGCGCACTGACCCCAACCACATTTGATACTGGTAGTTGTTGTAGTTTGCCTGGTCTGCGTTTTCGTTGCAGTGATGCATATGTGTAAGAGTGATATATCTTTACGTCACATAAAAAAGCAGCTAATGGCAAAAGTATGTTGAAAAACGTTCTATTTGTATCCTCTGGAAGCCAAACGAATGTAACAGAAAACAACCCTTCCTGTTAGCTGGGAATGTGCCTGAAATTGCTGTTAGATACACTCTTAAAATATTGATGTAAGGGCTGAATATGCTTTAATCCGAGATGCTGACAGAATGTGAACATATTGCTTTCTGTTAATTTCATCTTCGATAGAAAATATTTTTTTATTTTGAACCCAGGACTAAAACCATCTCAATATAGTATTAAACCATAGTCCTAGTGGTCATACAAACAGTCTTTTCCCATTTAAGTTGGCACAGACTTATTTTTCCCTCACTTCAAAAATAAATAAACAAACAAATAAATAAATAAATAAATAAACAAACAAACAAACAACCTCAAACAAGAGAATTGTGATCAAGTTGTACAAAAACTGTCAGTGTAGTAAAGTTCAACTTTGTTCGATAGCTCTCTGTATCTTTGATAAACCCCAAACAACGGAAGGCAGTGGGATAAACTAATGATGGTTATAGCGTTTGCTCGTCCTGTTGAAAACCTATGTTTGAAACGTTTTTTTCCTGGTCAAGGTATTGCCGTGATAAAAGCAGGCTAAAGTCATATACCCTCACTCACAAAGTAATGGACAAAAATACGTTCAACAGTGTTAGGAACTGATCCATGCAGTTGGCTTGTTTCCATCTGTATGAACAAAGTCACGTATTAAGGAAACACCTACCTCATACCGTTTGGAACAGAAAGTTTATACACTGTAATAAACAGGTTTCAGATTTTATTTTATGTGAACACTCATCAAAGGCAAGTATGGTGTCACACCAATATTCATGCTTTTCCTGATTGAAGGAAAGAGGTGAAGCACAAAATTTTCCAAGTTGATGCATTTTTAGAATAGGATTTTTTTTCATCCAAGGTAATGTCAGTGACTATTCATAAAAACAGACCAATAAATCATAACATTAACACAAATGTCAGGTAGACTTTGTGATATACTTCAAATTGGAAGGAGTTTAAAAAAGAAATAATTTTCATTGCAGTGACATATGGTCACTCATTGATCGCCGGGTCATTCAGTGCAAGTTCACGGAGCGAGACAGACTGTCAGCAGCTGTCACTCGCTGTGTTGCGTGGAGTCACGCCTCACCTTGCGCGAGTTTACCTCAGTTCAGAACTCTGGTGCTGTGGATTAGCAGTGTTCACAGTTGATATTTTACTGTCAAAATAATATCAATTTTAAAGGAACATCTCACTGCCTACTTTTGTCACATTGCGGGGATATGCCTCTCACTGGATCCATTTTGTTCTTAACCAGTAACAGCTCGCCACATATTCCAAGAATGAACGTGCCCAGGAGGCACCATAACACTGCTCCTGCTATGTTTGTGGTGTCATGTCCATTTTTCGGGAAAAATTTACAAGTGGAAATACTAATGCCAATAAGGCCTCTCAGTTATCAAAGTAGACATAACAACATTATCACAGCTGTAGCAGTTTCAAGTAAAGACCTCACAAAGGAATTGCTCCTAATCACCTAGCTGAGATACATAGCGTTCACGACTGAACGCTATGCCGCACCTCCATAGGCCGCAATGGTGGAAATCCTTTGTCGCACTTTCGCGCACTCGTTACGACTATTGCGCATGAAAAACTTATACGAATGGCTTCTTTGTACTTATACCTACATGTGCGCCCTAGTTTCGTTATCAAAATATGAAAAAATAAATATTTGCAAGCCATCAAACATCTCAGTCGATCGATCGCATATGAGCGGCGCCATTTTAAATCACGTGACGCGAAGGGATTCCCTCCCTAAAATCGTAACACACCTGTTCCAGACCTTGGTGCTTGTTTATAACAAATTTTCATACATTTTTAGATAATTAAAAGGATTGTGTGAAGACTTTCTTTCCCAATCAAGACTGACTGACCACCCAGTCCTTTCAGCAACTGTTTTGAAAGGAGTTTTCAATGCTTTCTACAATATTCATTATATTGGATCATTGCTGCCACCTTGACAGTGCATTGGTGTTTCTGTACTACTCCTAAAAGTTTGACTACAAAACATAGTTTACTAATAAGACATACTGAATGTAGAAACTAAATAATTAATGAGTTATCGAAATAATTATCTCTAAATTCCATTTAGGCTTTAAAATTTTTTTTAAAAAAACAAAAAAACGTTAACATTCCCCAGTTCACATTTCTACTGCCTTGAATATCCCTTTTAATATTTCCATGTTGTGTGAGGTTCCAAGCACCCAGCTTCAATCCTTGCCGCACATCTCTTCTTTTCCATATTAGCAAACAAGTAGCAAAACAGTGTTTGTTATGTTTCAGTTATAAACAAATACCAAAATATGGGGATACAACTAATAAGCAATTTTTAAATTGGCAAGGATTAATGAAATTACAACACAAAGGCAAATATCATATTTAAACTCTTGTTCATACATTATTGATGAAAAAGGTTTTAGTTTTTAAGTCACTTATATACTTCAATGAAGTCTCAGTTGGAGAAACTCCATTTGCAACATGACAGTACCTCTTCCTCTTTGACAGCAAAAATAGCAGGATTTCCAAATTATCAACGAAGTATTAGTTCAGAAAAGTATGCTTTTCAAGGTGCAAATTTTATTGACTTATATTGAGAACTTTAACAATGATAAGTATATGAAATTGTACATGTACATAGCTCTGAAACCGGTTGTTACTTTTCAGCATAAATTGGAATAAATATGGATCAGAGTCTATAGTGGTGCCTTTTGCTATTTGCAGATTTTTTTCATTTATATTTTTCTTGGTTGTTATGGAAATGATTGGACTAAGTGAAAAAGAGCAGGGTCAGTCAGTGTAAAATTGTAACGAAAGTCTTCACACAATCCTTTTAATTTTTAAAGACTGTATGAAAATTTGAAAATTAGATAAAATCTTTTGTATTACAACTGGTGTTAGCTTGAGCTGAGTTTTATGTTAAGTCGCCATTACAAGTCTGCATTCACACATTTTAAGTACAAATGAGTTTCTTGCAAGCATATATATTCATTAAATATAATTATTTACAAACATAATGTGTCATAACATTCAAAACCAAACGATCCGTAGTGGTTCAAAATGGGACGCCAGGTGATGTGGGAAAACCGGTGTGAGAATTGCTAGAAAGTGGTCACTTCCTTAGAGGTCATTCACACGACCATTCACACTCTTAAAATATTTGAATCTGTTAGTGACAGAGCGAGAGCAGACTTTTGACCAGTTGCAGGGTGAAGATAAATGTTTACACCATAGTTGCAGATGCATAGATCATTATTTGAGAGAAAATTCTTCAATGACCTCTCCCTTTGTTTTAGTAAGCACCCATAGGGGTTCTTGGCGTTTAAGTCACTCATGATTATGCAGCTATACCTTTTCAGTTACACCTAAATGCACACACGTAAATTATTATATTTTGATTTGCAGGTATAAACTGTCACTGTTCTCAGAGATAATAAAAGCTGTTATATTTGTTTACACAACAGGGATGAGAATGGAAATTTTCATTTACAGCTGAAAACGAGTCGGGGGTCTGGGGATTTTGGCATTTTACACACTAAATATGGCTTCTAAAATCAATATTAACACTGTATATATATTTAGACGTTTCAGAAAAATGACCCTGGGGATGTAAAAAAACGCGGATTTCCGCGGATCCGCGGAAATTTCTCATCCCTGACACAATAAAGACAGACATAAACGGTGTAATGTGCATTGACTGAAAAGAAACTTGCTCCGTACATACGGGACATACAATGCAGTTCTCGTACAGGTGCCGACTGATTGGTGTTTGCCAAGTTTAGGCTGTATGCCATGCTGTTCATTTTGTTGGTATACACTATTTTTTGTGCTGTTTTGTTGTTTAACACCATGAACATTAAAATTCCAGCAACGTGACCGTGTCTGTACACATCACAGGCTGCCGGGGATGAACACCATCACCGCACACCTTATTCAAAGTGAACAGACTTAATGTTATAAGCGTTAAACATGTTCATGACAGAAGCTTCGTATTGTTTTCTAAATTTATTGTTGTGACAACAATTGCATGCAAAAAACGGTGGACGACGTGTCATGAGATGAGATCTGTTGACAAAACATTTATGGTCAGATAACCATCTCATTAATTGTTACTTTAGTTTCCAGTATTCAGCCAATATAATGCTATATAAAATGTTTTCCTGTTATGTCATATTTAAATTGCAATGTTTAAAAGGTCATCGAACCATTTTCATCAAACAGTGATAGAAGTGCACTCTTTCAACATTCAGGGACAAAAAGAACTCCCTTTAACATCAAACACAGCAGGCAAACCACAACATCCGGTTTTAATAAATAGAGGTGCGCAGTGGGAAAAGGCTATAAATAAAAAAGCACGTGGTGTATGTTTGCAAACAATCGCCTTTTGCGTGGATACAGAAATCATCAATTCTTGTTAACGCTCAGCCATGGCATGTCCATCAATAAACAAATCCCATGGTCATTAATAAACAATTTGCAGTCTCAATAATAACTGATGTGAAGAAATATATGTAAACACACTTTAAAGAACACACAGTTACTCAACGCCAGATGTTTCATTGTCTATCTTCCTGATTACACGAGGGTGTTTTCCTCCATACCGGTGTTGGGTCCTGGTGTAATCAACAAAAGAAATCTTTGTTGAATAGAAGCAGCAATTTTGACTATATTGTGAGTATGTATTAGTTTCATCAGTGGTACCATTCTACAGTGTTGTATGTAAACGATCGCGTTTGGACCAGATAATCCACTGATTTTCGCCCTGTTGTGTGATGGCATAGCATGTTTTTATGAATCACGATCAGATAGTCATGATGTCACATGATCATGGAAAGGTGAGCGTATCCTTCGCCTATAGTGACAACCACTAGCAAAAGGCTAGTCATATAAGAAGAGAGTGTTATGTATGTCAACACACATCGGAATGCACCGATATGTAATATGGGCCTCCTCCTTCATCAGGTGAATGAATGCTTTGAGACAGAGAGCACATGTACATATGACAAAAGAAATAAGACAACAAAGGTGACATTGTCAAGGCCAAATGGGGAATGGCAGTGGACACACCTTCTTCATTGTTGCAACAAATTTGGACATTTGCTCCACATGTCTGCTATAACCCTTTAGGAAAGCTGTATCGGGGCCTGGGATCGAAAAACTACTGAACAAAGGAGGAAGGACGCTGTTTGAAATGATGGTGAGAAGAGCATGCTCGATTGTAAGTCAAAAGTTGTGAAATGTAAACACCAACGGCTGGAGCTGCTGGTATATTGCTCGACATGAAGGTAAAGTTGCCATCTTCCACTTGGGCAGTGTTGTTTTGTCACTCTCTATAGTTCTAAACATGAAACCGTTTGGAGTGGGCTCACTTGTTTCCTTCATTACAAGTTCAGAGTGGTAAATTAGGGCAAGGGAAATGCTAGTTGATGGTTACTAAACCATTTCAAATCAATAATGTAACAGAAGGTTAAGTTAAACTTTATGGCCAAATTACCTTGCCAACCTTTACAGAAATATTCTTTGGTAATTCTAATAACTGCGTATATTAACTGCGTGTGTACTTAATGTTGATTCTGAACTTACATTAAAAACACTTAAACATAAATAAATAAATAAATAAATAAATAAATAAATTATGGCAACACCAAACAATTTTTATCGGAAAATGTTCCCCCAGTTTGTAAGTTGCCCCTATGGCAGTTGTACAGCTGTTGACAAACAAGACTAACCTCCCGAAGATGGGACATGGCAGTGTAGGAAAGATGTAGAAAATCTAACCTGTCTACAGGACTGGCTGGTCAGCTTTTTACCAGTCTTGCCAAAATGTAGCCTGTCCTCCAAATATAAATAAAACACTATTTCAACACTTACAACTGGTTTGTTTTATTTCAAGCTATCATTTAATATGCACACCCAGAGCTTGGACCTAGATCAATAGCGTGTACACATAAGTGATGAGAATTGAATGAAAATATACCTGGCTACGTTGTGAATCTATGACATCACAGTTCAGTCCATAAAAAGTGCAGATGTTAATTTGCCTCAAACATACCCATCGTATTGATCTAAATTTCCGCCTCCGTTTTATCGGCTCAACAGATAGCAAGCAGAGGATACTGACAGTGTGGAACTAGCACTTGACATGTCAGTTGTCACCTTTTTCTACACCTGTTTTCCCCGAGACAAGCTACTGAAAAAATCAACTTTGATAGTTCCACCCCCCGTCGACATCTCCATACTCCTGTCAGCTAAAATCAGCATCTGTCAACAGTCATACTGAAAGTGAAAAAAAACCCACCCCAAAACCAAACCAAAACAAAAAACCCAAAAAACAAACAAAACAAAGAAACAAGAAAAAAACAAAAAAAGACAGAAAAAACAAAAACAAAACAAATTCCAATAAAGAAATTTCTTCCATATGTCAAGGTTTGAATCACAACAGTTTTATAGCGAAATTTATTCACATTTGCTCAATGACATGTTAGTTGTTAGGAAAGCACAATATAATTTACAGCGCTACGTGAAAATGAATGCTATACTCCGAGGTAAAAAAGATTTTCAGCAACCCATGTTTGCCATGAAAGTGGGTTGACCTATGTCGTCGGTTCGCACTTGCGCAAATCGGAGCTCAGGCAGTTCATCACTGGATTGTCTGGTCCACACTTGATTGTTCACAGACAAGCGCCATAAAGCTTGAATCTTGCCCGTGTGCGGCGCTAAACTAAACTCATTCACATACTTACTCAGATGCTAGCAGCTGCTGTCAGATCTAGCCAAAGTCATCCCTCTACAATAATGTGAAAAGTATACATTTCTTGGTATTATTTTAGAGCAAAACCATGGTAACCTTCAGTGGGGCAGGATAATTTTTATCGTTAGATAAATTCTTATGGCAATGGATTCGATGTTTCAGGAATAGTTATGGAGCCAGCTGGCCTTGACAGGTGTATGTAATATTTATATAAAACGTATCTCGAAAACTTACTTTACAGGGCAGCCCAAAGTATTACAATCAAAATTGGGAATTGTCCGGGTGGCATTTGTCTGGGTGGGAATTGTCCGGGTGGGAATTGTCCTACAACCAGCTACAGTCCTGTTACAAAAGATCACAAACTTAAAGCATGAAATATTGTGAAGTTTTTTTACTATACTGTTTGACAAACGAATGTTTCACATCAACGTGTTTTGGGATATGAACAGTTTGTAGAACCTACATGGACAGTATGTTTTCTTAACTTAATTAACCCTGAACAAACCGGCACCTGAACAAACCGGCACAGGAAATAAGGCAAACCTGTCACTCCAGCTCAATTGGATAAGGTTGAAAAAATCGGACCTACTCTGAAAAAGTCATGCGCACGTGTGTTTAGATGTTAAAACTTTATATTGCATTGCATGCAAGAACATTTGTTTGTTTCTTTGGTGATAAACACCGCCATTACTAATATTCCAGCTATATGGCAGTGTCTGTACGTACTGGACTGTGGACCAGACAATCCGGTGATCACCATCACATTCTACACTATTGGGATTCATTAAGCCGTGTCAACCAAATCGGCGCGCCTTGTTGTCCACTCCCCGTGTTGCCAAACTCTTACCTTCACTGGTTTCTATCACCAAAGTTCACAGGCATGTAAGCAAATAAATGAGTCCACAATTATACTGCCAAGTCTCTCATCTAAATCGACTCCATGTAAATTCAGTTGAAATCCCGGCTAAACAAATCACGGTTATATTGCACCATTTGCTTGTGTGATTGCAAATTATGTTGATTCTACCCTTAGCTATGGATTGATCCTGTACATATTCTTCACTTTCATAGCATGAAATATACATGTCGAGAAAGTCAAATAATATCATCAAGTGTTGCTTTCACAGAAACATTTCCATATGGCATTTCTTCCATCAATATCTATTTATATGTTCAGCAACAGAAACTATTTTATATATGTGCAGTCGTGATGTAGCTGGTCAAAAGAGCATCCATAACAGTTCTGTCAGAGTGGACAATTATTGAAAGCTATGCTGATATAGTCTGGTGTTTCTGTATTTCCGTCTTTTTGTTTCCGCCAGTCTGTGAGTAACTTGGCCCAGTTCTGCAGTGTTTTGATCACCCTGCTTGAAATGTAAACAAAAAATATCAAAGGTTTATCGATTGGTTCCAAAGGTGACTCGCACTTGGCTGTTTAACATAGAAATGGACCTTGTGATGAGCGCTACCCCGCACACTTTCATACTAGTCGATAAATTATGTTGAAGTGATGGTGCTAAAGCGATATACACGAGAGTGTGCAGGAAGAAAAAGATATGTATCTTGCCGCACTGCTCTCATTCATGCGAAATTTTCGATTTAATCATGGATCACTACGAATTCCATCTTGCAAGAGATAACGTTTTATAGTATCAATGTGTTTTTTGTTTAGTTTTTGACATTGTACAGTGTTAAAAAGTAACATAACTGTTTCCCACATATTGGATAGTTTTCGAAGTCCTCCTAGCTTTTGACTGTTCAAAAGTAAATGCATTCCAAAGAAATTCAGTTGAATGTAGAGAACACATGTCAATTAGCTGGGTTTTTTTCCTGTCCAAAACTGGACAAATAAACAAATGAAAAAACATCCCTTATATCAACTGACCAGCTTCTTTCAGTTACAGGTATTTGTTTCCCCTGTTTCAATGGGCGGATTGTGTATTAGAGGAAAGGTTACGTTTACATTCTCCTAATACTAGTATTACCCTTTACTGCAAGCTTGTTGTATTGGTACAACCCTTACAAAGACAGTTGATAACGGACATTCCCAGATAACACATCGGTGGTGGGCCACTCATGGCCCACCATATACTGTACTGGTGGCCACGGTGGGTCACGTATGGTGTGTCTAGCTGATCTCCGATGGCCCAACGGTGGCACCGATGGCAAATCAGTGGCCCACTGGTGGCAAGCCGCTACATTAACGGAGAGTATGTGTGTTTTGTATCCGTATTAAGGACATGATAACATTATTATATCAGGTGCAAACCTTTAAATACAAATACATTTTTTGGGACATCATGTACTGAATTTCGTGACATGCAGTTTTCACATCTATGATGAAAATAATTTTCATTTTTTTGCGAAATATGTGAAAGTCTTTTATTGGGGCTGAAAACTCACTGACTCACTCGCTGAAGGAAATTTCGGTATACATGTATCTGTAATTAAATGGATAGATTTTAGGAGATTATCACATTCAATGAGTAATTACTGAAGTCTTTGCAGTGATACTGTCACTTCAGGACCGGTTCTTACGACATATATAAAAGTGGCCACCAATTTACATAATCATTTTGGTTATGGATTAAGCATAAAATTTGCAGTAATTTCTGTTCTTGACACAATGTATTTCTGTAGGTCTGCCCGTAATTTAATTTTACAAAGTTTCTTATACATTTCTGATTAATTTAAATATCATGATAATGAAAGAGATGGTTAACAAAGTGTAATGATTAATTAAGGATATTTGTATTTAACTTAGATTTACTAACTTACTAATACATGAATTATCTATAAAAGTAACTTATTGCTGTATAGATTGTATAACATACTGCAGTTTTAGGTGTCACAAGATATTCAATGTCATGATCTAAATTTATCATAAATTTATTTGCATACAACTTGAAGTATAGATCACATATATTTTGTCAAGTTAAAGATATTGATATCAGTGGTTTTTCTCTCTTACTTTAATTATGTTCAAAACTCCAACTGGCCTTCATTAAAATATATTCGTGATAACAATCATTCATGAATTTGGATAATAATTAACCCATGGTAAACTGTGAGTATGTGTAATTAGCACTCATCCCAGTCTCAAGGAGGTCGCGAGGTGGGGGTGTCATAGCTGTAAACTGTTCACTCATCACGCCGAAGACTCGGGTTCGATTTCCTACATGTTACAAGTTCTGGTGTTTCCCGTCGTGATATTGCTGGAATGTTGTTAAACCCTGGAATGTTGCTAAACCCAAAACCAAACTCATTCGTTCATTAAACAACAGAAAACGGAAATAATGTATGGACACTGATTGTTTATTCTGATATATTTAATTATATTTTATACAGAAACATCATAGACATCAATTTCCAATTTTGTGTGGGTTCCTGTGTACACTGCGACCGCCTTGTCTGTCCAATTAAAACGCAAATCCGTATTTTAAAGTACTGCACCTGAAACAATAGGAAATCATATTTACATTACATGTTCGGGAGTCCGAGGGTTTATACCATCTTTTATTAACAGCTAAAAGGAATGTGTTATCACTTAATTAAATTTTTTAATGTTCTCAATGAACAATGAATTTTTGTCTGGGTGACATTTTCGAACTGAGTTCAACGAATTGAAAACACTACTAGAACACTTCCTCACATATACGGGAGGAAAACATCACAACTACAACAACAACTACGCTGTTTTAAATAAATAAATCAGACGACCTCCTTGCTGCTACATATAATTCCAACGTTGGAACATTGAATGCCACGCAGACGTACCAGTTATATTCGGACACTTGATGTCATGCCCGTTGACTTACATGTTATGTCAGTGTTGTATGCATACTTTTCATGAATTGAGTTTGGGATGGATGTTTCTACAATTTGACGGGAAATTTTGATGGTATGCTCTGCGCATACAATTTCAGTTTACCAAACGTATGTATTGTTCCACAAAGGTCAATCACAAAGGCAGTCATGTTAATTAGTTCACCCTACTGTGCATATGTTTGTTAAATTGTTGACTCTCGATAAATAAACAACGGAAAATTAAATAGAATTTTGTGACTGAAGTGGAGATGATTCCTCACAAATGTGCAAAATTTGACTTAATTGGATCTTTAAATTATTAATCAAATTATTAAAAAAAATATTATTGCTCCACCAAATTAACACGTAAGCTTTCAAAAATTACAAGTATGCAAATATCACTGGCATGGATCGGTCGATCCAGTTCTTTCAAAAACAGAGGTCATGAGGCAGAACTGTTAACGATTCATCACCTTCAATTTTTCGGCAATCGAATTGTTTATCTCTTAAATTTCTTGTAAATGAATGTGTTAGGATCGCTAATTATATTCTCGCCTATCCACAACTTCGTTTTACCGTAAACAACGTGTTTCATTACGAAAATGTATGTAACAACGTTGCATACCTTTATAGCAACATCGTTACAGCATACAAGCTGGCGAGCGGGCCGCCAGCTACAAGCAACTGTCGGCTTGCCGACTGTAGCCAGTGACGGACCGATGACGTCGTGTTAAATCTGGGTTGTTCTCATCTACCTTGTGTTTCATGAGACCTGAGTGACCCTTGAGCATCTGGGGTAGAACAGGCCATCACGCTTGCCATGAATGTCTTAAAAATATCTTTCAGCAAAATAACGTCTACTGTCACTTAAAGTCTTATAAAATCGCCCCTGGATTTTAACCGTGAAGTGAACAGTGATACAGCGTCTGAATTGGGAATCCCCTCTTCAGTCATGAATCTTAATATGACCTCAGTGAGGGTAACTGATTTTTTTTTCAAACGAATCAAAGTATTCGTACGGTAAAGGTACATTCCTATTCAAACATCTCGACACAGGGCACATTTCTTTCCTGCCTTCGCATGGCACGTTTACTTTTGTAGGGCTTGCTTGCGTTTGAATGATTGGTAGCGTTAAGAGTGCTTGGAGAGGAAATTAACCAGTAAGCTATACAGCATGTAAGTGCACACTCATGAATAGGATATCTATCAGTTTCTCGAAGCACAAATGTACTTGGAGTAGCCATTCGCAAACCAGGGAAACGTTTACGTCCATGTAATAAATACCCTTCCAAGCAGCCCTGTTTATGAAAGCCCCCTAGTTCTTACGTGTATAATAATATAGGTGTTGGTCTTACAGACGGATATTTTATAGTAAACATCACATGGCAAATCCTTTAAGCTACAAAGGCGTTTTATCATAGATACTAAAGCTTATGTTGCCTTACTTGAATTTCTTGGGAGTAATAAGTTTAATTAGGCTTCACATGTGAAAACAGTTCTCTTTAGATTTGGACTTGGCAGTGCATGGATAATGTAGGGAGCCCAAAACCAACATATCTTAAAATTTACTTGTTAAAAGAAGCAACGATTGCTTTATACCAGAGTGGCATGTTAATATCCAAAACTGTCTCTATGTTTATTTATTCCCTGTTTATATGTTTATTTATTCCCTGTTTATATGTTTATTTATTCCCTGTTTAAAGAACATTTCATGAGTGAGCCAAACATGCGCTGTATCAAGATCAAGAAAGGAATAATAATGTCTTATCCCTGCTGCTTCTTTCAGTATCCCCTGGTTTAAGGTGTTATAAGGGAACATATCACAACAACCCTACTGTGTGCAAATAACGGGCCTACTGTGTGCAAATATCGTACCTACTGTTAAATGCCCTTGAGAACAAAGACCCTTTCTGCCAATTACATTACAGTAACATTATCATCAAAATATATCCCCAGGTATTTTGCTAAACAACCACTAAAACCTATATTTATCCATCTATTGTCAGCTGCTGAAGGTATATCAAATGAAAATATTGCATATTTGTTCGTCATGATATGAACGTACATAAACTGTTCAACATTATATATACTTTTTTCTATCAGCTTGTGGCCTTCAGTTCTGAATAGTTTGGTAAAGGTATGTCAACATTTCACTACACCTCAAACTTCAAAGGCATTTACTTTCAATTGTGACAAATTATACTGAATCTCTGACAGTAGATATGTTGGTATATCATTGCACACCAGTTTACTTACAAATGCCACATGGATCAAGGAATGGAGTTTCCCCCTTACGTTTGCTATATTGGATAGTAGCGTATAACCTTAACAAATCAATTGGTTTGACAAAACAGAATCCCAGTTCTGTTTCATTTCACACACTACATACAGTTGTCATCCTGATTAGTAGGAGGATGTTCATGATATTTACCTCCATATGTTTGTACAGCCGCATTAGTCAACAGTGGAGAAGTCACCTGTATTTGGCATTCAATTGCAGGATAAAATTCGCAAATGTTTATGGAATAACAAAAATATCGTCACAAAATTCATGATCAAGAAACTTAATATGAAAAGCGACAGATGTGAACATTATTGGATAAGATTCTTATATTGGATACGATTTGCATCTCCACATGTAAAGTAAAGAACAACAATCCTAACAAAACATATTTTTCAAAAGTGAAAGATATTTCACTGAAAAATCAAATTCAGTCAGTTAGTACCCATGAATGACTTTTTAGGGGGACAAGGTGAGTGGGTCTGAGAACAAGATTTCATTTGTGTTTGATCCGTTTTCAGCTGTGTATTTTCTGAAGACATTGCCTGTAACAAAAATTAAAATCAAGTGAAACCACGTTCACATATTGATTATATGAGATACACATGTAGCTATACTTAGTGTGATTGACAGCTTAACAAAGTTAAATACAGATAACGTTTTAGCTTGCCACTCAAAGCAAATGGTCTGCATAGACGTCAAATATGAAATGGTTAATTAGGAGATAAACATCATGTGTTGGCCATTTTCCGGGTGTTATTGAGTATTTGAAGCACGGGAATGCATTTGCAACCGACGGCGTCAGCCGGGGGTTTCAAATGAAATATTCCCGTGCTTCAAATACTCAATAACACCCGGAAAATGGCCAACACATGATGTTTATCGACATTGTAAACACAAAAGTAAACAAAGGGTTTTAGTGTCTGCACTCGTTTACATCGAATACGGATACAGCAGTGAAGTGTCATCAGCTGGCCGTTTTAGCTGGTTCCCATGGTACCATCTGGA
Organism: Haliotis asinina; assembly: GCF_037392515.1. NCBI lineage: Eukaryota > Metazoa > Mollusca > Gastropoda > Lepetellida > Haliotidae > Haliotis > Haliotis asinina. Next base: position 188,866 of record NW_027133889.1, on the reverse strand, counting down.
GCTGCTCATTTGTCACGTCATTCTAACTTTACGTCACAATATGATTTGAATGACGTCACCACTGTTGATAACACAACAAAACAATTGTTTACGTGTCAATACCCGGTAAATAGTCTTTCAGTTTCCGGGAATCTAATACCATTTAATCATGTTTTTCAACCAATGAGATTACAGAACACAGTAACTTTTGGTTTACAATTTGATATTATTCATGAGCATAAGAATACCCATCTTCAGTGAGAAGTCATAAACACTGATGAAGTTAAGCCAGTGATTTGTTTGAGTGGCATTCTACAAGTTGCTACTACACAACTCTATGCATGAATAAGATCCCAAAACGAGCCCTAAACACATCGGTTGCTTGGTGCACTACATTTCATTTAGAATATTCCCACTTGATGCACATGTGCCTATACCATCTGACAACAAGTAGTACAAATATCAGCTTGTTATTTGCTGTATGAAAAACGAGAGAGCAACAAGTACAAGAAGACCCCTTTCATTGACCACGCAGAACCCAATACACGACTGCAAAATGGGCCAAAATAGGCCCTCAACACATCGGTTGATTGGTGCACTACATTTCATTTAGAATATTCCCACTTGATGCACATGTGCCTATACCATCTGACAACAAGTAGTACAAATATCAGCTTGTTATTTGCTGTATGAAAAACGAGAGAGCAACAAGTACAAGAAGACCCCTTTCATTGACCACGCAGAACCCAATACACGACTGCAAAATGGGCCAAAATAGGCCCTCAACACATCGGTTGATTGGTGCACTACATTTCATTTAGAATATTCCCACTTGATGCACATGTGCCTATACCATCTAACAACAAGTAGTACAAATATCAGCTTGTTATTTGCTGTATGAAAAACGAGAGAGCAACAAGTACAAGAAGACCCCTTTCATTGACCACGCAGAATCCATTACACGACTGCAAAATGGGCCAAAATAGGCCCTAAACACATCGGTTGATTGGTGCACTACATTTCATTTAGAATATTCCCACTTGATGCACATGTGCCTATACCATCTGACAGCAAGTAGTACAAATGTCAGCTTGTTATTTGCTGTATGAAAAACGAGAGAGCAACAAGTACAAGAAGACCCCTTTCATTGACCACGCACAATCCAATACACGACTGCAAAATGGGCCAAAATAGGCCCTAAACACATCGGTTGATTGGTGCACTACATTTCATTTAGAATATTCCCACTTGATGCACATGTGCCTATACCATCTGACAACAAGTAGTACAAATATCAGCTTGTTATTTGCTGTATGAAAAACGAGAGAGCAACAAGTACAAGAAGACCCCTTTCGTTGACCACGCAGAATCCAATACACGACTGCAAAATGGGCCAAAATAGGCCCTAAACACATCGGTTGATTGGTGCACTACATTTCATTTAGAATATTCCCACCTGATGCACATGTGCCTATACCATCTGACAACAAGTAGTACAAATATCAGCTTGTTATTTGCTGTATGAAAAACGAGAGAGCAACAAGTACAAGAAGACCCCTTTCATTGACCACGCAGAACCCAATACACGACTGCAAAATGGGCCAAAATAGGCCCTAAACACATCGGTTGATTGGTGCACTACATTTCATTTAGAATATTCCCACCTGATGCACATGTGCCTATACCATCTAACAACAAGTAGTACAAATATCAGCTTGTTATTTGCTGTATGAAAAACGAGAGAGCAACAAGTACAAGAAGACCCCTTTCATTGACCACGCAGAACCCAATACACGACTGCAAAATGGGCCAAAATAGGCCCTCAACACATCGGTTGATTGGTGCACTACATTTCATTTAGAATATTCCCACTTGATGCACATGTGCCTATACCATCTAACAACAAGTAGTACAAATATCAGCTTGTTATTTGCTGTATGAAAAACGAGAGAGCAACAAGTACAAGAAGACCCCTTTCATTGACCACGCAGAACCCAATACACGACTGCAAAATGGGCCAAAATAGGCCCTAAACACATCGGTTGATTGGTGCACTACATTTCATTTAGAATATTCCCACCTGATGCACATGTGCCTATACCATCTAACAACAAGTAGTACAAATATCAGCTTGTTATTTGCTGTATGAAAAACGAGAGAGCAACAAGTACAAGAAGACCCCTTTCATTGACCACGCAGAACCCAATACACGACTGCAAAATGGGCCAAAATAGGCCCTAAACACATCGGTTGATTGGTGCACTACATTTCATTTAGAATATTCCCACTTGATGCACATGTGCCTATACCATCTGACAACAAGTAGTACAAATATCAGCTTGTTATTTGCTGTATGAAAAACGAGAGAGCAACAAGTACAAGAAGACCCCTTTCGTTGACCACGCAGAATCCAATACACGACTGCAAAATGGGCCAAAATAGGCCCTAAACACATCGGTTGATTGGTGCACGAAGACCCCTTTCATTGACCACGCAGAATCCAATACACGACTGCAAAATGGGCCAAAATAGGCCCTAAACACATCGGTTGATTGGTGCACTACATTTCATTTAGAATATTCCCACTTGATGCACATGTGCCTATACCATCTGACAACAAGTAGTACAAATATCAGCTTGTTATTTGCTGTATGAAAAACGAGAGAGCAACAAGTACAAGAAGACCCCTTTCATTGACCACGCAGAACCCAATACACGACTGCAAAATGGGCCAAAATAGGCCCTCAACACATCGGTTGATTGGTGCACTACATTTCATTTAGAATATTCCCACTTGATGCACATGTGCCTATACCATCTGACAACAAGTAGTACAAATATCAGCTTGTTATTTGCTGTATGAAAAACGAGAGAGCAACAAGTACAAGAAGACCCCTTTCATTGACCACGCAGAACCCAATACACGACTGCAAAATGGGCCAAAATAGGCCCTCAACACATCGGTTGATTGGTGCACTACATTTCATTTAGAATATTCCCACTTGATGCACATGTGCCTATACCATCTGACAACAAGTAGTACAAATATCAGCTTGTTATTTGCTGTATGAAAAACGAGAGAGCAACAAGTACAAGAAGACCCCTTTCATTGACCACGCAGAACCCAATACACGACTGCAAAATGGGCCAAAATAGGCCCTCAACACATCGGTTGATTGGTGCACTACATTTCATTTAGAATATTCCCACTTGATGCACATGTGCCTATACCATCTAACAACAAGTAGTACAAATATCAGCTTGTTATTTGCTGTATGAAAAACGAGAGAGCAACAAGTACAAGAAGACCCCTTTCATTGACCACGCACAATCCAATACACGACTGCAAAATGGGCCAAAATAGGCCCTAAACACATCGGTTGATTGGTGCACTACATTTCATTTAGAATATTCCCACTTGATGCACATGTGCCTATACCATCTGACAGCAAGTAGTACAAATATCAGCTTGTTATTTGCTGTATGAAAAACGAGAGAGCAACAAGTACAAGAAGACCCCTTTCATTGACCACGCACAATCCAATACACGACTGCAAAATGGGCCAAAATAGGCCCTAAACACATCGGTTGATTGGTACACTACATTTCATTTAGAATATTCCCACTTGATGCACATGTGCCTATACCATCTGACAACAAGTAGTACAAATATCAGCTTGTTATTTGCTGTATGAAAAACGAGAGAGCAACAAGTACAAGAAGACCCCTTTCGTTGACCACGCAGAATCCAATACACGACTGCAAAATGGGCCAAAATAGGCCCTAAACACATCGGTTGATTGGTGCACTACATTTCATTTAGAATATTCCCACCTGATGCACATGTGCCTATACCATCTGACAACAAGTAGTACAAATATCAGCTTGTTATTTGCTGTATGAAAAACGAGAGAGCAAGAAGTACAAGAAGACCCCTTTCATTGACCACGCAGAACCCAATACACGACTGCAAAATGGGCCAAAATAGGCCCTAAACACATCGGTTGATTGGTGCACTACATTTCATTTAGAATATTCCCACCTGATGCACATGTGCCTATACCATCTAACAACAAGTAGTACAAATATCAGCTTGTTATTTGCTGTATGAAAAACGAGAGAGCAACAAGTACAAGAAGACCCCTTTCATTGACCACGCAGAACCCAATACACGACTGCAAAATGGGCCAAAATAGGCCCTCAACACATCGGTTGATTGGTGCACTACATTTCATTTAGAATATTCCCACTTGATGCACATGTGCCTATACCATCTAACAACAAGTAGTACAAATATCAGCTTGTTATTTGCTGTATGAAAAACGAGAGAGCAACAAGTACAAGAAGACCCCTTTCATTGACCACGCAGAACCCAATACACGACTGCAAAATGGGCCAAAATAGGCCCTAAACACATCGGTTGATTGGTGCACTACATTTCATTTAGAATATTCCCACCTGATGCACATGTGCCTATACCATCTAACAACAAGTAGTACAAATATCAGCTTGTTATTTGCTGTATGAAAAACGAGAGAGCAACAAGTACAAGAAGACCCCTTTCATTGACCACGCAGAACCCAATACACGACTGCAAAATGGGCCAAAATAGGCCCTAAACACATCGGTTGATTGGTGCACTACATTTCATTTAGAATATTCCCACTTGATGCACATGTGCCTATACCATCTGACAACAAGTAGTACAAATATCAGCTTGTTATTTGCTGTATGAAAAACGAGAGAGCAACAAGTACAAGAAGACCCCTTTTGTTGACCACGCAGAATCCAATACACGACTGCAAAATGGGCCAAAATAGGCCCTAAACACATCGGTTGATTCGTGCACTACATTTCATTTAGAATATTCCCACCTGATGCACATGTGCCTATACCATCTAACAACAAGTAGTACAAATATCAGCTTGTTATTTGCTGTATGAAAAACGAGAGAGCAACAAGTACAAGAAGACCCCTTTCATTGACCACGCAGAATCCAATACACGACTGCAAAATGGGCCAAAATAGGCCCTAAACACATCGGTTGATTGGTGCACTACATTTCATTTAGAATATTCCCACTTGATGCACATGTGCCTATACCATCTGACAACAAGTAGTACAAATATCAGCTTGTTATTTGCTGTATGAAAAACGAGAGAGCAACAAGTACAAGAAGACCCCTTTCATTGACCACGCAGAACCCAATACACGACTGCAAAATGGGCCAAAATAGGCCCTCAACACATCGGTTGATTGGTGCACTACATTTCATTTAGAATATTCCCACTTGATGCACATGTGCCTATACCATCTGACAACAAGTAGTACAAATATCAGCTTGTTATTTGCTGTATGAAAAACGAGAGAGCAACAAGTACAAGAAGACCCCTTTCATTGACCACGCAGAACCCAATACACGACTGCAAAATGGGCCAAAATAGGCCCTCAACACATCGGTTGATTGGTGCACTACATTTCATTTAGAATATTCCCACTTGATGCACATGTGCCTATACCATCTGACAACAAGTAGTACAAATATCAGCTTGTTATTTGCTGTATGAAAAACGAGAGAGCAACAAGTACAAGAAGACCCCTTTCATTGACCACGCAGAACCCAATACACGACTGCAAAATGGGCCAAAATAGGCCCTCAACACATCGGTTGATTGGTGCACTACATTTCATTTAGAATATTCCCACTTGATGCACATGTGCCTATACCATCTAACAACAAGTAGTACAAATATCAGCTTGTTATTTGCTGTATGAAAAACGAGAGAGCAACAAGTACAAGAAGACCCCTTTCATTGACCACGCAGAATCCAATACACGACTGCAAAATGGGCCAAAATAGGCCCTAAACACATCGGTTGATTGGTGCACTACATTTCATTTAGAATATTCCCACTTGATGCACATGTGCCTATACCATCTGACAGCAAGTAGTACAAATATCAGCTTGTTATTTGCTGTATGAAAAACGAGAGAGCAACAAGTACAAGAAGACCCCTTTCATTGACCACGCACAATCCAATACACGACTGCAAAATGGGCCAAAATAGGCCCTAAACACATCGGTTGATTGGTGCACTACATTTCATTTAGAATATTCCCACTTGATGCACATGTGCCTATACCATCTGACAACAAGTAGTACAAATATCAGCTTGTTATTTGCTGTATGAAAAACGAGAGAGCAACAAGTACAAGAAGACCCCTTTCGTTGACCACGCAGAATCCAATACACGACTGCAAAATGGGCCAAAATAGGCCCTAAACACATCGGTTGATTGGTGCACTACATTTCATTTAGAATATTCCCACCTGATGCACATGTGCCTATACCATCTGACAACAAGTAGTACAAATATCAGCTTGTTATTTGCTGTATGAAAAACGAGAGAGCAACAAGTACAAGAAGACCCCTTTCATTGACCACGCAGAATCCAATACACGACTGCAAAATGGGCCAAAATAGGCCCTAAACACATCGGTTGATTGGTGCACTACATTTCATTTAGAATATTCCCACCTGATGCACATGTGCCTATACCATCTGACAACAAGTAGTACAAATATCAGCTTGTTATTTGCTGTATGAAAAACGAGAGAGCAACAAGTACAAGAAGACCCCTTTCATTGACCACGCAGAACCCAATACACGACTGCAAAATGGGCCAAAATAGGCCCTCAACACATCGGTTGATTGGTGCACTACATTTCATTTAGAATATTCCCACTTGATGCACATGTGCCTATACCATCTGACAACAAGTAGTACAAATATCAGCTTGTTATTTGCTGTATGAAAAACGAGAGAGCAACAAGTACAAGAAGACCCCTTTCATTGACCACGCAGAACCCAATACACGACTGCAAAATGGGCCAAAATAGGCCCTCAACACATCGGTTGATTGGTGCACTACATTTCATTTAGAATATTCCCACTTGATGCACATGTGCCTATACCATCTGACAACAAGTAGTACAAATATCAGCTTGTTATTTGCTGTATGAAAAACGAGAGAGCAACAAGTACAAGAAGACCCCTTTCATTGACCACGCAGAACCCAATACACGACTGCAAAATGGGCCAAAATAGGCCCTCAACACATCGGTTGATTGGTGCACTACATTTCATTTAGAATATTCCCACTTGATGCACATGTGCCTATACCATCTAACAACAAGTAGTACAAATATCAGCTTGTTATTTGCTGTATGAAAAACGAGAGAGCAACAAGTACAAGAAGACCCCTTTCATTGACCACGCAGAATCCAATACACGACTGCAAAATGGGCCAAAATAGGCCCTAAACACATCGGTTGATTGGTGCACTACATTTCATTTAGAATATTCCCACTTGATGCACATGTGCCTATACCATCTGACAGCAAGTAGTACAAATATCAGCTTGTTATTTGCTGTATGAAAAACGAGAGAGCAACAAGTACAAGAAGACCCCTTTCATTGACCACGCACAATCCAATACACGACTGCAAAATGGGCCAAAATAGGCCCTAAACACATCGGTTGATTGGTGCACTACATTTCATTTAGAATATTCCCACTTGATGCACATGTGCCTATACCATCTGACAACAAGTAGTACAAATATCAGCTTGTTATTTGCTGTATGAAAAACGAGAGAGCAACAAGTACAAGAAGACCCCTTTCGTTGACCACGCAGAATCCAATACACGACTGCAAAATGGGCCAAAATAGGCCCTCAACACATCGGTTGATTGGTGCACTACATTTCATTTAGAATATTCCCACCTGATGCACATGTGCCTATACCATCTGACAACAAGTAGTACAAATATCAGCTTGTTATTTGCTGTATGAAAAACGAGAGAGCAACAAGTACAAGAAGACCCCTTTCATTGACCACGCAGAACCCAATACACGACTGCAAAATGGGCCAAAATAGGCCCTAAACACATCGGTTGATTGGTGCACTACATTTCATTTAGAATATTCCCACCTGATGCACATGTGCCTATACCATCTAACAACAAGTAGTACAAATATCAGCTTGTTATTTGCTGTATGAAAAACGAGAGAGCAACAAGTACAAGAAGACCCCTTTCATTGACCACGCAGAACCCAATACACGACTGCAAAATGGGCCAAAATAGGCCCTCAACACATCGGTTGATTGGTGCACTACATTTCATTTAGAATATTCCCACTTGATGCACATGTGCCTATACCATCTAACAACAAGTAGTACAAATATCAGCTTGTTATTTGCTGTATGAAAAACGAGAGAGCAACAAGTACAAGAAGACCCCTTTCATTGACCACGCAGAACCCAATACACGACTGCAAAATGGGCCAAAATAGGCCCTAAACACATCGGTTGATTGGTGCACTACATTTCATTTAGAATATTCCCACCTGATGCACATGTGCCTATACCATCTAACAACAAGTAGTACAAATATCAGCTTGTTATTTGCTGTATGAAAAACGAGAGAGCAACAAGTACAAGAAGACCCCTTTCATTGACCACGCAGAACCCAATACACGACTGCAAAATGGGCCAAAATAGGCCCTAAACACATCGGTTGATTGGTGCACTACATTTCATTTAGAATATTCCCACTTGATGCACATGTGCCTATACCATCTGACAACAAGTAGTACAAATATCAGCTTGTTATTTGCTGTATGAAAAACGAGAGAGCAACAAGTACAAGAAGACCCCTTTCGTTGACCACGCACAATCCAATACACGACTGCAAAATGGGCCAAAATAGGCCCTAAACACATCGGTTGATTCGTGCACTACATTTCATTTAGAATATTCCCACCTGATGCACATGTGCCTATACCATCTAACAACAAGTAGTACAAATATCAGCTTGTTATTTGCTGTATGAAAAACGAGAGAGCAACAAGTACAAGAAGACCCCTTTCATTGACCACGCAGAATCCAATACACGACTGCAAAATGGGCCAAAATAGGCCCTAAACACATCGGTTGATTGGTGCACTACATTTCATTTAGAATATTCCCACTTGATGCACATGTGCCTATACCATCTGACAACAAGTAGTACAAATATCAGCTTGTTATTTGCTGTATGAAAAACGAGAGAGCAACAAGTACAAGAAGACCCCTTTCATTGACCACGCAGAACCCAATACACGACTGCAAAATGGGCCAAAATAGGCCCTCAACACATCGGTTGATTGGTGCACTACATTTCATTTAGAATATTCCCACTTGATGCACATGTGCCTATACCATCTAACAACAAGTAGTACAAATATCAGCTTGTTATTTGCTGTATGAAAAACGAGAGAGCAACAAGTACAAGAAGACCCCTTTCATTGACCACGCAGAACCCAATACACGACTGCAAAATGGGCCAAAATAGGCCCTAAACACATCGGTTGATTGGTGCACTACATTTCATTTAGAATATTCCCACCTGATGCACATGTGCCTATACCATCTAACAACAAGTAGTACAAATATCAGCTTGTTATTTGCTGTATGAAAAACGAGAGAGCAACAAGTACAAGAAGACCCCTTTCATTGACCACGCACAATCCAATACACGACTGCAAAATGGGCCAAAATAGGCCCTAAACACATCGGTTGATTGGTGCACTACATTTCATTTAGAATATTCCCACTTGATGCACATGTGCCTATACCATCTGACAACAAGTAGTACAAATATCAGCTTGTTATTTGCTGTATGAAAAACGAGAGAGCAACAAGTACAAGAAGACCCCTTTCATTGACCACGCAGAATCCAATACACGACTGCAAAATGGGCCAAAATAGGCCCTAAACACATCGGTTGATTGGTGCACTACATTTCATTTAGAATATTCCCACCTGATCCACATGTGCCTATACCATCTAACAACAAGTAGTACAAATATCAGCTTTTTATTTGCTGTATGAAAAACGAGAGAGCAACAAGTACAAGAAGACCCCTTTCATTGACCACGCAGAATCCAATACACGACTGCAAAATGGGCCAAAATAGGCCCTAAACACATCGGTTGATTGGTGCACTACATTTCATTTAGAATATTCCCACTTGATGCACATGTGCCTATACCGTCTGAGAACTTGAGGTGCAAATATCACCTTTGCATTTGCAGTATGAAAAATGATACAGCAACAGCAACAGGAAGACCCTTTTCTTCTCCATGCGAAACACTATACACGACAACAAATTGGTCAGATAAGCCCTATCCACATTGGTGGCATGGTACATGGCACTTCGTTTAGAACATTCACACTTTATGCACATGTGCCTATACCATCGGACAACTTGAGGTAAAAATATCAGCTTTTTGTTTACTGCAATATGATGGCACTTTGCTTGAAGGGAAAAACCTTCTTTCCATTTAAAAGCATCTTATATGTAAATAAAACCATTTCAGGAACAAAAACTGCACAAAGTGAGTAACCATCACACAACAATATTGATTTCAACATAAGGAAGAAAACACAACGAACTTATATACTTCATAGATGTCTTTATTCTGTTATGATGTGACATTTCAGTGCAGATGCTTACACCACTGGCTAGGAAATGTAACATGAAGCATTTATATTCACTTTTTTATTCACATTTTCCCCTTAGCCACTTTAGTCGTAACAAAGGACCAGTGTATAATATATGCATATGTATCATCTAATGTGTGATATGTATCATGTTCTTCATGAATAAATTAGGAATGTAGGTGTGCTTATACTGCATACATTGTAGATTCGGTATCTTTGGTATAGGTTTGGCTAATGAAAGCCTTACAAATGTCTTTAGGTGAGTCACCAGATTATGTAAATGTTTAAGACATGTCAGAACTATCCTGCTCATCAAACTGAAACAGTGTGGCTCCACACCAAATGGTGAAAATTTGGATGACATTTTACATTTAGAACAAGATGTCAGGGAAGCACAAGCACCAAACACGACACAATGGCCATCTTCATACATTTCTATATGGTCTGACATAATGACCCTCTAGTAAAGCTACAAAAGAAGACATAATAGGAGACTTTTAAATTTCATACTCTCTCTCTTAACAGACACTCTGAGACAAATTTCCCATTCAAAATGCAACTCCAAAGGCTGTGTTTAAAATTCTCGCCTACCCGACCATCTGGAATGGTCTATTTTCATCTTGGATGGTCTAAGTTTGCACTGCCGACTCAGACGATGACTCTGATTTCTCCGATCTTGATTGTAACTGTGAGGCAGAAAATGGAACAGATATATAACCAGGCCATGTAGCTTACATGCAGCAAAGACAGTAGTCAGAAACCTGATTGTTTTCGTTTTTCATTGTTGAAAACTGGACAGGCAAGTTTGTATCCAGACTGGTAATATTTTCAAGTTACCGGTCTGACTGACTTGAAATCTTGGGACTTCTGTAAACCGCAGAAGGCATCACTTCAAGATATGTCGCATATATTTGCCAAGTTCTGTTGAAAGATGGTGAAATGTTTTTGAGTTGTGTTCTAGAAACGGAGCCCACACCTCCCCTTTTGAGTCCGAATCATTTCCATGTAAACTGAGAAAAATAAAAGGAACCAAACCACCTTAGGTTCTGTTTGTTGTATCTACCAATACTGAAAAGTATTGTACAGTTTTTGAGTTATACTCTGGAAACAAAATGACGGACAGACAAGGCATTGATATGCCATGGTGATAAAAATATTCTTTGGGGCTACATTTTCCCCCCAGTGGTCCCCATCTCACACAACCACAAACATAACCAAAATATATTACATCAAGTTCACCCACACTGATTCAGCAGAATTAATAGCAATATTATCAGCATTATAACAAACAGAAAAACTCAACTATCAACAATGTATCATTCTATCATGTCTTCCTGTGCTCATTCAAACAAATACAGAACAAACACTCAAGAACTTGCACTGAAATAATCCACAACAAAAACACCATGGACACCATCTTTCATGCACAATACAAATGTGTCCCATTGATGTGGATATTTCTCGCACATACCCGGCTATATTAATTCGTGGACAAGGCAGCAAACATACACACCACATCGATTTGTACTCCTGGTTTAACTTCTTCAACAGTTCTCTTTCATTCCATTCATCAGAATAATATAGATAGCATCCTTTTCCCCCATATGCAGGAGGTCCCCTGGCAGCTCTGTAATGCAGAAAAATGTAAGTGCGACATTTGTGTACATAAAGATAATTGATACAGCATTGTAGTTCACTTCCACATCATCAAGGACATTCAAGGGAAAGGGATCCAGTCATGTAATAGAAGTTGTTGCTGCTTGCTTTGTAATTTTACTAAACACAATTAGTGAAAAAAACACATAAAAACACTTATGGAAAAAGCGTATTGCAAAATCTGAAACAAAAGTGCCATCTTTCATATGGACAAGTATACCAAACAAAAATAGAACTTCACATGTGCTACTTTATGTCACAAACGCGCCCATATAGAACAAAGTTTGATGCTAGTGGTTATACCTGGATTATGCAAGTAATTAGCCCACACTGACAAAGTATCATGCATTCAGGTGGTATCATACTTTGATATCACCGTGATCCATCATCTGTATTAGAGCTTGTTCTGTGACCCCCACACCCCCAACCCACTCCTTTTCAGAACAGCATGGCAGCGCGGTCCCACTGACTGCCTAAAGGCGCGTTCCCACGTTGCAATTTGTGGCATACAGCACGTTGCATGCCACAATATACAGGAATGATGTAGTCGTTCACACGTTGCAACAGATGCATAAAATTTTTAATCTCGCGACACTGCCTTCGTATGCGCTTATGTCGTTGCAATGCAACCAATTGTTCTTCGGCAACAATGGCGTCCTTTTGGGAGAGTGATAGCGAAGATGACGCTCTTGAATTAGCGGTAGTCGGCATGCTTGCCACTTTACAACCGGAGAAAACTATGGTGGTTTGGGGGCAGAAAGGAAGGGTATGCATGAACTTATCAACAAGAAAAAGAAGCAAAAATTGAGAATGTTGAAGCGCACGTAAAATGGTTAAAATATAATTAATTCATTATGCTAAGTTAAATCAAGGTTTACGTGCTTGACGGTACGCTTAGTTGTTGCATGTCACGGGAATATTTACCAGTATGTAATATTTACATGCATCTGTGTTTTGTTTCATTCCCATCAAACCAGGAGACAGTAACAAGTCTGTGGAATTTCTCTATAGAGTTAAAAAAGAACACCATCAGCAAGTTAGCTCCTGAAGTTTGCATGGTAATATACAGCACATTAAAGGAAGATTACATGAAAGTATGTTGATTACCTAAAATGGAATGCTGCAATTAGTTTTCTTCATGTGTGGCAATTTGTCAACTTTAACATATAACATGATGATGGAGAAAAAAGAAACTGGATAATAAAGTATTTATTTCTTAAACATACAGGTAGGTACAGAAAACATAACTCAATTACTATGAACAATAATTATAAGGAAACATAATAAGGCATAAAGAGTAGTGTCCTTACCTCACTGAGTGAATGAATGAATGAATGAGTGCATGAATGAATGAATGAATCTCTTCATTCCTTCAGACTGTAGTCATAAGATCATTATAATATGTACATGAAATATTTACAGCAATGTAATTACTGCAATATATTCATTACCCATTAATACAGTGTTATAGTACTATAGTCATATATACATGTACAAGGAAACTGGACGGTGCAGAATGGACAGTTTAGTAGGGGAACTAGTATAGAATAATAATTCATTCCAAAATTCATTATTAATTGTAACCAGTACAAGCAATACAATAGCATTCAGATATTAGGAAAATATTAATACTCTTAGTTTCTTCATGTACAATTAATAGCGTAAAGAAAGACAACAGACATTCTACTGAGTTTTGACCACACAATTTCACAGATGTTCTAGTTAAAATCCTATCCTGAGGTATTAAGAGCACCACTGTAAGACAAACCATTCACGAAGACGATTAAAAAATGTTATAGGTATATAAATTACCTATATAAGTATTGCAGCACCTATATAATCCATGATAACACATAAAGAGTAGTGACCTTGCCTCATTTCTTTGTGAGAATGCAAGTATGTTATAATTATATACCGTACCAATATGGTTATGCCATGGAGTTGAGAATCATATGAGAGGTGAGATGTTCTGACAATTGCTATGCAAGACAGAATAATACAAAAAACAAACTGTATTCTAACATGATTTCAGTCAATACTCAAATTATGTATATACTCATATTATATACCGTCTGTTTTGTTTTTAAATCTTGATATTATAATTATGGTAGAATGAAGAATGTTTATCTAATCCATTATATTAACGAAAATATATATGACATCATTGTCACTGCATCAAATATGAGAAACAAATATTTTTTGGTAACAATTTTCACCATCTACCACTTTGATGTCACATTTGCTTGGAATTCAATAAATGACAATGAGAATTCATAATTATTCTTCATCTTGATATTCATATATCAATTGTTGAATTTTGAATTTCAATTCACGCCTTTTGCGGACATCACTGATAGTGGAAACTTCGCTGCCAATGTACTTCCCGAAGAGTAACTCACTGCATGACTCTCTGTTCTCTCCTTTGCTCTATACTTTTGATTGTGTTAAGTAATTTCTCCTGCAAAGAAGATGACACACTTTTCTTTCTTTGGGGTGTATGACTGGGGCTGACTGGGGAGGCCCCTTCTACGTCTTCCGTGGCAACAGCTTCAGTGGCGGTCACAGCATTTGTCAGTGCTGCATCCTCTTCAGTTTCAGCTTCCTGTAAAGAAATATTTCTGTTACTTTTTTCAGATTCTGCAGACAGAAACCTAATGGAAGGTCATCAGTGATGAGTTCGAGGAAAAGTGGCAGTTTCCCCACTGTTACAGAGCTATGGATGGGAAGCACATATCTATCAGGGCTCCTAAAATCTGGATCCACTTTCTTCAATTACAAGAACTATTTTAGCATTGTTTTGCTCCCTCTAGTAGATGTAAACTACAAATTTACGTATGTAGATCTTAGCTCAAATGGGCGAGTTAATGATGTAGGAATATTGGCAAATTCTACCTTACACAATACTATTGAATCAAACACTTTACATGATTCCTGTTCCATGCCCCTTGGAGGGAAGATACGAGTCAGTTCCCTATGTCATTGTTGGCGATGATGCATTTCCACTGAAACAATATCTCATGAAGCCTTACCCTTCCAGGGATACGAGTGATGACAAGAAAGTATTCTATTACAGGCTATCACGAGCACGAAGGGTCTCTGAAAATGCTTTTGGCATTCTGACAAGTAGATTTTGGTGTCTTTCAGAGAAGTCTTGCTGTTGACAACAACACAGGCTAACTGATTGTTTTTCAAAGTGTGGAACTTCCTTCGCACGCAATGTGATGCAAAGTACATTAGTACACATACAGAATGTCTTGACTCAGATTTGAAGCCAAACAGACATGCACCTTTTGGTCAACAGGGTGCGAATAGAAGCACCCAGTCTGCAAGGGACATCAGGGATGAATTGGCAGTTTACTTCATCACATTACCATGGTTTCCGAGTTGTATCGGCAGTCATCAGGACGGTTTCGTCCCTGGGGCCCATCCGAGGCGAAGCTGTGGTAATAAGTGACTTACATCTGATTAAAACCGAGTGAAAACAATATATATCTTTATTAATTCTTAAAACGTTGTGAATTTCCACAACCTTATTTGGGCCCCTCCAGCTTTAGTAAATGAAATCTGTTGTACTACGATGTGTGCGTTCCTGCACGTGCAATATTCAGGTATAAATGCAAAACACGTGTTATAACTTTTATTGAGCCATGGAGTTAGATAAGGAAGGAGACGAGTTGTCTCAAATTGACTTTGAGGATAGAGAAGACTTTAAACTTAGATGTAGTCAAGAGCAACGACGCTTTGGTGAACCAGTGATCGGTGAATTTATCGAAGCTTTGCATCAAAATCGGATTCCTCAATATACACAGCAGAATACTAAATGGTGTGTCAACATATACGACTCATGGGCAACAATAAGAAACACACGAATAGCTCAACCAGGGACAGCTGGAAGTGAGCAGTATGTATTTGTACCTCCTCTCTCTGCAGAAATTCCCGCAGACGCCCTCGACTTCTGGAAATGTCGATTTATTTGTGAAATTAAACGACAAGATGAAACCGTGTATCCCGCACTGTGGGTTAAAAAAAAATTGTATTGGTATATGGCGCTACTTGCGTGACGTGTGCAAGAGACCAGATCTAAACTTCATGGATGTGAATAACCACGAATTCTGTAACTTTCGTGCCAGTCTTGATGGTGTGATGAAACTAATCAACCAAACGGGTATTGGATTGTCTTCACGCAAAGCAGAGCCTATCACGCCTTTAGAGGAAGAGATGTGGGCCAAGGGCACATTTTCTTCTGAGACTTCTAGTGGTTTGCTACATGCAGTTTACTTCCACAACTGCAAAGTTTTTGTATTATGAGCGGCCGATGAACATGCCAATCTGGAAGCGAGTCAATTTGATTTTAACCGGTATTCCGTTGGAAAATACGTGCGATTCATTGGGCGTGTCACGGAAACGAAACGAAAAATCAGGGCGGGGTGAAGCACTGCGGAAAGATACATGTATACTGAGACAGGAACAGATGTTCTGTCTTAAATATGTCTCTTAGTTATTATTTCTAACCTTCAAAAGTGTTCCGACGTATAAACCCTAGAAATGGGCACATTTAGGCCAAAAAGCAAGACGACAAAAGGTAGTTTGCGTGCAAAAGTCATTTAAAATATTTAAGAGGTGAAAACATTTTCGTTTCGACATTAATTGTATAAATCACATCCGGAGTTTGAATTTCAGTATTTTCATACGATTTTAATCGCCAGGAGTGAATATATCAAGTGTTTGTTTCAGGGATATGAAGCGATGTTTTGTGGGACTGCTCAAGACCTACTTGGCAGCAATACCGGCCGACGGTCCGTTCAACAGGCGACCCCTGGCAGCTAAGGACGGAAAACTGCGTTATTCACAACAGAAAGTTGGGATTCACACATTGCAGAAAATGTTCAAGACCATGTGCGAGGAGGCAGGCCTACATGGAAGATTTACTGGCCATTCGGGAAAGGTATAATTCATTAGATTTCATGATTATTTATTTGTCTTGTACTCGACAAAAAAAGTTAAGAAACATCCCAAAATCCAGTTCTGAAGTGTTAAGTAGATCATAATATGCATTTAAAATTTTTCATATTGAAAACTGGGATGGTCATTAATCGTCTTTTCGTTTTCGTAGTATACAAACATGAAACCATTCAGCTAACTCCGCAAACTGAAAGTGTTTTTGGTGTGCCAATAAAACGTGTGTTTTGTAAAGTAATGGTAATTTCTTTCGTCAGGTCACATTAACGACAACCCTTTTCAACGCCAAGGTAGACGAGCAACTCATCATAGCGAGAACAGGCCACAGAAGCAATGCTGTGAGGGTTTACAAGCGCGGCTCTGAGGAAATCAACAAGGAAATACCTGACCAACTCCAACCAACTCCACCTAAGAAGCCAGAAGAAAAACAAGCTGATGTCCCTGTCGACGATGCTGATGCCAACCACGGCAACCAGAAGACAGATTAAAAAAATGTTATCAAATGTGAAAAACCAGACGGGACATCCCTTGAAATCGTATTCTAAATAGCACTGAATAAATAAAAAAATCGTCTTGACTTTTTGTTGGTCGTTATGGTCGTTGACTGATTCAAGATGTTTCCAATTCAGTTTGTACAGGTACATTTGGCAATGTGAAAATAGAACAGTTGTATCAATATCGTGATGAGGTCACGATATGGCTTATTGAAGATTTTCAAAAGTATCCTTGTATCTGATATCAGGACACTTTTCAAGAACACTGATATCGATAATTAACAGGACACTTTCATGAATGGTTGCCCCTGGCAACGAGGTGTTAGTGGGATGTAAGTTGATTGGCAATGGGATCATCTGCTGTAGTCAATACACTTGTCCATTACTGATGTAGCCGTCTTAATGTGCAAGGCGAAACCATGCCAGATACATTGGTCAGTATATGGTGTTTGCTTTTGGACTGAATGTAAAGGATTTTTACCTACTTGTTCAAAGTGCAACCCGAGGTAAAAACATGTTGCACCACCCAGAGTAGTCCAGTGGCACTATTTAAAATACAGTGTCTGTGTCTCAAGGGAGAAGTGATAACAGTCCTCTGTAATCACTTCATCACTTCTCCCTGAAGATAGATACACATTGAAACATGTAGGAGAAGATCCTATTTTTCACATTTGTTTTTTAAATTGATGATATAAGTATTATGTGACGTAAATTTCACTTTTAAACAAATTTAAAACATTAACACGATAGAGACAGTAATAAATGGATAGTTTACCATGTTATTGATACTGGCTTTTGGGGTGACGTGACTTCGCAGGAATGGGTCCAGCATAGAGAACCACTCCCAAGATGATTTGTACACCTCATCTCTCCCTGCCCCACTTTTCCTTAATGTCACCTCTTTCCTGAGCTCCTTTGAATAATATGTTATCACGGCTGATATCTTGAAAGGAACTTGGTCAGCTTCAGCACAAAGACAATTGTTGTGCAAGATTGACTGTGACATGTTTCATTATTATAATATTCATATGTGTCAAGAACAATTTAATTGTGCTCTCTGTCAAAGTCTGGAAAGTACTAGTGGTATATTCTATAACATTCTTGCATCAAATGTGTGGTAGGTTTTTTACGTAGGGCACATACAGTTCCAAGCAAAATATATATCTGTAAATGTATTTAAGCCTGTGGCGTATTATTGAAAAAAGTGTCAATACAGTGATAATATTTACACATGTTATTCAATATGAAAATACCATCTAATTTAAGTACATTATGTATTTCCGCTAAACAATACATTTGTGATACATTTGCAGATGATATTTTGTTAATGGTTTAAATAACATGGGGTATTTCACAAAATATCTCAATACCTACTCCAACACGGTATTGTAATTTGGTCACAAATTGTAGAAATTGGTAAGCATGTATATTGTGAACATGATCAATTATTAACATGACTGGTGACAAGTATCAATTACCAAATGTTAAAATGCCAGCTTTGGTAACGGTATTCACATTGTGATTACAATAATTGGTTTTCACCACACATTGGGACCCTCATTGAAATGTAGGTCACAATTTGACAGCATGTCAACAAACGCACGTGCTCTTGCTGCTGTGTAAAGTGAAAATATATACAAAACCATACAGAGATTCAATTCTTTGCTCCCTATTTCATATATGATGCGTTATCGGAATGTTAGACATTGTAAATGGATAAGCGATTGGCCTTGCAAGCTTCAGACGGCCGTGACTTAAGTTGGGTCTACAAGAGCACACGCCTTTCAACCGTTCAGTCTACAGTCAAACCTTAAATGTGACCCTCTTTGGGTGATGTATTACGTAATGCAGCAAATACTAGTATGTGAATTATAAGAGTATTCACTCGCCAACTACATTAACATCACATGACAGTTGGATAACATTCTGATACGTATACGGAGAAGGAAACGCTCAGAAATGAAGTCTACGGAAACAGTCACCTATCAACTGTGCTATTGACGTGGAAGCTGTCTGACGGTGTTCCCGCCTTCAGTAAAATGGACTACCCACATTCCACAGGCAATCCTGAGATTGGTAGCAGGAAATAGAACTTTCTGTGTCTGCCCTTGTCAAGTGAATCCTCTTTCCACCGAACCGCCATTGCCATTGTTGCCATTTCGCAAAACCCCGGGGGAAACGTCAGGTGACAATGGAACGCGTTCTATTGCTTGCAACTCGCTTCTTCAGCAGTTGTTTCTGTAGAGTCAAAACAGGTCAGTGTGTGCTCCATTATAGCAATATCTACATCCATGCATGTTTGGAGCAATATTTTCATAAATACATGCCAAAGTCCAGACATTTACATTCACTACAGGTTTAAGAAATATATTTGACCACTTAGATTAACTGGTAAATTTTCTATTAACCCCTCCTAATTTCTGAGCTGCAATTTTCAACAACAGGTGCACTAATGCCACCATTTCCTGGCAGTAGTGACAGTATCTCCCCTGTCTGATTTAAACTTCCCGATAAACTGAAAACATTTTTTTCTGAAAATTTTCTATTATATGCTTTGGTGGGTTAGGTATACTGCTGAAAAAATGATTAAGCATAGGTAGAAGCAAAGATTTTTAGGTAGAAGCAAAGATTTTTAAAACTACATTTCTGCCAGTTGGTGTTAATGTTCTCTTTGCCTATTACCCGTGAAGGTCCAGGGTAGAATAGGCTTTCAGCAACCCATGCTTGCCATAAAAGGCGACTGTGCTTGGCGTAAGAGCTGATAACGGGATCAGGTGGTTATACACACTGACTTGGTTGACACGTCATCTGTTCCCAATAGACCGATCCAGTCCGGACCGATAAGCCCCGCGCACTTCGCTTTTGACGTTAGGGGGCACAACCTCTGACTAAATAACAATGGCGTCACCACCGGCGAAACGCACGTGATTGAGAACGATATTGATGAATTCTGCTTATGGTGCTTTGGCATCCGTCGTTCGCGAATGACATTTAAAGAGGAATGGGATCATACGTATTTTATTTTTGATATATATTAGTTGACAGGGGAAATTAGCGAGTGAAAATGAGTTACATGCCAATGAAAAATCGTCTCAGCGTGTAGAAAGCGTGCATCTATTTTCCCTCGAAATAATTAATCTATCTAGCAATTGACGTCCGTCTTAGATACTAGCATGGAAGTGTAAAAGAAGTGTGTTGTTTGCTTTTTACTCCATTGTAATTTTTAAAAAAAACATGAACGCAACAATATGTTCAAGAGCCAGAGTGTTTGGGTATCTATGAATAGAATGTCACCCCTGTGCGAGTCAGCTTTAGCTCTTTAGTATCTTTTTCCGATGTTTAAAATTAGTTCAATCCTTTATGTGAAATCAAGGGTTTCTAACTTTGATGAACGATGCAGAAAAATATTTCCCCTCTACTGCATCATGCACATTATTTTTCTGTACGTGTTAAATGTAAACCCAGCATGACCTATTTGATCTTATTTGGGGAATCTAGAAGAGTTGACAGAGTTTGTACAGTGCAGTATGTTTCAATACCAGTATATGTACCTAGAAACAAATCTTCAGCAGGTATTCTTCAGCAAATCTCAGTAAAATGTCCCTCTTCAAATCTGTACACCATCCTAAAATGACCCTGAATAAATGGAAATATATTTTCTCCAATCATCGTTTCCAGTTTATTTTTCTGTGTGTACTGTGTTGTGGAATCCTAATTTACAAACATCCACAATACTGGACTTCATGAAGTGCTAGCGGTTGTGTTCAGGTATGTAACACCACCATAACACAAAGAAGATCCAAGATACAGTCTGCACCTGTACACTGACCCATCTTCCAGACACAGCAAAATCTCTGAACAGAGGATCCCCATTTATCAAAACAACTAACTAGGTTTCTTCAAAGATAATTACTAATGTACATAAGGGCCAAAGAATATATCCTACGTTCAAGGCACTTTGTCTTCTTAAGCAGTGATGCTAGTAATCTTTGTTTTATAATACCTGAGACCATATCTTAGTGGACAAAACACTAATTCGTGTATATATCCTTTTCGGAGATACTTACTAGTGTCACAAAATATATTTAAAGTTGTTTCAAAATGTGGGAAAAGTCCTAACAAAAGTTTAGGAAACACAGATGAAAATGTCCTAAAGCTTTCACATCCTGCAAACCAGTGTGCAATTAAATATGAAGCTAATTTTCCACATAACCATCAACAAACCTAGAACAATTTGTTCAAACCAACATCTTAATAAACACCACTTTGACTTGATCATGCAACATTAGTGCCCTCCGCAAAAGCCCGTGTTTATAGGAAGTATTACATCAAATCTGGTTATGTTTCAATATTCATTCCTCCATTTACGCGAATAGTCATCTGAGATTTTGTAAGTTATTCCGTTCCAAGATTGAATAATGCCTGACCAGGGTTGGCCAAAACCAATTTGCTGGATGTTGAAATAAATTTAATATGAGCATGAAATAATGTTCTCTTAGTTAAGAAATACTTTTTTTTTATTCCGTCCAGTATCCCACAAAGCCACTATTCTTCTCGCTCCACATCTATTTAAAGAAATTCCAAAATATTTAAGATATGGTTTTATAAACACTCCATATTGCGTGATAGACGTCTGCTGACACTGTCCCTTTGAATAAAAAAATATTATTTCTCAAATATTTTGTACTATTTACAGATACTGTACTGCACAGTAGTCACTCAGATTATGCGTTTGAAACTGGACAACTTCCTAAAATGTGTGACAAATTTAAGAATACGTAAGATCGAAGGCAAAAAAATTCACCACATTGTTCTTTATTGTAAGAAGTTTTGCTGTTTTGGTCGTCCCTAACCGAAATGAGGTCGCTGTTAGATTTGTTTTCACTGTGTCACGGCCGAAAATTTTCGCCTGTCAGGTTTCAACTTTATGGTCTACCAACTCAATGTCCAGTATTGACTAAACACCATAAACAAAAACGTTTTGCAGTTACAAAATAATCTCCGTGTTAACAACCCTTGCGAAGTTTTTAACTGCTGGTAGTTGTCGTACATGATTTACATGAGTGAGAAAGTGTGGAAATCCATGCAAATTCTCAACTTCGAGCAGACGTATTTTTCGAGAACGATGGTGCCGACAATTAACTGATCGTGACGTCGATCGCATTCCTTGATCCACCAATGTATCAAATCACAACAATGTATAATATACTGAACATCATTGAAAACGCACCACCCCTAAAATTGTGGATTTCTAAGAGCAGAAGTGAGCAATCTATGTAAATTTTACATATTTGTGTAGACCAATGTTTGATAAAGAAAAGAAGCAAAAAACAATCAAGCAAAACAGTGAAGATTTAATGCAGCTGACAATGAAATAAAGATGGGGTCAAAATGGAAAGTCAGTAGCGTGTATGACCCCCGTTAGCAGCAACACAAGCTGTGCAACGTCTCCTCATTGAACGGATAAGTCTCTGAATAAAGTCCTGAGGCACTGCATTCCACTCTTGCTGCAAGGCATTGTCGAGTTCCCCAAGGTTGTTGATCTGCGGACGACGTGCGAGGCGTTGGCCGATGTAATCCCACAAGTGTTCGATGGGTGACAAATCTGGTGACAATGCAGGCCAATGAAGTAGAGGAATGTTGTTGTTAGCCAGATACTGTATCGAAACACGTGCAGTGTGGGCTCGTGCATTGTCATGTTGAAATGTGTGCAGATCTTGATGCTGGTGAAAGAAGGGAACGACATTGTTCTGAAGAATGTTGTCACGGTAGTAAACGGCATTCACTCTGCCACGACAAACAATCAGAGCGGTTCTGTGGTGATAACTTATCCCTCCCCACACCATAATGCTGCCTCCACCCCACCGATCGGTTTGCACAACACAATCCTGATGATAACGTTCACCCCGTCGACGCCATACCCGTAGACGCCCGTCAGCATTTCGCAAGTGAAAACGCGACTCGTCGGAGAACACCACACCATGCCAACGTCGTAACAACCACACACGATGCTGTTCAGCCCATTGTCGGTGTTCACGGCGATGCCTGTCAGTCAGGATGGGTCCAACGTAAGGGCGTCGACAACGTAACCCTGCCGCACGGAGACGGCGTCGGACGGTGGAAGCGCTGATCAAACCACGTCGACCCTGGACAGCGTTGGCGGTTCTGGCAGCGGGCAAGGTTCGATCCCGAATATGGCGCCGTACAATGTCTCGATCTTGACGAGGGGTGGTAACACGTGCCTGACCTGGGCGTTGCCGGTCCCTGCTGGATCCTGTTTGTTGGTATCTGTTAGCAAGCCTCAGAATGGTCGAATGATGACACCCAAATCGTCGTGCAATGTTTCTGCTTGAAGCGCCGACCTGCAACATACCCAAGGCCTCTTCTCGTTCCTCTGGTGACAATCTTGGCATGGCGAAAAAACTTTACTTACGAAAGTACTGCGAAAATGAGAACGGTTTTGTGCCAAAGGTCATTTATACCCCTGAACAGCATGCTTTCTGCATGCAATTTGTGCCCTTCGTGTGTGATGTGCATGAATTTTGTAGTTTTCATGTGATGTGTTCGATGATGTGTTCGAACGATCCGTTTTTTACTGTAGAGCGTTATTTACGATCTAGTGTGTTATTATCAAAATTCCCACCATTAATTTTCCATTTCCAAAAGATTCTATTGCCTTATTTCAAAATTTACAGGTGGTGCGTTTTCAATGATGTTCAGTATAGATATAGCGAGGGTGAATGGCATAACTCCTAGCACATCGCTTTGGAGGCATCTTTTGACCCGGAAATAAGTCTCACAAATCCACACTGCACGCCCTGCCTGCTGATTGGCCGAAATTGACGCACGGGCCAATTTTGATTGACAGATGGATCGGTCTATTGCTGCAAAGCCATTTTCTGAAACACTCGACTCAATATCTGCAGATAAGAGTTTTATCCAATGTTGAATACTTGGCGCAATCTTAAAAATGTTGAATCTTTTACATTTTGCTTAAACTTCTTTTTGACAGAATCAAATTCCTTTTCCGTATACTGGTATAACTCCTCTTTCTGGTTACATCACCTATATCTCTACCTTTCACAAATCCTTTCTGATCTTCATGAATGATAAATGGCAGAGATGGTTTTAACCTATCAGCCATTAAAGCCGCTGCTAACTCATTTATTTTCTTTTAGTATACACGTAATCAATCCTTGCTTTTTTCATATGGATAAGGATCCTGTTTCATATGCATGTTTAGGGTATTAATCAAATACTTATGGAGATCCATCCAAAAAACTTTTAATTATTCAACTCTGAAGCTATCTGGGCCACGGCTTTTATCATTTTTCTTTTCATGCATCAAGCACCTCTTCATAAGTATGTTCACCTTCCAAAGCGAGTGATATGCTTGATAATCTGGCCTTGGCACTAAAGCATCAGAAAATAAATTCTCAGTCAGTGTACAATTTTCGGTTTTCATATAATTTAATATACTTTCTTACTATTTACATTATTTCACTTTGTTTTGTAGTTTGTTGGTTTTCTTACTGTTGTTACATTCTCTCATTCGCCCTTCCCTCATTGTACATCTGAAACTGTAATTGTGAGTGACACTTGAAAGCATTAATTCTTTCGATATTTCTCTAACAGTTTTATGAATTCTTTATCCTTTAAATGGTCTCTGATCTAAGTTAATCCAAGTATATATCTTGTCCACTGCTACACAGTTGCCATCGTCTTTGTCTATTCTTGTTTGCATAGCAATAAACTGAAATTTATTGCTAAATAAAATTGCTGTTCTCCTTCCCTTATTGTTAAATGGGCTTATGTACGGTAGTGTTCACTATACATCCCCACTGTATCCCCATTGTTGTGTTATTAGATGTTCCTGGACAGCTGCAACATCACGATCTTGAAGACAATAGATCTGAGACTTTTTCTTTCTCAAGAATCTGAACACTTGTATCCTTTCAAGGTTTTTTTTAAACCTCTATAGTTTAATGATAATATTCTGATTTTTCCCCCTGGGAAAGATTTCCGCCCGTACCCCGCTCTTTTCACATGGTAAATTTGCTCAAGGGGAATATGCCAACACTGAAAAAAGTTCATTGAATCGATTGATTGTTTTATACCTGTTATAGTTTACTGAACACATATTTATGTTCGTCTGAAATTTTGGGGGTTTTGTGGGCAGTGGGGGTACGGGCTGAACTCTCTTTGTTTCAAACCGAAACCACCATCATTAGGACTGAAAGTCTAGAAGAGATTCTTGATAAATTTATTTTTCTTTTCCCATTTTTTCTTCTTTTCTGTCCAAATTTTCATTTTCGCCTTAAGGGATTCTATTATTTGGAGCAGTATCTTTTCTTTTGTTGTCTTGCACTGTAATTTTTAATTTTCTGCACATTGCCTTTTGTCGTTTGGACATGGGATTCCCTGATGTAATCTTAATTCCAGGATCAGCTCTATCTAGGAAATTTGTTTTCTAGTTTCTGTTAGATTTACTTGAAACCGGTTATCCTTTGGTTTATTGTTCTTAGTACTGGGAGATTTTTCTTTGGAAACTGTGTGAAGTTCCTCCAAAGTTCGAGCGGCAGCATAGACACAACAATGTATTTCATGTAATGATCAGTCCGAAGGGAGTTTTAGAGAGATAATCTCATTAAATAAATCAATTTTTTTGGGAGAAGACACCTTTCCTTGTTCAATTGGCCTCCGTTTCTCTAAAGGTAAGTCACAAATTTCCTCATAAATAGAAATAAACAGAACATATACAGGATTTTCGGTAAGGTCTGCAACTGAGGAAGAGTGAGGGTCCAAAATTTCGGGGCCAATTGGCCCTTTCTCGGAAGAGTTTCCATCAGGAAGAGGAAAGAGGTTGACACGGACGTCCATCAGAAGTTTGGGGTCTGCTATTATTATTTGTACGCGTTTTGTGCCCGCTCTACTGACCTAATCACTGGGATGATAGCCTCTATGCTGAAAGGTATACAATGAATAAAAAATCCTGACTTCCGTCTTTCGGTAAGGGCAGATAACCTAAAATGTGATTTTCTCCCACCCCGAATATCTCCAAAACTGTAAGAGATAATTTAACCAAATTTTCACCCAATATAGACCACGGATGTTGGCCGCCATGATAGATTTTCCGCTATTACGAATAAACGTGCCTGTCTTTGAAAATATTCTTGTCCAGAACGGCATATAACACAGTTGAGTTTGATACACCATTAGAAAGCCCATACCCTGGAATGCTCAATTTGTTGAAGGCATTTTGATATCTTAAATAGTTTGAAAGTTGATCAAATGTTCGAAGACGCGTTTCATAAAGTTCATAAAAATGTCCTAACTCAGCGAAAACACGATGGTTGAAGGTACCAAACTGTGGACAATTGCATGGGGAACATCTTCGCTTCACATTATGGTTATGTAAAAATCAGTACAGGTCGTACCTGCGTGTCACTGGGTTAGCAGCTAAATGATCGAATCTGGACAAGACAATCCAGTGATCAACGGCATGAACATCAACCTGCCTAATTTGGAAAATCTAGCATTACTACTACTTCTGGTTTTCTAATGGCCAAGGAAACAGGCCGTAACTCCGTTGTCCTTAGGTCTACAGTCAAGATATTTAGCACTCTAGAAATGCCAGTCTGTATATTTGATTGTCCCTTCCAGCTTATTTTTCTGCAAATTGCGAATTTTGTGTTTGTGTCAGCAGTGTTGAATCAGTTCCAAATAAATGTCTAAAATCTCTGTAATGGATGGTCCAGCTAGCGGTCAAAGAAACTGTTCAAGTGAAGATAACCACGGTGGGTGTATGAGGGAAGTGTGAACACCGTCAGTATTGCCATTGAGGAAATCCTACATAATGAACGTATCTACATAAAGAAAACACACGGTGCCATGTGTCTCTACGGCCAGCGCATCCCGGGACTCCATCTTGTTCAGGCGTTGCCGTAATGTTTACTAGGTGTTTCGTCTCCTCATAAAAAGTAACCTATAGCTGCCTCAAGCGTCACTTACACACTAGAAACAAAATCAGGTACGTGTAACTGGTGGCCTTGACCTTAACATAAAAACATCCGGTTTTGGAGTCACGTGTTTTTTGTATTTACAAACAACCGGTTTTGCTGTTCGGTATTTCTTTAGAAGGACTGGTAGATCAGTACCGATTGTTTTTTTTCCCTCCGTTTTAACAGTGCAGTAACGCTCGCTTGCAGCACGTTGTCCATCTGACGTGTACAAATGTATCACTGTAGGTTTGGGGGAATTCTTGGTGCGCTCATTTGTGATGTGTGGCGGTAAGCGGTGTATGTTGACAACATCCAATGACGTTGGCAGGCCCATATCGTTTAACAGTTTTTTACATGTTGATTTGGGTTCTCACATCAGGAATACCCTACACTAACAGGTTTTGTTTACTGGAATACAGTTCGTACCTTAACAGCTTTGCTTCCATCTCTTCCATGCGAGTTCAACCGGCAGACTATCATTTGTTACATCAGTGTGCTAACACATACCTTTAATTGTTACCCGTGAGATGAAAAAAGGAGCACCATACTTTCTTAGCAGATTACTGACCCAGGTTGTGTCCGCTCCCAGTCATCCGTTCCCAGTTCAGCATATCGATGCTCGTGCACTCACTCTCACTATTTTTGTATCTACATGCTATTGCCGACTTCATACTGCAGGATCCACAGCCACAGTGAACTCTTCTCTGAATTGAAGAACAACAGTGAACAGTAGGTTTGACGTAGACAATGGTGTAGAGGCACACTCAGTCTCGGCTATTTCAAGCGTGTCAGTGGGGCAGCATAAACCTTCGCTGGCTACGCCCATGACACGTGATATTGCTAGACTATAGCTTACAGCGGCATAAAACCGAACATGTCCAGTTAGCTACACTGTACCGGGAGTGTACAGCTACATTGCAGCTATCGTGGCCAGGTTTCCTGGACTAATGGTGCAAACGTGATTGTTGAACCCAGGTTGCGGTAATATTCACCTGATTGCGGCATAAAACACGATTCATCTGCCATGTAATTACGTCATTGTGCACCGCATGTATGAAGGAAGACAGCCGGATCTACATGAAATATCTCCTCAGAGAGAAACACAAACAACAAAGAAATATGGTACAACGATGAGTGTGTCTTAATAAAGGCACGGATATGTAAACAGTAGTGTAACACATAACATGACATCATAAACAATTATCCTGTGTCTGTGTTCTTGACTGGTAGTGTGTAGCTCCCCTTTCTGTTGTAGGAGGGGATAGCGGTCACACTTGGACATGTCAGCTGCTTTGATCAATCTTCATGATGTGAGTCACAGGATTGTCCAGCCCAGACCTGATTACATTCCAACAAGCATGGGTTGCTGAGGACCAACTCAAAGTACGTCCGAAGGGTTGCTGTACTCGGACAATGATCCCAAGGCACCAAGCGTGTACATACTGTTATACATCAAGCTTAGAATCCAGCTCTCTCAGCGTCGGCCACCTAATGGTGAAAAACTGAACTTACGGAGCTTCTGAACTGCTGAATGACAAAATGAATTCAACAAATACTGAAGTCATTTGTCTCTTGTGTTCATTATTATCATGTTCATGTTTCAGGTTAGAGATGAATAACACATGAGTAAATATGGCCGGCTATATTATATCACTACACACATAGCAACTAGCAACTTAGAATACGAGATTAATAAATTCATGTTACCTCAGCATGGTTCCACAGAATACGAGATTAATAAATTTGTTACCTCAGTATGGTTCCACATTCGCTGTGGTTGGTGTAAAATAATAAATTAATCACGAAAACTCATTTAATTTAGAGCTGCGAGTAAATACACGTGACCACACATATATATATAACTCGAATGTGTAAAAGTAACCAGTGTCCGTATGGAATGTATCCGTCTCAATGAGTGAGTGAGTGAGTGAGTAGGGTTTAACTGTTCTTTAACAATAAATTCCAGCAATATCACTGATGGTACGTCAGAAATTGACTACACACATTGCACGAGTTCTAAATAGAACCGGATTTGAGACGTAACGAGCGAAAGCTTTACACACTAGGCAACGCATTGAATGCAGGCATAACACGCACGCACTCACACAACACTACTCTACAGCAATTTATTCACATTTCACACCAATGGTCGCACATTCTCAGATACAAATAATAAGTAACCAAAAAGAACATTGAACAAAGACTAGTATCGAGAAGACTCTATTTATTGTTATGAAAATACCAGTACATTGAATCCCCGAAGTACAAGCTACATCAGTACCCAGTGTTAACTACTTATCTCAGACAGGTGTCAGTGGTGAGTGTGAGGAATGTTAGTGCCGTGTGTTCGACGAAGAACAGTCTTCC
Source organism: Haliotis asinina (assembly GCF_037392515.1). Classification (NCBI taxonomy): domain Eukaryota; kingdom Metazoa; phylum Mollusca; class Gastropoda; order Lepetellida; family Haliotidae; genus Haliotis; species Haliotis asinina. The sequence goes on along the minus strand of NW_027133889.1, from coordinate 158,863 downwards.
ACCACGCCACACTAAACTACAGGTGACAGAATCACTACAAAATCTATTTAGCAATAGTCGTAGAAAGCTTGCCCAATAGTTATTAAAAGAATCGGCCATAAGCTGAAGGGGTGAATTATGATATCTAACGATATATAGCGTACGATGACGATATACTAAAATCCCATCATGCTGTGTATCACGTGGTCAGATTGTGCATGATATCATTTCCAGAACAATTTCATTAAAACTGATTATGATTTGGACTCAACAGTCACAAGATTATTGGGTTATTCACAGCGATGGGCTTTTTTTATTTTTCACATCCGGTATTCCTCTAGGTCACAGTATTTCACAGTTTTACTCTGTGCATGAATTATTAGTCAGTCAGTGTATATGCAGTTAAAAGGTCGCGTCTTAAAACTGCTTTGATAACAACATTTAGTGACACCATTTCCATTTGGGTACCAAATCGAGTCAGTATGTTCAGCAGTAAATTTTTTAGAGCTTCCAGAACTAAATAACAATTTCATCTCTGTCTCAAAATTGCTTAATGAATATAAACGTGCTTCTCAATTCTTACACCTAACGGGCCCTTGTCCTCGTATCAATGTTCATAATGTTGATCACTGGATTGTCTGGTTCACACCTAATTATTTACAGACCGCCCCCGTATAGCTGGAATGTTGCTGAGTAGGTCAATAAACAGGAAACACACAGACAAACATCAACCGCCGGACATTAACATCGGGTGTCTAGCATGTTGTGCCTGTCCTGGACAAACATACACGTGGCGGACACCAGACATGATACCGCGAACAGAAACAACAGCAGGTTTACTCATACCAGACTCTGGAGTCCAGTAGTGTGTGGTCTGGTGTTTTCAAGAAGTGAATTACTTGTGCAAATTTTCAGGTGTCTTCTGCTGTGATGTAGCGTACACATTGCTCAAAGCGCCGCAATATCATACTCACTACTCACTGACGCACAGTAATAGTCTGGCTTCTGTTAAATGCAAGGCCTCTGTGAATGAGTGAGTGTTTTAGTTTTACGCCGCACTCGGCAATATCCCAGCTATATGGTGGAGATCTGCAATTATCGAGTATGAACCACACAATCCACTGATTAACAGCATCATCATTGATCTGCGCAATTGGGGAACCGAAGACACGTGTCAGCCAAGTCAGCGACCATTACTATTGTATCAACATTGATTCAATCCCATATATCTCCCAGTTTCGACAATCGTACATTGAAAGTACAGTAATGCAGAGTATATAACCAAAACCGTAAATCGACCCTGCTTTAAACAGAGATTGCTAATGGTTAAAAGAGCGTTCCCTATCTATTGTGATGTCAGGCAACGACATCGATGACAGCTGTTGATGAGTGTGTGAGTTGGTGATTTTAGTTATTTGCCGTACTCAGCAACATCTGGACCAGATACTCCAGTGATCGACAGCATGACAACTAAGTCAGCAAGACTGACCACCCGATCCCGTTAGTTGCCTCTTAAGACTAGCACAGTCGCCTTTTGTGGGGTTGCTGAAGACCTATTCAACCTTGGATCTTCAGGGTGGGATGTTGATGAAGGACTCAACCAGCCTATGAAACACGTGCATGCTCCACAACAGGCTTTGTCTGATGATTAAGAACTCATGAAATAGAATCTGCACCTGAAATAGAATCTGCATTCTCCTCATAAGTCGCCGGTTTCATGAACCACAAGTATATACTACTGGTGGGAGAAGTCGTATTTACCACATGAACTGTTTAAAATGTTGTTGTTTTGGGTCTTTTATAATTTCTAGCTTGTTGCCTGATTCCACTGCAGTGAAGGGCAGTTGTGTATTGCACAGAGTCAAACACAACTGGATAACCTTTCCTCCAACACATATTCTGCCTATTGAAACAGGTTGAAAAGATAACTAACTGAAAGAAACAGTTCAGCTGATTTGTGAATAAATGTTTTACTTGTTAACTTTCCACGTTTTAAATAAAACACCAGCTAAGTTGCATGTTTTTTTACATTAATCAGAATTTCTGTGGAAAGATTTACTTTTAAAAAGTCGAAAACTTGGAAGGCTATGAAAATTATCCAGTATGTGTAAAATAGTTTTGTTACTTTAACACTGTACAATGTCAAAATCTAAAAACGTATATTGATACCAATAAACAATAAACGCTATCTCTTGCAAGATGGAATTCACTGTGATCCCTCATTACCCTGAACATTTGCATGAATGAGAGCTGTGGGGCAAGATACATATCTTTCACTTCTTGCTCACTCTCAAGTATTGGTTAAGCACTGTCACGTCATTAGAATTTATCGACTGGTATGAAAGTGTGCGGGGAAGCGATCATCACAAGGTCCATTTCAGTGCTAAACACCCAAGCGCGAGTCACCTTTTGAACCAATCGATAAATTTGATATTTTTGGGTTTACACTGCAATCAGGGTGGTCAGAACACTTAACCCGTAGAACTGAGTCCATTTCAAGTAACTCCAAACTGGCACGCTGAAGAAGACAGAAATACAGGAACACCAGACAACATCAACATAGCTCTACTAGCACCAACACACAGACCCGTGCCAGTTACACTGAGTCGCTTGACGGACCTTCCATGGACCTACATGCTATTTCAGTGTAGCATCAATAATTGTCATGAAATGAGTTTAGGATCGGTCTTTGTAACATTTGACAGGCAAATGTGAACTCATTTCTGTTCTGCGCACATAATTTCAGTTCAATTTTATTCCGACACCACATTTATCAATTTACGAATGGTTTCACAATGTACAAACAATGGCCGCCATGTGAAAAGGGGTTCTCGGCACTGAACAATTGTTGATTGACTGTTGCCATTTCGCAACGGAAAATTAAACAGAAATTATGTGATTTTAGGCAAGATCTTTCTTCACAAATATGCACAACTTGACATGGATCTTACGAGAATTAAACTCGTGAAAATTATTTATGCTACACTAAATTAACATGTAACGTCAAGTGGCCCAAGTCTGCTAGCTTTCTTTAATTATCCACCCGACATAACTGTTACGGATGCTCTTTTCACCACCCTTCTCAGCTACAGTAAGACTGTTTAAAGTTACCTGTTGCTGAACAAAACAATAAATATTCCGTTGCTGGAAGAAATGACAAATGTAGACGTTTCTGGGAAAGCAAGTCGACAATACTTGATTTTATTATAAACCTTTCATGACATATACACTTCATGCTGTGAAGGAAAAGGAGAGAGTCAAAATAATTTGCCATTACCCACACAGATGGAGCCATGTAGCTGTAACAATATTTTTAACCAGAATTTCAGCTGAATTTACATGAAATTGACTTAGAGGAGAGACAGTATAATTGTAGACTTATTTATTAGAAGTGCGTTGTTTACATGCCTGGAAGATCTGGGTTAGAATTGGTCTTTGTAAACCCATGCATGTAAGAGGCAACATTTTGCTGTTGATCAGTGAATTGTCTGGTCCAGACTCCATTATGTACAGATGCCGCCATATGGAATATTGGTAATGGTGTTGTTAAGAAACAAACAAACACGTGCGTACAATGCAACATAAAGTTAAAATCAAAGCGCAGAAATGCCTGTGATCTTCAGAGTAAGCCCAATTGTTTCCCCTTCTTTCCACTGAGCTAGGGTGATAGTTTTATGATGTGCATGACATTAATACGGAGTCACTGCAATTGTTTCATTTTTTACACTTATGGCTTGTTTCCTATGCCGGTTTGTCGAGGAATAATATCTATCCATAAACATTTGTTCCTGCTCTTTCAAGACTACTGATGGCACTTAAAATATTATGAACAAATGTATGCTTTTTCACATTTTTTAATAAGATTATTTATTTTTTTGAAGGAATGAAAAATGAAATTTTTGAGTAACATATTTTGTAGATATATAACTTTGACTGCAATTTCTAATGGTGTACGTCCAGGTGGGGTCCATGTAGACATCAAACGTACTTCAAGTCACCATGGTCCCTTTATGGTGATCCAAGTTAAGTTGTTGGAGTATGTTTTCATGGTATACAATACTTAAAATGTTTGTATTTACATACTTGTTATGTATTAATATCGGTGATATACTTCTTGTTGTTGCTGTCCTTCGTTTTTCATAATTTAACGTTATGTGTTATGAATGTTGAGCTTGTTTAGCCACAAGCTGAAATACTACCCATGTGACATTTAACAGTCGAATGTGCAGTTTCTGTAGCACAGAAACTTTAAATGTGTTAATGTATTTTTTCACTTCCCAGCAGTTACAGGCTCTTTTGTCTGTAAACAAAAAATATCGTAGCACTGAAATTACACAGGAACACGAGTATCAAAAGATGCTGTTTGCACATTGCTCACTGAAACAAAAACAAAAACAATATGTATCTAGTAGTATATAGGTTGAGACCCGTGAAGGTCCAGGTTGGAATATTGATCTTGAGTAACCCCTGCTGGTCATAATAGGCGATTAACGGGATCGGTTGGTTCGGCTCGCTGACACGTTATTGGTTCACAATTGTGCAGATCGATGCTCCTGCTGTTGATCTCTGGATTTCTCTGGTCCAGACTCGGTCAAGTATTTACCGACTGTTGCCATATAGCTGGAATGTTGCGGAGTGTGGCATAAAACAAAACTCATTCACCAGTGTTAGAAATGTGAAATGAATTGTCACACTTGTTATCACCTGACTGTGGCACCCTTTGCTGGTTCTCAAGTATGGCGCTGGTCACGTGACTTAGTAGATCGAACGTTCAGCGTTATATAACTCTTTTTAAGTATCTAGCTCCTTTTAAAGATCACCCCGTGTCTACATTAAAACTCGAAAAATAGGAGAAAAATTATGGCAGTTGTTCCACTTCAAATTGTATAGCATACACAGCCACACTGGGTAGAAAACGCCGTCTAAAATGTACAAGTTTTCTGGCAGAAGTCCTCTGAAATGTGGTCACATCAAGTGACACTAACCGGCCACCGCACCATGGTCAGAGTTCAAGTACAAATGTCATGACGTCAGCATCGCCTGTTCTGACGTCACGGGGTTCTGATCGGCTGAGGGTTCATGTTGATCATTCTGGTGCAGTGATGAGACCGTGCCTATGTCTAATATTGTAAGTTTAGTCTCTCGCAGCGTCCCAGATATCGCTATTTGTTATAAATTCAACATATTCATTTACAATTAATCACTGTTTTAGTTAAACCTGATCACTTTCTAAAGTACCCCTCCGAATTATTGTGATAAAGATCCCATTTTCTAAATATTTTCGTAAGGGTGTAAAATAGTCTGTGTTTAATATTAAGGAAAAGGTTTTCGCAGAATTTTCTATGTCACAAACGTTCAAAATGTGATTAAAAATGTTATTAAAACGTTCAAGAAATGTCAGGTGGGAACACATCTAATTAAATTTGGTCCTGTTTGAAAATAACATTCTGGACACGTGCCATGTCTACAAATATAATGTGGATGTCTCACAACTTCTGAAAGTGTTGAAATATTATAGACTATATTGCGTTTTAAATATTTGGAATTTTTAGTGTTCCTCTTGCATCAATAATGACATAAGCAAAAACATTTCTTGAAAGAGTGAGCAGCTATTTTTTCATGAAGTTTAATCATTGTGAAGAAAGTTCTTAGCAACTGATGACAGTATTGTATGGAAGCCCATGTAACTGGAAGGGGGAAAAAGAGGTCTTTCAGTTTTCTTCATATTTCAGTGCAGTTTAATCGCATATTTTGTGGTGGGTTTCACACTACATGTGTAGGCTTATACATATCCCAATATATTCCTTACTGTATTATGTAAATTCATCTCCTGCAGAGTTCCTCAGTCAGTCGCTGGTTTTCAACGCCGTAGGGATATTCGAACTAGGGGACACCAGAGATGGGGATTTGAACCTGGATTTTCGACGATGTCCCACCCCTCAATTGTTCAGACACAGCAAGACAATCTTGTATTCCTGATTGAGAGCATCACCCCAACCCTCGCACCTCACCTTCTTCCCTCAGTTTGCAACTAAGCAACAATCAGAAATACACACAGAGGAATATTGACGGCGAGGGACAAATGATTATGATAATGATGATAATTGGCTCATGGGCAATACTGGTGGTCTTCGACTTCCCGGACAGTCCCCGTGGCCATCTTTTCTTATACTGTTAAGAAAATACACCATCTGAATGGTCCATTACAGTGTGTTTGTGATAGGATTACTTGGAAAGTCAACAAGTTTGTTACTGTGAAGCCTGTGAAGGTCCGGGGTAGCATAGGCCTTCAGCAACATATACTTGTCGTAAGAGGCGACTAACAGGATCAGGTGGTCAGGCTCGCTGACTTGGTTGACACATGTCATTGGTTCCCGATTGCATAGATGGATCCTCCTGCTGTTGATCACTGGATTGTCTGGTCCAGACTCGGTTATTTACAGAGTGCCGCCATATAGCTGGAATATTGCTGAGTGCGGCGTAAAACTACACTCTTTCAGTCACCGTCCTTCGAACAATTCATAAAGAAATGCTCTACCCTGGTATGGAATCGTGAGAATCACTGGATTGTCTGGTCGGACGTGATTCTTCACGAACCACATGGTGCAGCTGTAATACTGCTGGAAACTTCAGATTGCTGATGGATATAGAATTAGTTTGATGCTTGTATTATGCTGCCATAAAACGACAAGGAAGAAGGATGTTGATGAAGAACACAGACAGTCTATCAAACATGCATGCTCCACAACAGGCATTGCCTCATGATTACAAATTCGTGAAACAGAAACTGCTTGTGTTTGATGCTTCGAATTATTCTCTTCACCACCTAGTCACCACAAATCGTCAAAAATCACATGTGGCATGAAACACGAGGCATATGGGAACAATATTGGTCAGTTAGAATGCTAAAAAGCCAAGAATAGCCAGGGGAGATAACCAAAACAGCTCGTAAGCACAAAAACATGGTCAGAAAATGGGGTGAAAACAGTGGGGTGCGTCTACGCGCATTTGTAACGTTGTTTCCGATTGCACAAAGAATACAAATGAACCAATGGAAAGAAGGATAACAACAAACCTAGACACACCTTTTTTCATAATTTGAGAAATGTTGACTTTGTGAAGGTAAAAAACTTCCGAAGTGTAAACAAAGATTTATGCAAAGCCCACATGTGTGTGAAAATTCTCATACATTCTTTTTTTTAACAACGTGTTGATGTCTAAATCAAAATGGAAACGATCCCACCGTCTATAACGGAAGTAACTTTCGTTTGCGATGAAGCAACCATCCTGGTTCCCGGGCCACCCATTAATGTTGAGAGGCCCCTGAACAAGAGCCTGCCAGCTGAGATCGTATTTGTCAACAAACTTGGATATGTCATCTTTGATGCGATATACTTGCCATATGATACATCTTGAACTAATGAACGAATATAAGCCATTTATTACCGCCGATCAATCCAATTTTAAGGCATATTTGGTATAAGTAAATAGTGTGCACACTGATGGAGAAGACGTACTTTTTTATGAGACTGACATGGTTATCAAAAATGAAATACTACTAACAGTGAGTGAATTAAAATGTGATTGACTGTTTGTATACACGAGTTAGTAGCATTTGACAGTTGAGCATGACGACATTTCATGTTGTAAATTTATCATCTCCTGGGCTGACCAAATGAAGAGAAGAAAGAGGAAATGCCAGGCTACTTATGTTTTGCAGAAAAGAAACAGATTGGTGGCTAGTGTTATATCAGATTCGCATGAAAAACATGCAACTTGACCTGTATGCTGTCGTTAGGATTTCTTTAAGGCATTCATACCTGCTATGCATTGATAATTTGTGATAGAGTTGAAAGAACAAGACTTGGTACTCTTTCAAGGAATAACAATATTTCTTCGTATGTTGTACATTAAACTTTGCCAAAATGGATACATAAGCCCCCCGGATAATTCCAGCTGTATTTGCTGGAATGTACTTGTCTAAGTATTTATGATCACATCCAAAACAAACCTCATCCCTCACCTCTAAATATCAGATATGGTGTCAATCCATCATGTATGAGATATTGTAAATGATATAAAAGGGCTTAGCTGAGATTTGTTTGTTACTGGGGCCAAATTTAGTTTTCAGATATATATGTTGTAGGAGAAAAACTTTATTTATTCAATTTGTTGTGGCGCTATGTTGTCTGTATAAAGTTTATGTGGTTGCTCCTGTCTTAAGAAAGGAGCAAGAAGTCCTTATGTTTTATTTGGTTGTTACTTATTTATTTCTTAACATCAAACTTGCCTTATATACAGTTATTATATTGTCTCTTTCTAGTCATTACTACATGTCATATGTTTATGATGCTGTTGAAACAGCTGAGTTGGGTACTACTCCGTCAGCTAAATATTTCGCAGGTGTTAGATATTTTACTTTTGTTGCAAAAAATACACACTTGGTGCCAATAAACAAGTACAATGCATACCAATATTTTTCAGAAGTGTAGAAATATTTTAAATAATTACCCTAGCAAGTATATGTCTGGAAAGAAATGAGGTAACTTTCTGATGGAAGGGGTGTTTAAATGCTGGTAATTTGTTGAATATTTTTTATTGTCACAAAAAAGTGTGTTTTGATAAATTATACCTAGCTCCACGTAAAATTTCATGTAAAGTTTCACAGATACAACACTTCTAAGTACATATACATATATTTGTATCACATCACCTTCAAATTTTAAGGTCGAACGTATTTCTATGAAAGCTGTAAAATATTCTTTTCTTAAAATTTTATGGTCACCCTTTTGGGATACCATGACAATGAATATGTATGCCTACATTTTGATGGTTTACTCACCTTTAGGCATTAATCATGAAATCTTTGTACAAGAAAGCAAAAAAATAATGTTTTTAATTGAAAAACAAAAAGAAATATAAAAACAACTTTAAAATCACTGACGTGGGGCTACTCTTACAAGGTCAGATTTCCATACTGTATCATGTCAATGTGTGACTGCCATCACCAAAATGGATAGTCAGGATACCATTACAAAACTAGAACACTAAAACATATTTTTTTAAAGAGCAGAAATATTTATAAAACGTTCCTAACCAAAACCCAATGGCTGAAAAAAAGTTTTATTTTTTTTCTCGAGGTGGGTGTCTTGTAAATGTAAGAACTTTTCAGTAAATGTAAGAACTTTTCAATAATTATCTTTAATATGAAAATCAAAGTGTTTTGTTGTTATTGAAAGTTCATTCTAGTAAAAGACGAAATTATGTTGCAAAATTAAAAAAAAAACAACTTAAAAACTGACTGATTATGCCTACCAAGAACAACAGAGTACACCGAGGTAGGAAATGTATACTGCTGAAGGTAGAAATCCCGAAATCAAGAAATGTTTACAGTGTTTTATTTATCGCTTGTTGTCAACTGCTTTTTTAAAGGTTGTACCAATACACCAAGCTACACCAAAGGGCAATACCAGTATTTGGAAAGATTCAAACATAACCTTTCCTCCATATACACAATCTGCCTATTGAAACAGGTGAACAAATATCTGTAACTGAAAGAAAGCTGGTCAGTTGATATAAGGAGTATTTCTTATTTCTTTATCTTTCCAATCTTGGGAAAGAAGTGAAAACAGCTAATTTACATATTTTCTTTAGTCTAAACTATTTTTTTTTAAATTTTGGAATGAATTTACTTTAAAGCAGTCGAAATCTAGGAAGGCTACGAACATTATTCAATATGTGGAAAATAGTTACGTTACTTTAACACTTGACAAAGTGAAAACCTCAAAAAAGTACATTGATACCATTAAACGTTGTCTGTTGCAAGATGAAATTCATTATGATCCCTGATATTAAATCAACATTTAGCATGAATGAGAGACTTATGCAGCAAGATACGTATCTTGCACGCCTTCCTCATTCTTGTGTATTGCGTAAATTTATCGACTGGTATGAAACTGTGCGGGGTAACGATCATCACAAGGTCCGTTTCTATGTTATACACCCAAGTGCGAGTCAAGTTTTGGACCAATCGATAAATGTGATATCTTTTCGCGTTTACATTGCAGTGAGGGTGGTCAGAGCACTTTCCCTGCAGAAATGGGTCCATTTCGAATAAACTCCGAGAATGGCGACAGGACGAAATACAGAAACACCAAATTGCATCAACATAGCTTTCATCAACTCTCCATCCGACAGAACTATTTTGGATGCTTTGACCACAGCCCGACTGTCTACTTTTACTGTTGCTGAACAACTTAACATATATTCCGTCGTTTGCTGGAAGAAGTGCCACATGGAGATGTTTCTGTGAAAGCAACACTTCATTTTATTAGACATATATTCTTCATGCTATGAAAGTGAAGAATGTCTACAGGCTCAATCCTTATCTCAGGACAGAAGCAACATGAGTTGCAATTGCACACACAAAGTGAGCAGTATAACTGTGACAACTGTTCTTGTCGGGATTGCAGCAGAACTTACATGGAGTTGATTTTGAGGAGAGACATGGCAGTCCCAGACACGTTTGTTTGTAGTGGGTTGATAACATACCTGTGAACATCATGGGTGGAATTGGTCTTGCGAAACCCATGCATGTAAGAGGCAACTTAAATTAAGGGGCTGGGCGGCCAGGCGCGCCGATGGTGTAGATTGTGCTGGTGACCACCGGATTGTCTGGTCCACAGTCCATTATGTACAGACGCTGCCATAGCTTGACTATTGGTAATGGCGGTGTTAAACAACAAAGAAACAAACAAACGTACGTGCATGCAATATGTCTTAGGCCTTATTTCCTGTGCTGGCTTGTTCAGGTTTGATGAACTTAAGACACATGCTGTCCATGTAGTGTTCATAACCCATAACTTGTTGGGGTGAAACATTCGATTGCAAAATAGCATAGTAAATAAACTTCACAATATTTCACCCGATCATTTTGTGACCTTTTGTAACAGGGCTGTAGTTGCCATGTTAGTAAGTTTTTTCAGATACGTTTTATATAAATATTACATACACCTTTCAAGGTTAGCTGGCTCCATGACTATTACTGAAACATCGAATCCATTGCCATAGGAATTTATCTATCCATAATGACAGTTACCGTGGTTTCGCTATGAAATAATACCAAGAAATGTCTACTTTATACATTATTGTAGAGGGATGACTTTGGCTAGATCTGACTGTAGCTGTTAACATCTGACTTGGTGAGTTTAATTTAATATATATCGCTTTTTTGTAAACAACCAAGTGTAGACCAGACAATCCAGTGATGAACTGCATGAGCTCCGATCTGCGCAACTGGAGCCGAGGACATGTGTCAGCCATGACTTTTATGGCAAACATGGGTTGCTGAAAATCTATTCTATACTGGATCTTCACAGGTCGCTAACATCTGAAGGGATGGTGTAAATCTAGCTGGGGTCCATGTAGGCATCAAAAGTACTATTATGTCACCATGGTCCTTTTTTGGTGATCCAACTCCCACGTCTGGTTTATGATATTGACTATTTAAAAGTTTTTATATTTACATACTCGTTTTATGTTGATATTGGTGATATTCTAGTTGTTACCGTCCCGTGGACAGGTTATTTATAACTTAAGATTTTTTTTTTTTATGAATGTCAGAATATGGCTGAAATACTACCAGTGTGACACTCACCCAGTTCCAAACAAGAAAGAGTCGACTGTGCAGATTCTGTAGCGCAGAAACTTTAAATCTGTGTTTGTCAAAACTTTTTGGAATAATTTACTTCTCTGTATAACAACCAGACAATCCAGTGATTATCAAAATGCGATACAATGATGGAGCAAGCGTTTATGAATCACTATGAAATAGTGACGATACCAGTTGTTCATGGAGAGGTGACTGCATCCTGTCTCACAGGTAGTACCCATCATGAACATGTCGATATGAAGTATCTAACAATGGCTTAAGTCTTCACAGATATCTATGATCGACTGTGCTGTATCAGTCTTTGACATCTATTCATATTTCACTCATAATACTTGCTACGATACTTTTGCCATGCACATTCTAACCCTAATGACCAAGTGTATGCAAGTAGTAGTTGAACCCATGTCTGAGCGTTCACGCTGTAGTGTTTATTGTGCTTTCCTAACAACTAGCAAGACCAGTTATCACCATTTCTGATTCTTCCATGCTATTTACCAAATGTGAAAAGATTGTGTAAGAAAACTGTTGTGTTTCAAACTTTAACATATTTGAAGAAATTTCATAACTGGAATTTGTTTGAAAACTGACATGTCAACCCCTAGTTATACTTTTCCAGTATCCTCTCGTAGGTATCCGTTGAGTCCATAAAACAGAAACGGAAATTTAGATTAGTTTCACAACATAGGAATATTTTCATTCAATTCTCATCACTTATGAAATTTCATATCTACACAGTAATGGTCACGTGGCACGCATGCACACACACACACACATCTAATTACTGAAGATAATCACCTGGAATAGTAGGGTGGGGTAGAGAAGAAATTTTGCCAAGATGTGTTTACATTCTGTTGATAAATTTTTATTTACAAACGACAACAAAACCCGCATAGCCGTCTAGTCAGAGTGAGTGAGTGAGTGAGTTAAGTTTTACGCCACACTCGGCAATATCCTAGCCATATGGCGGCAGTCTATAAATAATCGAGTCTGCACCAGACAACCCAGTGACCAACAACATGAGCATCGATCTGCACAACTGGGAACCGAAGTCGTGTCAACCAAGTCAGCGAGCCTTACCACCCGATCCCGTCAGTTGTCTCTTACCACATTTTTAAGCTCAGTAGTCTTTTAAGGCAAGCGTGGGTTGCTGAAGGCCTATTCTACCCCGGACCTTCAGGGGTTGTCTAGTGACCTGGTCACAGTACAAATATCACAATACCTTCAAATGTCTGTTCCTATTTCCTGCAGGTGCGTTTCCTTACATCTCACCAGTGTAGTCTTGTTCAGTGTCAGATAGGCACATTGCTTAGTATTCCTTGATTAATACAAGTATGGTGACGACATAAGGACTGACAGGAATGTTTTAGTAGGGATCTCTTCGCATTAAGAAGATATACTAAACATGCCTCCATTTGCATATGCTAAGCAGTTCTGCATGGCAGGTTTTCAGAGGACCAGGTGAGTAGCACATGCCAGAATACATATGGAACAGGCAACTGGCCTTAAGAACTTCTGTCCACCCCAAGCTCCTCTTGTCTCCTTGTCCCATCTCGGCGAGGCTTGTCTCCCTTTGTCCCTTTCAGGGAGGTTGCACTGAATACATTTTTCAGATAGGGTTACAATTATAACTGTTCTGCCAGGTGGTGTTTATATCACGACCAGATAGTATGTATTCAAGCCATTGTCATCCCACGTATAGAAAGTGTTTGAATAAATAGTGGTTTTAAATATAATAAGCTGCGCATTGTCTTCTGTTAATATGTCTCTTCTACTGCAATAAATACATATCTGATGATCTGATGTCCGTTGCAGTACCCTGTTTTGACTTGTAATATGTCACCTTTGTTGTCTTACTTCTTTAGTTACATGTACACGTGCCGTCTCCTAGTATTCATTCACCTGATGAAGGAGGAAATACATATTGTTCCATTCCAACGAGTGCTGACATCAATAAAAATCTCGTCTTATTTGACTAGACTTTACGTATTTCAATCATGAGTGCAACCGTGGTGGTGCAAGATACGCTCACCTTTATCTTATATCACCACTGTTTAATATTGATTCTTATGCACATATTATGCCATCATACTGCATGGCGAAAATCACTGGGTTGTCTGATCCAAACTCTATTGTTTACAAATAACACTCTACAATGGTACTGTTGGTGAAGCACGTACTCACACTATTGTCATAATTAAAGTTTCGATTCTGCCTTCAGTAGAGATTTCTAATGGATATGGGAAGGACAAAGCCAACAAGTTACCATCGTTGATTACCCCAGGACTCGCCTCTGGTAAGAAGAAAACGCCCGTGTGTAAGCAGGAGCACAGATCATGGCATGTCTGGTGTTGATCAACTTGGTGTTATTTAAAGTTTGTTTATATATATTTCTTCACATCAGTTATTATTGAGATTGCAAAAGGTCTACTAATGGTCATGGGACTTGTTCATTAATGGACATGCCATGGTTGAGTCAAAAGTGCAAAACATCCAGTGTTAACGAGAACTGACGATTTCTGTATCCACGCAAACAGGGATTGTTTACAAACACACACATCACGTGCTTTTCTATTTATAGCCTTTTCCCACTGCGCAATTGTTTATTAAAACCGGATGTTGTGGTTTGCCGAGCTGTGTTTTGATGTTTACACGCGAGCTCTTTCTTTTCCTGTACATTGTAACAATATACCTCTGTCACTGTGTTTGATGAAAATGGTTCTATGACTTTTCAATCATTGTAAGTTTAAAAAGGAATAAGAGAAACACATTTGTGTACATCTTACCTGAATACTGGAAAATACAGTAAGAAAGTAGTCATATGGCTGTCTGACCATAAATGTCAACAGACCTTATGACATTGTCTACAGGTGTTTGCATGGAATTGTTTTGCCATGACAGTAAATTTACTAAACAGTGACACGTGAAGCTTCTGTCGTAATTAAATAAAGGTAATTGTCAATGAATAAAGGTATTTGTAATGTTTATATTGGGAATGTTATAATAAAACCAATCAATTTTTGGCTGATGTGGAGATTTGAAGTAATCTTCAATAGAGAAGAAAAATCAAGATCGTCTAATATTTATTTTAGTTTGGTAAATGCGAGATTGCCCAGTATCCTGATTACAGCATCGTCCAAATGGAACCTTCAGTGGTATGATCAAAAACATGAAAATGCACTTGTCTCCCATTTTTCGCTATGTGCAGGCAGCATTTCTTGTGGACAAAGGCCTGATAAGGGAGACGGGACGTTGGTGCAGTCTGCAGGTTTACAGTTAATTGTTTAAGCTTAATCATACAGTGTAAATGATAGATCACGTAACTTTAGGATGAGATGGGACAGTGCAATCAGCTATGCAATTGTTACCTTTACAGACTATCATTTTTTTCCCTTTGGACAGGGTGTAGAAAGAGGATTTGCATGTGCAATGAGTCTCTATCAACGTCAAACATTTTAGTGCCCATCTGTAACTCGGAGTTGCAATATCCATACCTAAGGGAATAACAATAATATCAATATCAGTAATAATAATGAAAATAATAGTATTGATATCGTATCGCAATTGTTTAGATCGTAGCTCATGCTGTTGATCACTAGATTGTCTGGACCACTCTCGACTATTTACAGATCACCGCCATATAATAATGAAAAAGGCCTGATGATGTACGTCTCTCCGTGGTGGGCCTAGATAGGGGAATTTTAATCCCTTAACTGAACGTACATCACCCAGGTAGGGCTGACCCCCCGAAGCTGGTTTTTCTCTGGGTTACTAAAGAGCCAAGAAGACTTTAATCTTTCAACTCCGCAGCCCTGTCAGCCTTCCTCCGGTAGTCAAACCAACCTTACTGGAGATAGGACTTGCCCCAGGGGAAGGCACAGAAGCTGGCCAAGAATATTTTAGTCAAAACATCTCAAATCCACACTACTTGAGTGTGCGATAGCGACTGGATGGCCTGATAATCCACGTATTCATGGCAAGTCGCTTAAGCTGCATTGGGACAATGCCATGCCCATGTATGCTTACCTGGCGGAGCAAAAATCTCCGAGACCAACTCCGTCGGCTAAAACATCTAATGCCCCGTGAGCCAGTTCAACCCACAACTGGTCCCCGTCAGGAACCTTTGCAAGAGCAAAATGCTCAAGTGGCAGCAAACCCAACAATTCTGATGGACGTCCGCGTAAACCTCTTTCATCTTGCTGACGGAAACTCTTCCGAGAAAGAGCCAATTGGCCCCGAAATTTTAGACCCTCACTCTTCCTCTTCATCAGTTGCAGACCTTTCCGAAAATCCTGTTTACATTTTGTTCAATTCTATTTAGGAGGAAATTTGTGACTTACCTTCAGAGAAACGGAGGTCAATTAAACAACTAAACGTGTCTATTTCCAAAAAGGAAATTGGTTTACTTAATGAAATTATCTCTCTGAAACTTTCAGCGGACTGTTCGTTACAGGAAGTGAATTGCGGTGTCTATGCTGCCGCTACCTTTGGAGGAACTTTGCTCAGTTTCTAAAAACAAACCCTCTATTAGTAACAACTAGAAAAACCGGTTTCTTGTAAAACTTATTGAAACTAGAGGAATAACTTCATGGATACAGCTGTGCCTTTAAATAAGATCATCAGTTAGTCCAATGTCAAAAGGCAATATGGAGAAAATTCAAACTACAATACAACACAACGAAAGAAAAGTTACTTTTCCAGAGCCATGATTCCCTTAAGGCAAAAATAAAGGTTTGCACTGAAAGAAAGAAAAAATGGGAAAAGAAAAACAAATTCATCAAACAAAATTCACTCTTTAGAAATAATGAAAAGCGATTTTACAGGCAACTCAAGACAGGTGGAGTTGATGAGCATGATAAACAGCCTCCCATGGATGCCAATGAAAGGTTCTGGAAACAGTTGTGGTCTATACCTGGCAACTGTAGCCTGGGGGCACCATGGGTCCGTGATTATGTCCATGCAATGCAGGAGAAAGTAACTAGGTCGTTTGTCTGTTACATCTCACCAGATTGCCTGAAAAGTGTTACCAAAAAGTCCAAATCTAATACAGTTCCAGGGCCTGAAGGCATTTGAAACTGGTATTGGAAACTGTTTCCCTGTGTCCAAACACTATTACTCCATTGTTTCAACTCTCTTGTGGACACAGGTGATGTTCCTCCATGGTTCTGCAAAGGTCGCACAATACAAGAGAGGAGACTTGACTGATCCCGAAAACTTCCACCCTATCAGGTGTCTGAAGACGCAATATAAATTATTCACAGGGTGTTAGACGAACCTCGTGTCATCTTATTGCTCATCTCATGAGACAATTTACAGAGTGCAGAAGGGGGCGAGAAAGGGATGTTGGGGGTGCAAGGATCAACTTCTTGTACAAAAAAAATTATTTTGGAAGAGGCTAAATGTATCACCGCAACCTCTCCATATGCTGGATTGACTTCAAGAAAGCACATGACTCTGTCCCTCAGGAATGGATTCTGAAGTCTCTTCAATGTATTTGACCTCCCTGGGCGACTACTTGATTTACTCAAGTCTTTAATGAGTTGCTGCTCGACTCAACTTGAGATGAACTGTCAATGGCAGGTGCAGACTTCGGAATCTATTACAATCAGAAGGGGAATTTCCCAGGGGGACTCCTTTAGTCCTTTGCTTTTTTTTGTTTTGTCTCTAAGTCCTTTGAGTTTCCTGCTCAATGGGGAGGATAGGTACCATTCCGGACCTCCTCAGCACAGATCCCCAACACCTCTTACTCATCTCCTCTACATGAATGACATCGAGCTCCTTGCCAAAGGAGAGACAAATTTGAAAGACCAGGTTCTTCTTGTCGAGTCCTTTTCTAGTGATACTGGCATGACATTTGGACTCAACAAATGTAATACTCTTCATTTGAAACGTGGCAAGGTAACCAATGATGGATCGGTCAAGTTACAAGGGGGAGGAGTTATTGAGCATCTTGTGGAAGATCAGGCCTACACCTATCTTGGAATGCAAGTTCGAGACAAGCTCCAGAAAGCCCAGGGTCAAGATAAACTTCGGGCCGAGTAAAAATCTTGTTTAACGAAAATCTGGAGTTTAGAGCTAAATGCTCAAAACAAGGTCAAAGCCACCCCTACTTTTGCTGTGCCAGTCCTCTCCTATTCCTTTGGAGTAGTTGATTGGACAAAACAAGACATCCAGAGTCTTGACCGCATGACCAGAAGGATGATGTCAGATAACAGAGCACACCACCCTCATTCCTCTCTTAATCGTTTATATATGCCAATCAGTTATGGAGGTCGGGGTTTGATTACTGTGGAGGCTCTTCATGATAGAATTTTAATGTGCACATATTTATATATCGGATGTTCATCTGGTGATGCATGTCAAGACACATGACGAAAGCGAGGAATTCCACAGCTAATTTTAAGCGTGCCAAGGTTGTTGGACACAATCTGAAAGTTGAAATAGATTTTGTTGATGGCAATGTACTGCTGGACGGTAAGGTGATGATGGTAGTAAACCAGGTGAAGTCCTTCACCAAGTCAGCCCAGAGTCGTTCCTTCATGAAGCTGTCTGAGAAGCCACTGCACCGTGTGTATATGCAGTGTGTGGAATAGAACAGCAATCCAACCGATTCCGTCGGCTGGTCTCAAATGTGAAACTGAGGGCTTCCTTTTTTCAGCTCAGGACAGTCACTTCCCAATCGCAATCGTCCTGAATGTTATTCTTAAAGAAATTATCAATATGAAATGTCTTTGCAATGAATTTGCGGAGACTGTCCAACACCTTGTCAGTGGATGCCCTTCCTTGGCACAAACAGCATATCTTTAAAGACATGATGGCATAGCTCGCTGATGTTACTATCGTCTCCGCCATGCCTGTGGCTTTGACTCTGAGGTCCATCCATGGTACGACCCTGAACATGTCCAGGGCATCCTGGAAAATGATGATTTCAAACTTCTCTGGAATAGGCCAATATACAGCCTGAGACGAATTCCAGCCATCAAACCTGATCTTGTCCTTGATAAAGCCAATTAATTAATTTATTTATATCATTTAATTGTCCCTTAAGACCGCAATGTGATTGTCAAGATTCAGGAAAAGCATGATAAATATGCGGACCTCGCCTTTGAAATGTCTCGCTTGCATCCCAAGTACACTATCCCCATTGTTCTCGGTGCCCTTGGTTTGGTACCTCCTGATCTCTTGGCGCAGATCAGGAGAGTGCCCAGGTTCTCCACCGGGAGCACAGCCCTTCTGACAGTCTGGGAAATGCAGAAAGCTGCAGAGTTGGGGATCCTCCAGAAAGTTCTTGGTGGGTTCGACTAGGCAGTGTTTCCTGGGTGGAGTCCCATTCGCTGTCTGGGCTGCGTGTAGAGGGGACGAGGGCCCTGAGCTGATGATGAGCTTTACCAGCCTGTCTGTGCCAAGATCACCCAAATCCTAGCTGCTGCATATCTATCTTAACCTGTAAAACATAATAATGAAAATAATATAGTATTGGTATCGTATCGCAATTGTTTAGATCGAAGCTCATGCTGTTGATCACTAGATTGTCTCGACTAATTGCAGATCGCCGTCATATATACATGGGATATAGCTGTGAGGGATTGGAGGGGATCGCAATGCACTTTTACCTCTATTTGTGGGGTGAAGGGATGCGGGTACTCTTGTCGCTTCTGTCTGAGGGAGGACACAATGAACAGGCTCATGCTTCCTCCACGCTAAAAAGTCTCTGGATACCATTACCAGCAATCCTCTAATATCACCAGGTTTATCAAAAATAATCTCCCGTTCCTGGATTTCGTACAAGCTGTAAACTACTACAACATGCCTCACATGGTGCCAAACCTGAAATACTTGTCAAGATTGATTCGTGGAAGGGGACGAAATGGCACAGCACCATGGATGACAGGAGTTAAGGAAGCTGTTAATATGACTGTTTTGCTAATATATATTGTACTGTCCATCATTCGGAAACGTTGCACCAGTATCTACAGTACATAACTTGGTGCCCAGTAAACCTTCCACTCGTATATAATATGCGCCTTTATATATTAACACCAAACAAAGCATCCATTATTCTGGAAGATGTATATGTATGTATTGAAGGGTAGACCGTGCATTCAGTGAATTAATTTGCTAGTAGGTCATTTGGAGTAACAGCTTTGTTGAGATCTTTGCTAGAACCTGTTACAGTTGTGGTGATATTGTTATCCATTAGTATCCAGTTAACACAAGAATGTTTTAAAAACATCCCGAAAACATTTCATGAAATGTAGCAAAAACGTTTTGTAAGATGTTTTATTCACGTGATTTTGAATGGTTTTAGAAACATTTTCACAAACGTTTGACCATAAGGTTTGTAAAACGTTTTACTGACATGTTTTTAAAATCTTTCAAAAAATGTTTAATTCACGTGATTTTGTATGGTTCCAGAACTGTTTTAGAAAGATTTTAAAAAACGTTCAACCACAATTTTTTTAAATGTTTAAAAAAATGTTTAGTTTATGTCATTTTGAGTGGTTCCAGAAATGTTTTAGAAATATTTTCAAGAACGTTTAACCACAAGTTTTTTAAAACGTTTTCCTGAAATGTTTTTGAAATGGTTGTAAAAATGTTTCATTCACGTGATTTTGTATGGTTCCAGAAAAGTTTTAGAAACATACCCAAAACCATTTCGTAACACTGACATAATCTATTTTGAATCTATGTTGTAAATATTGTTGCAATATATTCTGAAAATATCAAGACATTTCGCTCACTTGATATTGTGATGCTTAAGACATGTTTCATAACCTTACATAATATATTGTAGTAATATATTCTGAAAATATCAAGACATTTCGCTCACTTGATATTGTGATGCTTAAGACATGTTTCATAAACTTACATAATATATTGTAGTAATATATTCTGAAAATATCAAGACATTTCGCTCACTTGATATTGTGATGCTTAAGACATGTTTCATAAACTTACATAATATATTGTAGCAATATATTCTGAAAATATCAAAACATTTCGCTCACTTGATATTGTAATGCTTAAGACATGTTTCATAACCTTACATAATATATTGTAGTAATATATTCTGAAAATATCAAGACATTTCGCTCACTTGATATTGTGATGCTTAAGACATGTTTCATAAACTTACATAATATATTGTAGTAATATATTCTGAAAATATCAAAACATTTCGCTCACTTGATATTGTGATGCTTAAGACATGTTTCGTGATTTCATGTTTATGCTTTTATGGCATCTCCATAAAAAGTACAAATCATTTTCGATGCACTGTCATGAGAAAGTAAAAAATACAACAAAACTTTTGGACTTCTGTTCCAGTTAACATGGTTACGATCCAGTCCAGTCAGGAGACTTGACCTGCAGGCATAGCATTGTCCCATGGGCATGTATGGCCTACACCCATGTGATTATGAGGTCTGATAACAATCCCAGCTTGCTACATGAAACTTGCATTACTGCATTGCATTGCATTTCCATTGAACTGGCCCCAAATTCTCGAAACAAAATGAAGTCTGAATTGTGACTTAAGTTCCAGTTTTCACAAGAATTTGATTAAATACATTTCCCTGAATTCACTGAAATTGATATTAACCTCGAAAATAGTAGTCAGTTTGATTTTTGTGACTCTATAGCTTCAGGTGTTTGGGCATTATGTATTTTAAAAATGAATTTGAGTTACAAACAAAGCAGTTTCAAATTGTCAAACTTAGTTTGAAATTTGAGTAAAAAATTCAGTTTCTTTCGAGAAATCGGGGCCTGATCTAGCAAATATATATGCAAATATATATGACAATAAGCTATATCATTTCACAACAGAACATTATAATATGACATAATAACCTTAGCATTTTAAAAAGTGCTGTTTAATTACTCTTTTTCAAGTAATGTTTCAATTATGCTTTCATTACATTGAGTTTCACTGGACAAGGATAATTTTGTGCTCACAAGATTGTGTATCTTGGCTAGTGAGGTCTAATATTTATCTTTAATCTCACCAGTGTTTCTCTCCTGTTTAGCAGAGGCAACACTATATAAAAAAGCAATATGCTACGAGTTCATCTGCAGAAACCCCGAGCTGACATGAACCAGGCGCAGCCTGTGCTAGCAATAGTGTGTCTCACAGTAGCAGCATGTTTAACCATTTCTTACCCTTACTAAAACAGAAAAGTAGATCGGTCTAGACTAATTTTTTTTGTTCAAATTTGACACATTATTTGAATAACTTCTTTCAGCCTACTTTTCAATAACTAATTTCATTTCTAGAGTATTGAAAAGAAGTATTAAGTGTGTTTCAGATGGAGTGGAAAGTCGGGGAAACTGTGGCATATCAAAGGTTCAGGTGGTTATGACTGAATCGTTTCTAATCTACTCTGCAAGACTGCCTGTTGTGAGACAAAATATAGAGACGTACAGTGGCTTCGTTATTTTCCCGTCCAAATAGTTTTTTACCATTTCTACCACTGGCACATGATTAACCTTCAAAGTGTTTCATTTGTTTTCATAATACATTTGTAATGAAGTAAAACTGTCTTCACCTTAAATGATCTGTCTATAATTAAACTCTCAATTTCGCATGCGGACTGCGCAGCAAAGGTCACGAACCAGTCGCGAAATCTGGGATATCATCCGGTTACTCACGGGAGAAAAACAATAACAAAAGTTTAAACCAGTCCACGGAAATTGCTCCTCGTCAGTGCTCTTTTAGAGAGATTAGGAGCGCGGGAAGTCCACGGGCTGAATACATGCAAATTGATATGATCATTATTTGGATGACTGAGAAGATATATGTGTGTGTTGCTAGCTGTAGAGTTTGAAAACTATCGGCCGACTGGTATCGCCCCTTTGCTGGGCTATCGTCCAAAAAAAAGGCGATGGCGAAAGTGGCGTAGATTTGCCAGTATTGGCGCCACACGTGCGTTCTACTTTGGGAGATAACGAGGAAAGAAACACTATGTATATGCTGCTGCAGAATTCCTCTTGATGTCGTTATAGTTCATCCTGCTGTCGTTCTATTGTGCTTATGCAACTGGAAACAAATGCCGGTTTTGTTTTGTTTATGTTTTTTTTCAGGCAGAATCCATAAGTATGCACGGGGTCCTTTCTGTAATACACTGATACCCCTAATTATAATAATGACGTAACAGCCTTTGCATCGGTAACCAAATGGCATTAGGATAAAGTGTACAGATGTAAGATGAATTCTCACATGGGTAATAAAGTATTACCATTATACATGTGACCTTAAAAACAGTATTCAAATAATCTGTTCCTTGTCTAAACTTACTTTAGCAGGTAGATGAATGTTCTGGATTTTTAAAAAAATATACATGTATTTACTTTTTGGAAACTCCTTTTGAATGAAAGTTAAGCTGACCTGAAACGGACGGAGTGTACAGAGCTATAAGGCTATTTCAATGTACCGTATCAGGACTGAAATTTCCAAAGCGTGCGGGAAAAGTGAGATATGAAAACAATGTTCTTTTTTCACGTTAAATGAGTGAGTAAGTTGATATTTAAAGTCACGTACATCGCCAATAGTGCAGCCATATCGTGACGAGAACATTGTTGAGATAGGATAGTAATACATGTACATTATCAAAATCCGTCGATGAAGGACAGTAGAACCACCAGATTATGACAGTTAGAATCATTTAAACTTGCCTGGAAAGTTGAAACTAATAGCACTGTTGGGACATAACAAGTTTTTAAGATGTGATCACAATGTTTAATTAAAATATTCTTGCATAACATTTCACTAATATCATGTGAAATAGTTTAAAACATTTCAACACATTTTCTGTATTTTTTTTCTGAGATTTAGACAGCATTTGTGTTATGTAGGGAACCCCACTAGTATATCTACTCATGTCAGTTATATCAACACGAGTTGAAAAAGTAACATGTAACCGAAGGTTTTGTCATGAGTATACTATCTTCAGTAATGACTCTTTGTTAGTTTTCAAAGAATATTTTACATCTCTGAACAATTTACAACCATAGACCGTCATCAAATTATGACGTCATAGCATTGTGCAAATTCTACTGTGAAAACGATATCTCCTAGGAGATACTGTATAATATCTCCTATATGGAATACAGTTTGTTTTTATTGATGATAGATGGATAATTGTGTCCCAGATTTCATGAGTAGGTCCGGTTAATGGATTTGGCACGGACTTTTTTTTATCAAAACAGTCTGATAACGTTCTTTAAACCTGTTCTTGCAC
Organism: Haliotis asinina; assembly: GCF_037392515.1. Lineage (NCBI taxonomy): Eukaryota > Metazoa > Mollusca > Gastropoda > Lepetellida > Haliotidae > Haliotis > Haliotis asinina. Next base: position 134,980 of record NW_027133889.1, on the reverse strand, counting down.
AACATTCCTGCAACGTAAAAAAACACATTTCAATGAAATGCTATGAAATAGTTTCAGGGCTGTCGTAGCATGAAGTTTTTGATTACCATTTGGAAAACATTCCCAAAACATTTTCAGTCATTTTTTTAGACATTTACCCATTACTTGTATGACTTGAGATAAATGTACCCACAATGTTTTCGAAGCGTGATGACAATATTTCATTGACATGATCCTGCATAACATTTCTAATGTGTTGTGAAATAGTTTAAAACATGTTATACCATGATGTTTTTAAATAACGTTTTGTAAATGTTTCAAAAAGATTTTCTGCATAAATGTATCCACAATGTTTTTGCAACGTGATGACTATATTTCATGGAACATATTCTTGAATAATATTTCTGCAACGTTAAAAAAACACATTTTACTTATGTTAAAGCATGACTTTTTTTAATAACATTTTAAAAGCATTTACAAAACATTATCAGTATTTTTTAGATGTTTGCACAATTTTTGTATGCAGAGTGCGAAATAGTTTCCAGATATTGCAAACCAGTCGGGATAGCTATGCCTGGAAATTAGTAGACCACAGAATACTCCGACATTTGAAAGTAGCACGCGTGTCGTCATTAACATATCTGCTTAAATGATGAACATTTTCATAAGGCCATTATCTTGCATGGTTTAAATGTGCATGTATTATAAAGTAACATGAAGGAGCTAGAGAGGGATATATTCACAAAATAATCCCACGAACATTGACTTGCCAGTCGGGCCAATGACTGTACAGATTCACTGGCCCGAATGGATTTTTACTAGTCACGTGGGTTACCGGACCAGTGGCTACTTCAGACACTGTATGATTTAGCATAACCGTGTCCATAGTGTTTTTCAAAATGACAATATTTCATTATACATGCTCTTGCATAACATTTCAGCGTTTCAAAACATTTACTAATATGTTGTGAAATGGTTTAAAACATATCAAACCATGACGTTTTCGAATAACATTTTGAAAACATTTGAAAAACATTTTCAGCATAATTGTGTAACAATCTCTTTACAACTGACAATATTCCATGAAACACATTCTTGCATAACATTTCTGCAACGTTTAAATACTTTTGATGACATGGTGACTCATTTGAATGAGTTCTGGGAGAGTTTAGTCAGGGCTAGCGGCTTTTAAGGTCTGCAGGTCCAGGTAGCTGCCGGTCAACGTTGGCCCAGCATCTGCAAAGAAACCTTGGATCAACGTCTGTTTTATTCCTCAATATTTTTCACCTACCCTGAAACGTTTGTACAAATCTAACAATACCGTCACTGAAAAAGCAATTCATTCTTCAAACGGAATTCACTTTGGGCACAATCAGTGAAACAGCAACTCAGTTAAAGCTCACTCTCTCTGTCTTTGCTGCACAGCTTGGTGTAGACACAAGAAAAATTCAAAGTGTTTCTGACACAGATAAAATAATAAGCATGTTTCAGAACACTTTTCAAGCCTATATAAGTCGCTAATGATTAAAAACAGTATTAAAAAATTGGTGATTTTCAAATAAAAAGAAGCTGCCAGACAACAGTATGGCCATATATCCATTTGGCGTATCTTTGGAAGCATTTGACCACATTCTTAGTGACTCCGCGATTACCTGTGACGTTTCAGAATAATCACTGATTAATGAAATAATAAAAAAAATATGAAAAGTCAAAAAAGAAAAATAATTAATTCCCTCTTATGTAAACATTCAAAACATGCACAAACTTTAACACCCTTTTGGTTAGTATGTAGCAGAATGTGACACTTTATTTATCAACTTAAGTATAAAATTTAAAAGGTGTTACAAATGAAATTCCACTTTCTCTTTTTGCAACCTATAAGTGACAGTAGGCATTACTTTGCTAACAGATATTAAGACATTCAGAATGTCATGTTTAGCATTATTACAGCATTTCAACACATTGTTTTGATGTCGTATTGAAAAGAACCAACTCTTGAGCTTGGTTCTTTTAATGAAGTGAGAAAATGCGATTCGTGGGAGTGGATCAAACAGTGTGAAACGACAAGTAACATCCCATACATTACAGATTATCTCCCTTATATTGATGTCAATTATCTCTTTGCTTCGTGCATGGTAGAGACTCTAGCTGTCGTTGATGAATAATTTGTAAGATCATAAGTGTTTCGATGACTGGTCCCAAGCTGACGGAAAGACAGGAAGTAGCTTTGCCATATCGATGCATGAATACCAGTGCCCTTGAATTTAGCACAACTGTATTACAATATTTCATTGGACGAAATTTCCCTGTACCACAAAACACAGCATGAACGGCTCCCTCTCAGTGCACATTTAAACACAAAACTTTAGAACTATAGATCTTATTAAGACTTAGGCATGAACATGTTAAACAAAGGCTAAAAACCCTTCCTTGAGTTCAATTTACCCATCCTCAACTACCCACACGTCTTTGCAGCTAAGATAGATGCCGATTTAGGTTAAATTGCGGTTTGATTCCATTCTCCGTACAAAACCATAAAAGTACACAAGTCAAAATTACTAAAATATGTGGCAAAACCAATTTCGAAAATGTGAAGATATTTCATGTCCCTACCATGTTCAGATCACGTTTGTTTCACAGTACCTAAGCGTGCCAAGCACCACATAAAATCCATTATTAGTCTCTCTTTGAATAGTGATTCATAAACACGATTTGACCTCGCATGGTGAGAATCACTGGATTGCCTGGTCCAGACTCGATTCTTCATAGACCATATGGTACAGCTGTACTGCTGGGAAACTCATGCCTCACAACAGGCATTGCTCGACGATTACCAATTCATAAAACAGAATCTGCTTCTGTTTGAGACGTCAAATTATTATCTTCATCACATAGTTCATACACTGAGTGACACAGGTTAACTCGTGAAAGAGGAGAAAAAATTCAAAACAAAAGCAAACAAACAAAATGTTATCTGCTGGAGGTAGAAATGTTTATCACATAAAATGTTTATAGTGTCCTTTGAAATTCTCTCTCATTGTAAATTGCCTTTGTTTAGGGTTCTACCAATGTAACAAGCTGCAGTAAAGAATAATACTAGTATATTGGAACAATTAATACGTAACTGGATAACCTTTTCCATAACACAAAATCTGCTCACAGAAAACCATGTGAAACAAAAAAGTTGTTACAAGAAGTAACTGTTTAGTTGATTTAAGAGATAATTTATATTAATTATGATTCTAATTCTGGAAATTTCACATATTTTCTTTAAACTATACTGAATTTCTTTGGAAAGAATTAATTTAAGACGGTCGAACGGGGAGGGGGGGGGTGGTCTGCGAAAAATATCCAGTATGGGTAAAACATTCATGTTACTTTAACACTGTTGAAAGTCAGGAACAATAAAAAGTACAATGAAACCATTAAGCAATAAACTTTATCTCTTGAAAGATGGAATTGATCGTGATCCTCTATTACATCGAACACTTTGCATGGAAGAGAGCTTGCGGCAAGACACTTATCTTTCTCTTCTTGCTTACACTCGGCACTGTCACGTCATTAGATTTTATCGACTGGTATGAAAGTGGGCGGGGTAGCGATCATCACAAGGTCCATTTCAGTGCTAAACACCCAAGCGCGAGTCACCGTTTGAACCAATCGATAAATGTGTTATATTTTTTGTTTACATTGCAATCAGGGTGTTTATGACGTATTATGTCTGTAAACAATATTGCAATGAAAATATATATTTTTCAAGAAACTCATTTCTACTTAAAATGTTTGTGAATGACGACTTGGCTGTGTAGTTAAACTGCTTGAACAATGCATATGTACGGTAAAACTCAGCTCAAGCCTACAAAATTCGTAATATAAAAGAGTTTTCTGCTCTTAGAACCAATCCACATGAAGACATTGTCTTGTCACTCTAAAGATAATTTTTATTTGTAAATTAATATTCACAAAAGATTGAGCACACAATGAAAGGATAGGTCACATGATTTTAGAATGAGACGAGACAGCATAATCAGCTTTGCAATTATTACTTTTGCAGACAATAAAACAACCAATTTATTGATGACATAGAAAGAACATTTGCTCATGCATCAGTCTCTTTCACCGTCACACTTATTAGTTACGCTCACCTGTAAGTTGACGTGCTGCAATATCCACACCTAGATGAATAAATATATAAGTCCATTATCAATAACGATAATAGTGTTGTTATCGTATCCCTATAGCTGATGATCACCTGATTGCCTAGTCCACTTTTTTATTTACTGATCGCCGCCATGGAATATAGCTGTGAGGGAGGGGAAGGGATCCATGTGGGTACCCCGTCCCCTGTCTGAGGGAGGTAGACAGGCATATTTCCAATCCACGCGGAAACGTCACTGGGCACCATTACCAGCAATCATCTAATTTGGCTCCTGAGTCTAGACTATAGGCTCTCTGCATGGCAGTTAATGTATGGCACTTACGACCATCTTAGTGCTGAGAGAGAGAGAGAGAGAGAGAGAGAGAGAGAGAGTGTGTGTGTGTGTGTGTTCGTGTGTGTGACGCTTTCTACTTCCGTCGGCCAATAGGGACATTTTTCTTATGAATGTAGTGTTCACTAAAACCCTTAGCTTCATTCACTTTTCACACTTACCTGTAGTTATGTAATGGAGAAGATTATATTGTGCACAGTAAAAGCGAACATGTCAGGTTATATAGAAAATAGATGGTTCACTACATTATTGCGGACAATTGATCATTGGATTGTCTGGCCCACTCTAGATTATTTAAAGACGGCGGTGATTTCGTTGGAATATTGACGAGTGCAGAGTTAAACAACGTTAACCAATACAAAATCGGCTTTCTAATCGGATTCCTTCCTAACACGTATCAGTAAATTTCTGGGAAACAGCACTAAACCTTAATGAATGTACTCATTTCCGTAGTCTGTCTGATATTGTTTCAAAATAGTTTATTTGTTAGTGCATTTCTCGGTATATGAGGCTAGGCACTCGAACGGGTGCCTCATCAGTTTCTGCAACAGGACTAAAATATATGATATTTGAAGAAAAGAAAATCCGATAGTCTGGCCGTCAGATATGTTTTCACAGAAGACCAGGGACTTGGCTAACATTGTTGCTACTCGCTCTGATTTTCTGACAGTTGATGGCCCTGAAATCGACATGCACGTGTCTACCTGACGTCCACTCGGCTGGCAGGTGTATCTGTGGGAGAGTCTATAAATAGATTTGACAGCCGGAATATATCGAAGTTTCATTCCCACTGAGTATTTCGTCTTGTTTGCTTGATACAGGGCAGAGACTGGTGATCGAAAAGATAATTTTTTAATCCCTCAGACACTGGGAGAGGTTTTATGTTACAAAGAAATTAAAAGGGTTATTCATAACATAGACTGCAGCACAATATGAATGTTTGTTCTAAAACGGGTTTGTAAGTGGCCATCTATCTCAATACTTATATTGTCAGCTGATACCTTAGTACATTTCAATAATCTGGACTGTAGCATAGAATCAGGGAAACTTTACACCACTGGATAATGGTGTGACTGTACCAGGTTCAAACCCCCTAAGCCGATTTCCACACAGCCACCATACTGTGACACAACTCCACTTACCACAATGGTGGCCGCTGCTAGCGACCTCTTGCCAATTTATATCTCGTATCATTAATTCTTAGCTATCATAACTTCCTATGAACCAGTTTTCCAAAATATGTGAGAATCAAGTTAATTGAAGACTATGGCTCTTCTAAAAGATTCCAGGTTTTGACGTCAACATATTGAAGCTGCGGGATGTATTATCATTGATGAAACAACTAACTACTAGTGATAGAATGAATCTGCTTAATCATGAAAATTGTACAGTAAGTTACTCGGCCACTGTAAAATCCTATTTGGAGGGAAACAATTTTGACCAACAGAACGCCTCTTCAGCAATACTTATCACCCAATGCATCTCGGCACCGGTCAAGACATGCCACAATCCCCATGTCTGTCTGTCTGTCTGTCCATCTCCCGAGCCTCAAACTGACATTGGGGCCGATGGAGTAGCTTAACTGCTAAAACGGTCGCCCGTCACGACGAGGATCCAGATTTGATTCTGGACATGAGTACAAAAGGTGAAATCAATTTCTGATGTTCTCCTCTTCTATCTTTTGCTGGAATATTGCTAAAAGCGGCGTAAAACCATACTCACTAAATGTGGCATGGCTTAATGAATGTAGACATACAAAATTGAAACAGAGTAAGGGCTAAACCCAAAGTACAGTGATAGTCACAAATACTAGTACCCACCATGTCAAATGATCAGGAATATATCTTTAAACATATTTTTTTCACAATGTGAAAAGGAATGGAGATAAATACTTTCTACTAATAAATCCCCTCTCCAAAGATATTTACAATCACTTATTACAAGAAATTATTACAAACAGAGCAAGCTTGAAGGATAACAGAGGGAAATGTTAGAAGACCAAGGGTGTATAGAGAAAAGACTACTGGAATCGTTCAGATTTGCATATGTATTGATGTACAGTTTTGAATATAATTTAATTTTTATGCTTTGGACGGAAAAAAACTTCAACATGATTTGACATCACATATTATTTTCACAAGTGCCCCTCCAGCAGGATTTCGAACTCGTGACCCTGTAACTCAGAGTCCTGCTCTCTGCCTATTGAGCTACACAGACCTTGATAAGAAAAAGTTCAAAATTTAAGGTGATACTTGCGAGGTGGAAGTTGGTTTGCTAATGGCAATGGTGCTTGAAACTGAAAATGATTTATCAGTCGGAATCGTCCGTCAGACTGAGTATGGTTTCTCAACTTGGTTTTAAACAACTTATGACAGGTACAATCTTTGTGGAGCCACTCCTATGGACAGGATAGGAGAGCCAGGTATCATTGTTGGGAAAGGTTCGGTAAGTGAAAACACGTCAGGTGGTCAAAGGCTAGTGGGTGTTCGGTGGTTTTGAGAGGGGGGCTGGACACAAGATTTGTGTGATACCACTAACCAGCAGACATACTCCCATTAACCAAACGTTGTATTGTTCCGGGTTCAGTGATCATTTATTAATGAGTCAAACTGCTGAAGAGTCGAAATCTGTGTCCTGTACAAAATTTTGATGTATTTGGTTACTTTTGTTTTAAAACCCCATTCCCTGTGATATATGTCAAAGCCGTTACCATCATCTATTTGATGAAAATATTGAGACCTCCCCACTAAGTCAATGAGGCACTTCCTGTCTTCCACCCCTTCCTGTGTGCAGAAGCACATGGCTACAGGGTTTTGAAAAACACCAAGAAAAAGAAACATTACGTAAAGCGGTCAAGGTAAGTAGCAGGTTGGGTGTATTATGTGAGTGAGTGAGTTAAAATGTAACGTCACATCGGCAATATTTCAGCCATATCGTGACGGGAACGTAACATTAAAATGGAATATATGAGTATTATAAAAATCTGTCGACGAAGGACAGTCAAACAACTAGAACATCACAGAAAAGAATGTAAAACTTGTAGCTATGCCTAAAACAATTTATCTATAGAGGACAATACAATATAAAACTGGGCTATAGATTGCCAACAACTGAAGGTAGATCACCATACTAGGGACCATGGGGACTTACAGTACCTTTGCTACCTGCATGGACCCTAGCTGGATTTACGTCATCCCCTCAGCCGTCAGCAATTTCGGAAATCTAGCCATTCAATGAAAAAAAACACTTATACTACGATTAAAAACCTGGAAATCTAGAATTTACTTTGAATGTTTGTGGACTTACGTACCCTCTCAGGAGGACAATAATTTTACAATACTTCAACCCCCTTTGAGGGTACAGCCACCAACAATTCAAGTTACTAATTCAAACTACTAGTCATTAAAATAATATGTTTCTGTAAATAGATGTATTCAAAATTCAACCAAAAAATCAATTTCTTGTAAGAAAACCTATTATTAAATGAGAATTCACGCTGCTAAAAAGATCCTTAATTGTTTTAACTGTAAAATACTTATCTCTTGTGATGGATAATTCAACACAGTCAAGCAGAATATGCTTGACCGTGAATCTCTCATCACAAGGGATACAAAATGGAGGATACTCGCCTTTTAACAGGTACGCATGAGTACATCTAGTGTGGCCAATACGACATCGTCGTAAAATAATCTCTTCAAATCTCGACTGACAACCCCAGTGGGTATAACCAATGTAAGGTTTTATCTCATGTAATTTATTGATACACACTTGGGTGTCCCACTTCTTTTGCATCAGATTACGGATATAAGATCTAATGGTGGCTGTGTAATCACTGTAAGGAATAAGAAGTGGTGTCACAGATTTGTTGAGTGCTGCTTTAGCAGCAAGATCAGCCAATGTGTTACCAGAAATTCTATGCTGGGTAACCAACAGAAGACGATGTCGTATTGGCCAGTAGCAAGATCATTATACAATTCAATAATTTCTATTAAAAGTGGATGTTTGCAAACAGTATTTTTAATAGCCTGAAGGCAACAAAGAGAATCGGAATAGATTATATATTGTTTACGTTTAGGGTGTCTTTGAATATATTTGAGAGCTGTTAATATGGCGTTCGCTTCTGCTGTAAAAATAGAACTATTATCTGGTGATCTAGAAGATATTGTTCTGGATCCAATGACAGTGGCACAAGCCACTGCGCCACCGTCCTTGGATCCATCTGTAAATAAGGGTTTCTAATTGCTATATTTATGTTTTAATTGCTCTTGATCACTGCATTGTCTGGTCTGATTATTTACAGACTATAGCCATACGGCTCGAATATCGCTAAATGCGGCATTAAATAATAAACAGTGAAAAAGGAAGATACTAAACCCTAGTAATTAAAACATAAACATGGGCAAACTTCAGTAGACCTGTATCAGCCCTGTATTGGCTCTACATCGGCTCAACTTACAAAACGACAAGCCCCCATTGTGTAAAACAAAAAGAATTTTGATAACAGGTGTATGGGTAACATGCACGTGTGTGCGTACACATGCCCATGCACTTTACTTTCCTTTACATATGGTGGCTTGTTTTGTATTACCAGTGATATCGACTTGGTATTGTTTCTTTTGCCCTTTAGTTTAGTTTTTCGTTTCACTTCTCCATGGTGAATTCCTATTTGTTATATTTGATAGCATGTACCACGATGTATCAATGAATAGTTCATATGTATATCAGAATAATAAAAACACGTGAAATAAACAAACATCCCTTAAACATTTCTTGTTTTTGAAACGTTAAATTCACATGAATCCGTATGGTTCCAGAAACAGTTCCAGGATAGTTTGGTTCCAAAAATGAGTAACCATCAAAAAGGTCCCTAAAAGCGTTTTATTCATGTGAATGTTTATGGTTCTGGAAACGTTGCGACACAACAGTTTTAATCAAGATGTGGTTTTAACCTTTCAGTGAAACACTATTTATAGGATCGTCTGTGTATGGACAATAGACAGTGTTACTCTCAACAAGGAAACATAACAAACAAACAAAAAACATAAAGAATGACACACACCTAATCAACACTTTTTATTTGTTTTTTTTTCTGAAAACGTGTACACTTTCAGAGATTATTTCAGCATCTTCTTCTTTGGTTTTGCCTTGATCCATGCCTTGATCCACCCATACAGAAAAAATATAGTAAGTGTATTAAGTCAAACCAGAGACACTAATAAGTTGATGAAGTCTTGGAGCACCTATGTCTATGCAAGTGTTTGATGGATACGAGAACTCATTAGAAAACAATGGAAATAACTGGATGCCTAATTTGGTGATAGTACCCAATTACGTTTAATGGCATCGACAAACTCATCACCCTCGTTGGTCAGAAGCTGAGTGCAGGGAAATTCAGTTTTGGCAATAAAAAGCCAAAATCCCATCAGCATGCCTACAGACAATGATACTTAACAGATGTATTTACGTTGACTGATTCACAGATCCGGGATTATTTCATGCTACCCTCAGTATTAAAGTTTACACAATGTAAACACTTTACTTTAATTATATAGATCCAGACTTTCACTGAAAATAGCGTCGGGATGTTTCACAACCTTGACCCAAACACCCATGCACTTGATCAACATTTATAGTTTTGTCAACGTTTACAAAAATCGGTGATTAAGCATGCTTCGGTCATTTCTGCCAGAACAGTCATCTTAAATAACATACCTACACTCTACCAGTAACTAACAGCCTTTAGCCAGGTCGACCCGAAGTTATTTGCATACTTTTGATTTTCCATTTTCGTGCGAGAGGTTGATGCAACCTTTCCCACCGACTGATGTGAACGAACATTCCATAGCTTAAAATCTGATAGTAAGTTGTAATGTTTAAACTAAAAACATATATATATTTCAGAAAAAAGCAAACAAATTAAAAGACGATAAGTACCAAGGCGTCTGAGCTGTGCTGCGCGCGTGTGCATGCCCTTTCTACAGTACAGTAGATCGAAAACCGAACGAAATAGCCGCCTGATTTGAACTGTGGTTATGAGCTTACTGCTTGTCAGTGATAGCTAAATTAACTTTTGTATAAAAAATAACATTAATATGTTGCAAACTCCCACAACAACTGATTCACAACAATATACAAAAGGTTCTTTGTTGAAAGCCTAACACCACCGAATCTAAGAGATCGTGTACGGCTGCAAAGTTTTTCACAACCTCGCGAATTCTGAGTACCAAGACACATTAATCGAGTGAATATCAAAACGTAAATAAACATAACAATAACGGTTAACTGGGTGATAATGACTGTAAAGGTAACTGACCGAGGTTAGATCTATGATCCACATCCATGTCCTCTTGCAGAATGACATTGTACCGTCCTGAATAAAATTCAACTAAGACATGGCAGATGCGAAAACTATGATGTGAGCATGTGACTTCATTCCGACGTCCCGCGGTAACATTTCTACCTTCATGAACTTGTTCAAAAGCATTTGAATCGTTAATGCTTCTAAATAGTTGAGCGATACCATTGTGACTATGTTTTGACGACAATATGTTTGATTCACCAGTTTGAAAAAGTTAGTTTACATCGGCCCGATATCGGCTCAGCGTAGCCGACGGTGCCGACCATCAGCCGACGTGGGAACGATGATGGCATGCTACGTAGCGTGGTCATTAGTGGACTGGTGCACATCCAATCAAGCACAGATCCTATACTCTGTGGATGAACCCTGCTCTTCATTACAAGGTAAGTCGTACAGAGAAGGGCGGGGCAGGGCTGCAACCAAATATGGAACAGTGCTTGTATTGACGGTGTCTTTTTCAAGGCGTTCGTGAGGACCTCGCACTTGTCGGACCAACCCATTTGAGTTCCAACTCTCTTCCACCGAAAACAACAACTGTAGCATTCAAAACACAACGTCGAGGAAAACAAAACGTACATCTTTATGTTATCAAACAAAACGTACCGGAATCAGATACAGTAAATTGTCTAAGTCTAATGTGGTATACCAGCACTTACCCTGGAAAAAACACACTCTAATTCTGCCTCCCATCCAAATTTCCCTTCATACTCATTTATTTACTTATATTTATTCATTCAGTTAGTTAGTTATTGGTAGTAACACAACTCTTTTAAAATTTCTCTTTGAGCTACCCGGCGAGTGACTGAGCGAATGAGTGAGAGTGTGCGAGTGAGTCAGTGTGCGACTGAGTCAGTGTGCGAGAGTGAGAGTGTGCGAGTGAGTCAGTGTGCGACAGTGAGAGTGTGCGAGTGAGTGCGTTTATGAGTCAGTGAGTGAGTGAGTAAATGAGTCAGTGAGTGTGAGAGTGAGTTTTGACCCCAGTTCTACCCCGCTGTAATGTGAAGTGAGATACTAGATTTCATGGAGAGTTTGGTATGAAAACGCTGCGCTGAGAGTGAAATCTAATGCCACAAGACTTGACACGTTTATGTTAATAGAGCCCCGACCCCACATAAAGCACGATTCATTTATATGCCACGCCACGCCACGCCACGCCACGCCACGCCACGCCACGCCACGCCACGCCACGCCACGCATACACACAGGGATAAATGTACAAATCTACGTTGGGAAATATCATTGATATGATGTGCTACAATGTTGCTTTCAAAACAACCAAACGTCAGCTGACAATAACGCCGGTGGTTGATAACTGACTACATCTGCCTGCTTTGGCGCTTTTGTAGCAAGACTAACTCTAGCACCCTAAGTTGCAAAGATCACGTGACTTTACGTGATTACTATTTTTCACTTCGTATTAGAGGTTTTGTATGGTAACTCCACCATGTGAATTTCTTTTGGAGCATGAACACATAGTCAGTGTAACACAACAATGTACAAACAACATTTACTGAATGTTTCTCAAAAGAGGTAATTTCAAAACATTTTCGTGTTGTCCAGATCTACCTTTTCAATGCACATCTTTTCAGGACAAACCTTCTTTCCACTGGTTTAAACATTTGACATGATAGTACAGAATTAAATTCATTATCGGAATTTAAGTTACATGTATGTCACTGAGGTACTTACGAAAAAGAAGTTATACAGAAATCTATTAAACTGGTTGCCATGATTACAACACGACTGAATAGGAAGTTCTCTAAACCATCTTCTCCAAACCATCTATGTAACTCACCTTAAACTTTGAATTTACATTTAGGTGTCATATCACGTGGACAGGACATAGCTAGACGAGAGACTCTGTCCCATACACATACTGCATGCACACGGAGGTTCTTCCCCGTACACATACTGCATGCACACAGTTTCTGCTCCGTACACATACTGCATGCGCACGGAGGTTCTGCTCCGTACACATACTGCATGCACAGAGAGGTTCTGCTCCCTACACATACTGCATGCATACAGAGGTTCTGCCCCGTACACATACTGCATGGACACAGAGGTTCTGTCCCGTACACATACTGCATGCATACAGAGGTTCTGTCCCGTACACATACTGCATGCATACAGAGGTTCTGCCCCGTACACATATTTCATGCATACAGAGGTTCTACTCCGTACACATATTCCATGCATACAGAGGTTTGCCCCGTACACACACTGCATGCACACAGAGGTTCTGCCCCGTACACATACTGCATGGACACAGAGGTTCTGTCCCGTACACATACTGCATGCATACAAAGGTTCTGCCCCGTACACATATTCCATGCATACAGAGGTTCTGCCCCGTACACATATTCCATGCATACAGAGGTTTGCCCCGTACACACACTGCATGCATACAGAGGTTCTGCCCCGTACACATACTGCATGGACACAGAGGTTCTGTCCCGTACACATACTGCATGCATACAAAGGTTCTGCCCCGTACACATATTCCATGCATAGAGGTTCTGCCCCGTACACAAACTGCATGCACACAGAGGTTCTGCGCTATGCAGATACTGCATGCATACAGAGGGTCTGCCCCGTACACATACTGCATGCACAGAGAGGTTCTTCCCCGTACACATACTGCATGCACACAGAGGTTTTGCCCCGTACACACTAATACGCGTTCGTAATCTATGAGTTCATTGAGTGAATGAGTTTAGTTTCATACCGCTTTTAGCAATACTCAAGCAATATCACTTGAGTGACACCAGACACCAGAAATGGGCTTGCACATTGTACCCATGGGGGAATCAAACCCGGGGTTGCAGTATAACAAGTGAGCGCTTGAACCACTAGTCTTTTGTTAATCTTAAAACAGCCGTTGTGCATATAACTCTGTTATGGTCTCCACCCATTGAATGAATGTGCAGGTATTCTGCACCGATATTGGTGTACAGGATGTGAAGATATTCTACTCCCATATAGTGTACAGAACGTGCAGATATGTTGCAGTGATACAGGTGTACAGAATGTGCAGATATTCTACAGTGGTACAGGTGTACAGAATGTGCAAATATTCTGCACTTATATATAGAAATATAGATTTAAATCTGGTACACCAGCACACTGTCCAGAAAACCGTTGTGCCAGCTGACGGAGCTTAGAAAACAGCTGTTGTGCCAGCCGACGGAGCACAGAAAACGCATGCCGTGTATATTTTTATGACCATGACACCCACACTAGCGACAATGTATGTATCTGTGTCCACCATCGTACCCACACTAGCCACAATGTATGTATCTGTATCCACCATCATACCCACAATAGCCACAATGTATGTATCTGTGTCCACCATCGTACCCACAATAGCCACAATGTATGTATCTGTGTCCACCATGACACCCACACTAGCCACAATGTATGTATCTGTATCCACCATCGTACCCACAATAGCCACAATGTATGTATCTGTGTCCACCATGACACCCACACTAGCCACAATGTATGTATCTGTATCCACCATCGTACCCACAATAGCCACAATGTATGTATCTGTATCCACCATCGTACCCACAATAGCCACAATGTATGTATCTGTATCCACCATCGTACCCACAATAGCCACAATGTATGTATCTGTATCCACCATCGTACCCACAATAGCCACAATGTATGTATCTGTATCCACCATCGTACCCACAATAGCCACAATGTATGTATCTGTATCCACCATCGTACCCACAATAGCCACAATGTATGTATCTGTATCCACCATCGTACCCACAATAGCCACAATGTATGTATCTGTATCCACCATCGTACCCACAATAGCCACAATGTATGTATCTGTATCCACCATCGTACCCACAATAGCCACAATGTATGTATCTGTGTCCACCATCGTACCCACAATAGCCACAATGTATGTATCTGTGTCCACCATCGTACCCACAATAGCCACAATGTATGTATCTGTGTCCACCATCGTACCCACAATAGCCACAATGTATGTATCTGTATCCACCATCGTACCCACAATAGCCACAATGTATGTATCTGTATCCACCATCGTACCCACAATAGCCACAATGTATGTATCTGTATCCACCATCGTACCCACAATAGCCACAATGTATGTATCTGTATCCACCATCGTACCCACAATAGCCACAATGTATGTATCTGTATCCACCATCGTACCCACAATAGCCACAATGTATGTATCTGTATCCACCATCGTACCCACAATAGCCACAATGTATGTATCTGTATCCACCATCGTACCCACAATAGCCACAATGTATGTATCTGTATCCACCATCGTACCCACAATAGCCACAATGTATGTATCTGTATCCACCATCGTACCCACAATAGCCACAATGTATGTATCTGTATCCACCATCATACCCACAATAGCCACAATGTATGTATCTGTATCCACCATCGTACCCACAATAGCCACAATGTATGTATCTTTATCCACCATCTGTGGGGAGGGAGGAGTTAGTATGATGTAGTTCGTGGGGCATAAATAAATGTTAATGAAGTGAGTTAGGGGTGGATCTTTGTCACATTTGACAGATAAATTTATCATATCTGTTATAACTATTCAACTAATGACATCATTTTTTGTAAAACTTCGTATGGTTCCACGATGCACAATTCCCCTGGGCACCATGTTGAAGGATATGTTGATTAACTTGTTGCTATCCAATAACTAATCAACGGAAAATGTAATCTGAAATTATGTGATTTAGGTCAGATGACTCCTCAAAATGCGCAAAAATTTCCCTGTATCTTACGAAAATTGAATGCAAGAAAATCAATAATGCTAAACTAGACATGGAAAATACATCAAGTGTCTGGATAGTTTTAGCGCGACTCTGTAGCTCTCTTTCTAACCGTAGTAACAATAAAGTAATTACAGTTGTCCGGAGTTGGAACTACACCACTCTCCCCTGCTACCGGACATTTAGTGTCTGCCTTACTGGCGCTGAGCTATCCGCATGACGTCATGGCGACGGTCGAGTTAGTCACCTGACATACAGTCGTATTATTTCTCATTGTAAACCAAAAGTTACTGAGTTCTGTAATCTGATTGGTTGAAAAACATGATTAAATGGTATTAGATTCCCGGAAACTGAAAGGCTGTTCACCGCGTACTGACACGTAAACAATTGTTTTGTTGTTTCATCAACAGTGGTGACGTCATTCAAATCATATTGTGACGTAAAGTTAGAATGACGTCACAAATGAGCAACTCCAGATGATACCGTGAGAACCAGCTGAAACGACCAGCTGATGACACTTCACTGCTGTGTCCGTAATCGATGTAAACGAGTGCAGACACTAAAACCCTTATGGTTTATTTTTGTGTTTACAAACTCGATAAACATCATGTGTTGGCCAATTTACGGGTGTTATTGAGTATTTGAAGCACGGGAATGCATTTGGAACCGACGGCGTCAGACGGCCAACACATGATGTTTATCTCCTAAGTGAAACACCGCTGTCTTTAGTACTGTAAACTAAATCCTTCGGAATATTTCGTTGCCAGTATGCACACACCCTCAAGAACAGGACATATACTTGATGTGTGTTAGGGGAAAGTAGATGTCTGACATTCCCTTTTCAGTTATATAGCCCTTCTGTTCATTCCGAGCTGACGTTTGTCAACATGAGATGTCACTAGCTGATGACAACAGGTACTGTGTACAGACGTGTTTTCCGGCTACAAAGGTTATGACGTCAGCATCGCCGGGCGTGACGTCACGCCTACCAGACCAACGTACCGGTTAGGTGGCGGTGAGATGGCTGTGGGAGGCTTGCATTTACTTTTCGAGGGAATCCTGCGCGGCGGGTTGGGCGTGGCATGATACTCCTTGGATGGTCACATGTAGTCGTCTAACTGTCAATATGTCGTTATGATGTTTTATGGCCATGACGTTTGAGAGTGCTGTTAGTGGGGAGGGGTTCCCATATACGAGGGTTAGTGGTGAGTGTGCGAGTTAGTGTTCCATATACACCCGACATATCCTGTATTCCGCGTGGTCACACGTGTCCTGTAATAGGCCTCTGTGATATTTCAAACGCTTGCTAGTGACCATTACGGCTCCCTACGTACGATTGAAGGTAATTTTCACCACGTGATCTTGCCGCACAAACTGTGTAAGTGAAGCCAAACCCTGTGCTCTGTGGGGGAACTTTATCGTATTTTCACAACTTAATAATTATGTAATAACGCGATCTTAAACTCGCAAATGTTATAAGAATGGTGCAAATGGTCGATGTTATTTAGCATGTTTTGGCATTACATGGAATAACATTTCACCAAACAAAGAGATACCAGGTGACATTATTGCAATATGGATGTGTGTTATACTCCATATTCACACTGCGGCGATGTTGGCAACGAAAGTAAGGCTCGTAACGCAAGCCTTTCGACAACAACAGGCCCAGCCAGCATGGCCTGGTCAAAGAGTCTTCGGGTGTCCCATCTTTAACTCAACAATATGTATGTGTGTGATTGGGCGTGAATAATTTAATTCCAATTCGAAGTTACAGACGAAGTTATAATTTGAGAGACTGATTGACTGACCCTGACTTGATTGCTGGTGGCCTGGGAAGCTTTTCAGACTTCTTCAGAAAGACCATGATGTAGTGCACAGTTCTCCTCCGGGACACGAGGATAAAGAAGAGGTGCATCATCTTCATCTGCTCACTCATATACAAAGAGTAGCCAATAGAAAGAACTCTTAACTTTAAAAATCAGATCTACAAACTGCTGCTAGATGGCAGAGAAAGTGATAATGCTCCCGGTCCTGCAGAGACAGAGGTACTAGTATTCATGTCTGGTCAGGTTTGTGTCATAACTACCACGGATCTCTGACGACGGTACCACTCCCGGTCCATTTCATTACAAGGGTGATTATCAAGGGTGTATGTTGCATTAATCGTTTGTAGCCATGGTGTTCATTAATGGGTTTCTCAGTCAGTAGTATATTTGGCCCGTCGTGGCCCGGCCCAGCCCGACTTCTAGGCCATCCCTAAGAGGCGACTTACGGAGTCGGGTGGTCAGACTTGCAGACTTGGTTGACACATGTCATCGGTTCCCAATGGCGCAGATCGATGCTCATGTTGTTGATCACTGGATTGTCTCGTTCAAACTCTATTTACAGACCGACGCCATATAGCTGGAATATTGCCGAGTGCGGTGTAAAACTAAACTCACTCACTCACTCGATCACTCACTCACTAGGGACTATTGCGACTTACTATACCTTTGCTACCTGCATGCACCCTAGTTGGATTTACACCATCCCTTCATCTGCTAACGATTGTGGGAAATGTTAGCCAAAATTAAAACAAGAAGAAAACGCGTTTATATTATTTTGTATTAATGCATGATCAATCTCGATTTATACTACTACAACTACAAAAATGAATAGTTTTACAACGTATCTTCATGAATTTCTGGATAGTCCTTGTGTAATTTGTACATTTTGAGCAGTTCCACTGATCAAAATTTGTCTTAATTTCCTAACGAATGTCATTCTCCAACCCTGAGGTCCATTTTGGTAGACTGTGTTTGAGGCTCGACGTTGACCACATGGAACTCGTGTACCCAACTTAGTTTTACCATTTTTTAAAGCCATTATCTGTTTTGGGGTGAATAAATCTCGTTCAAAGGACTGAAAAAGACTTTAAAAGGTGACAGCCAATTTCGCATGACATTTGTAATTGTCCCGGGATTGTAGCCGAGTTTATGAAAATAAAAACTTTATGAAATCCTTCAGCTAAAAAAATATCTCAGTATATTAATTCCCACCCTCTACTTATTCATATATACAGATGACATGTCATTAGTGACAGGAAATGTGGGCAGCCTGCCAACACTTAAACACTTCATACTTGTTATGATAGTCTGTGTGTCAACAATGAAAGTAGTAAGTGTATTCAGTGGCGGAATACAATGCACGTCGTGATATACTTCTGATATGTCCCACAGAACAGATAGATAGATAATAGACAGTTCGATGATGAGTAGTCAGTCACGTCATTTTATATGCCCGTCCAGTCGCCAATAGAAAGGATACACTTGAAACTGGATAAAAAATATTTCGTACGTTGTGAAACCAGTACGAGGCTGAAAATGTTGCCCAAACACTTAAGGTCTTAACACCATGTTAACTTAACCATGAATTTTCGTTTCTTGATGGTTTCCCAAGGTCAGAAAACCCCGGCGATGTACAAATGGTAAGTTACCAAAGAATAGGGTCAAGACTGTAAAAACAAATAACTTCTAAACTGGTCGTTACAACTGTTGTTTGCCAACACTGACTTTTGACACTTAGACAAAATACTTCTACCTGTCTGTCTGTCTGTCTGTGAGATGACGTTTGTTTATTCATTTAGTAAATATTCTATCAGCATGTAGTTGTGGGTTATTGGCAACCAAATGTGTGCTTTTTTAGATCAAGTCCATTTTACTGGCAAATTGACAAGCTGTCTTGTATAGTTTATTGGGACAGTAATCAAGGGCGAATGCGGTCTGTGAAAACATGGAGAGACGCCAATTAACAGTACTTTCTCTTGATGTCAACGGGACTGCTCTCTGCGGAAGAAGATCTTGCAGAAACTTCACGTGCAGCGCACAAAGTTCGGCGGTATGTTTGATACCACGTGACGTGGTCGTGCCAGTCGAGCGCCTGCATCTAAGGTAAGTAGAAATGTCTTGGACGAGTTGATCACTGACCGCCTCACTGTTATGTAACATGGCTAAAAAGAGATTGGTTGCGCTGTATTTATATACTGGTACACTATCAGCAATACAAAAGTACTGAATTTGTAGTTACATTAGCTGAATGAGTTTGCTTCCTTGTTGTCCTGATTCCCCCAGGAATACTCGCTGACCATTATATAGCAATATCCTGGCAAAAGAAAACTGCATAGGACACGACTTATTAATCAGTCAATCAAGTCGTGATTTCTGTGATAAATTTATTTTATTAACGCATAATTCATGTGAAATGTACAGATTTGTATAGCGGAAACATACCCAAAAACATACACACAACCAGAAGCATCGCCAAACCCTGTACACCACCCCATCCCCCACCCCCTCCCAACCCCCTCACATACACGCGCCAAATAAATCAATCAGTCAATCAATCAATCAATCAATCAATCAATCAATCAATCCATGACAATTACTCTAACCCTTCAAACTTCCATTTTGCAAAACAGCTGAGAAAATAAATTAAGCAAATCACAATAGCAACCAACAAGAACCACTGTCAAACTTTATTGCGGCTTGTATGAAATGAGCAATCAAAATGCTGAAATAATGTTGGAAACATTCAAAGATATGATTTTAAATTCAAGATTTCGATTTTACTGACCATTGGAAGCATAGTCACAAGCAATGCAATGATACTCCACTTCTATGGCACACCTAGCTCCAACAACCAAACAAAATTCATTACTTATACAAAATTACCAGAAATATGGTCCCAGACTAAACAAACCCGGGTTGTTGAACAAGTAAACCTACACACAGTCAGCTATACCTACAGTACTCGAAAAACAAGCTACATTACAGGTCATCACATCAACAACAAAATCGTAAACAACTTTGTAATCTAATTATGGATTTCTATGGATTTCACTGAATGAAGATGACTTGTGGTAATACCAAGTCTTAAACAGAGATAACTCTCACCTACCCACCCCATTTCGCGAAACTAACACATAATCCTGAAAACCATTATCAAATAACATGCACAAAGTTCCAAACATAACCATAGTAGCTGAAACGAAATCAGAATCCATCCTGTCCAGATAACTTGAGACCAATTTAGAATGCCATGTGAAAACATCACAGGCAACAAGACAGAGCACTCTGACAATTTATTGATATTTGTGAACATTATACACTGATTATTACACCTCAAAATAAAGATTACATACCTGTTTAGCTGTCACATCAGAGTAAATTCCAACAACCCGCACCCTATCTGTACCTTTTCTCTTGACAATGACACCCCCATTCTGGACATACTCAAACCAATAATAACACATCCTAAATGATATACTACAAGATGCAATTTCAAACTGGTCATCCGACTACAGGTACAAATCAAATGCTCACGTAAATATGAATTAGCATTTAAAAACTTGAAAAACAACATTGATACCAAATGTATACAAATCAGTATAAAAAATATTCCCAAAAACATGCATGTTCAAAGGAAGTAACATGGCCTTGAACTTTAACCACTATGTAACATGGACATGCACACCTGTACTTCAAACATGGACATGCAACCTGTACATCAAACATGGACATGCAACCTGTACATCAAACATGGACATGCACACCTGTACATCAAACATGGACATGCACACCTGTACATCAAATGGCCAACTCAAGGAAAGCCAGCAGCACTGACAGTCGCCTTGCAGAACAAGGAGAAAGTATCAACAGGTATATGGGATTTAACCAATCTTAACATTATCTTAAGAAGTCATATTGCGTGATGGTAGAGGTGATGTGTTAGGTTAGGGTAAAAGTTTTATAGTTAACTTAGGTAGGTAGATTTATGTGTGGGTGTATGTGTGGGAAGTTGGAGAGCAGTGATTGTGGGGGAGGAATATCTGGAGGTGGGGAAGGGGAAAGGCGGGGGAGGGGAGGAGGGAAAAGAGAGGTTGTGTCCTCAAAGCCATAGTTATCTCTTGGATGGAGGGTATTTGAAGTTAACTTGTCGCTTGTCTTTGCGATTTTGCTATATTCAGGCATACTGTGAGATTCGTGATGACAAGACAGCGTCAGCAAGTAATGATGACGAGGATGAGTGTATGACACATTGTAGATCAGCAGTCCCATTCAGTTAGACTTAAACTGGTAAGAAATATTCTTCAAATACATATGTAATATTATACGCATGAAATATATATACATGTCCCCACAATATAAGTGATGATCAACTTGTATAAGTTCCCTTGAATTAATGATCCCTTGTTAATTATGGTCTGAAAGTCATTAGAATTCATGGTGTGTGGCCACTTTTTGATTTACGTCACACATAAATACCAGGCACATTAAAATGAAGGGTATGGGGTGAGTGATTGAGTGCTTTTGTGCCGCACTCAGCAACTGCCAACTAAATGGCGGCAGTCTGTAAATAATGGAGTTTGGACCAGACAGTCCAGTGATCAACAGCATGAGCATCGATCTGTGTACTTGGCAGTAAATGGTATGGGGAATAGCAGCGTGTTCATGTCAACACTATGTCCATAATTAGGTCACCTTGTCAGTGTGAATCAAGGGTGTTTGCCTTGTGTTAATCTGTCAGTTCAGCTGTTGGCACTTCAAACTTTAAATCTCTTTGTCCCTAAAACTATTATCACATGACATCTTACATGTCCCCAGCTACATCTCTCTCTTACCACATCTCTATACAGGAACAATGTGTCAAAAAGGCTCTGTCATAATTATACATTTAAAATAGAAAGAAATCTGCTTTCTGGAATTCTTTTATGAAAATCCAACTTTTCCCTGTAACTCCGCACTATAATATTCAGTGTCTTCTTATGATGTGTTGAGGTTAAAACTAGTGAGAACTTGTTCAGAAATATGTATCAAAACTAGATAGATTAATAATACAAGGTTATCATTGTTCAAAGGGCAGTGATGACACAATTGAACAGCTGTGTGTATCACGTGAAAAGTTTCAAAAACTGACAATGCCACAGGAAAAACGTCTGAAAAATAAGAAAAATATTACAACCATAGAGAAGTGCATTTACTTTAAAAAAACCGCATTGATGTGAATCAAACAGAAAAGGTGTAAATGAACGAAATTGTGGGTAACTAGATTTCCGAATAAAAGTTTGATACCTATAACATCTTCAATGTTTTACTAATCACAACTTGTCTTTACACAAAATTCCTGCTAGTTGTATTATTTCAATGTATTACGTGATCTGTCATAGTTGCATCATAGTTCTTTCTCCAATCACGCATCCAACGCCCCTCCAACAAGGGGTGGTAAAGCCATTATATTGTACACTGACAACTGCTTCAGATAGCAGATAGACAGATAACAGCAATATCCACAGCCCTATGCATAGAGAACCTTACAATGTTCATATAGTAGGGAATGATATGAAAGTTAATGAGGTAATGTTATTTAAACACAGGACCACAAAGCCATGAGAAGAGTATTAGGGAAAGCACTGTGTAAGAAGGAACACAAATTAAAGTGAAATTAAAATTCAAAAGTGTTGGGGTTGTTTTGTTTTTGCTGGTTTTTGTTGGTGTTTTCTATTTGATTTGTGAGTGTGTGTGCCCAGTTTAGAATTACAATAAGCTATGAATACTAAGAACTACAAATTATATTCCAATGCATAACATTGGCAATGGAATGGAACAACTGAGCATGACTTGACATTTACCTTTGCAAAAGTTTGGGATACACAATGAATACCCTACAAAATATGTTAAATACATATAGCACATTCACATACGGAGTGTAGATTTCACGTGTTTAATGGAATGTGAGAATGAGAGTGTGACATGAAACATAAGTGGACACAAATTAAAATGAAATCACATGAAATTAAATCACCTGTGGTTACTGATGAAAGTAAAGAACATTAGGACCTTGAAACACCCTTGACTGGTGTCATATTTGAATGAAACATCCTCAGTAGCTAATAAGGCCTCATTTATCCCTTGACTATGTAATGAGGAGCACTACTGTTATCTTATGAAAGTTGAAAAAATGCAAGCATTGAAAATCGTGTGATATGTAAAAAAAACACTGAGAGACTTTCAAGTTACAATCAGCTCCTTGGGATTTGTTGTGGTGTAAGTGTCCATATAGGCTCGTTCCTCTGAATCCTGGTAAAAATATTCTGGATATGAAAGAAGTGGGTAGCAAGGTCATCTTCCTGTGTTCAGTCTGTGTGCTGTAAACAGTCATTTGTAACAGAGATTAAAACTGTTTACATCTCCCCCCACTTGATACTAGTTTTGAAATGCCCTAATGTTACATTAAACGTTATTATTTATCTCACTTAAAATTCTTTAATGATAGTACATTTCATGTTTCTCTAACGCTGTCACATCACACATTAACGTAACCACATGAGATACACTACTGGTAAACTAACTTGCTTAGCAAGCAGTTGTCAGTTGTACCACTTGCAGCTGTTCAAAACTACCTCGCCCGACGCCCAGGACAAGTCAGTTTTCACTTCGGGCGATCAAATGTTATCTGATTTGTCCGTGATTTGTTTGATTGGCATTGTTAGGAGTTGATGAGTAATAAGAAAGTAAGATTGTGAACTTCATTCTTTCATATTCTTTCATTACCATGCTACTCAATTAATGAGTGAGTGAGTTTAGTTTTATGCCGCACGGATCGACTCAATTCATAGTTAATTTAAGTAATTTTCAAGTATTTTGAAGTGTAATACACACGACTACAGGTACATGCCATAAAAGGAACAAGACATATTGAATCTCTCATTTGATAATTATGCTACTGATTCAGTTGTGGTTGCCAAGCCATTTATGTTTATAGGCCAGTGGGACATTACAGAATTCCAATAAACTACAGGTATTCAGTGCTTGAAGTTATTAGCTTGGCTGTTACATTTACAGCACCAGTTTGAACACAGTGAACCTCCATTACAGCTTAACAAATACAAGATGGAGACAAGGACTTGTACAAACGATGATATAGGCTTGAAGTGAGGGTGGCTTCGTAACAATGAACATAAAGCAATAGGATGATGTGACTGTTGAACATGGTTTGTGATTGTTATTCTTTTGAATGATGTGGAGATAATCTATAACAGCTATTACTGGTGGTATTCCAACCATACCCACAAGTGTAAAATTCTCGTAGTAATCCTGACTGACCTGCATCTGTGGTCAATGTACAGAAGACCTGGAGTATCCGTGTTAGTGCTTGGTGACACCTGTGAGGAATATTACAATGTCCAGAACATGGGTGGTCATTGAGCAGACCTACGGTTTACTGACAGAGCAGTTGTTTATGTGTCAGTGCTGGGTGACACCTGTGAGGAACACTACAATGTCCAGGACATGGGTGGTCATTGAGCACACCTAGGACCATTATGTTGATGTGTACAGTATTATGAGTTTGTTTCTTTACTGGTAAAATTTATAATCATATGCCGATTTCTTGCTGCCCATCTTTATTTTGTGTGTCATAATTGTTTGTTTCCTGGAAACATAACATTATATTCAACAAATGCCGTTCTGTGGTCATGTATATAGGAATGTAGATGGAAAATGATTTCTGAAATCATGTGAAATGTATAACAATAGATAAAGGAGTGAATCTGTTTTGTTCACACAAATATCAAACACTGTCTGAAATAGTTGTGTTTGCATGCTCTGTCTATAAAAGCAATGAAGTAAAAAAATGTAAAGTTTCTACAAACAATATTGGTCTAAATATATTGACTTTATTACTGGGCGGAATAGCTCTATGATAGTGTAGGACACTGATGTGATGGGGTTTGATAGAGAAGAATGAGACGGGATTTCATGGAAAACGATGGGATGGGGTTTGACGGGAATGATGGGACCAGGTTTGATGGAGAAGGATGTGATGGGGTTTGATGGAGAAGGATGGGATCAGGTTTGATGGAGAAGGATGTGATGGAGTTTGATGGAGAATGACGGGAGTGGGTTTGATAGCGAAGGTTCAGAGGTTACTCAAAGACGGGGAATTATCATAGTGGGCTTAATGATGAGATGGATACCCTGATAACTATTAACACAGGTACCCTGACTGATAACTATTAACACATGTACCCTGACTGATACCTATTAACACAGGTACCCTGACTGATCACTATTAACACAGGTACCCTGACTGATAACTATTAACACAGGTACCCTGACTGATACCTATTAACACAGGTACCATGACTGATACCTATTAATACAGGTACCCTGACTGATAACTATTAACACAGGTACCCTGACTGATACCTATTAACACAGGTACCCTGACTGATACCTATTAACACAGGTACCCAGGGTGATAATTACTGACACAAATAGCCGGACTGGTGACTACTGACACAGATACCTTGAATGATAACTATTTAAACAGGCACCCTACTGATAACTATTGAAACAGGTGCCTGGAATTATAACTACTGACACAGGTACCCTGCAGGATAATTACTGACACACATAACCTGACTTTTGACTACTGACACAGATACCCTGAATGATAACTATTGAAACAGGTACCCTACTGATAACTATTGAAACAGGTGCCTGGAATTATAACTACTGACACAGGTACCCTGGATGATAATTACTCACACACATAACCTGACTTTTGACTACTGACACAGATACCCTGAATGATAACTATTGAAACAGGTACCCTGAATGATAACTACTGACACAGGTACCCTGGATGATAATTACTGACACAAATAACCTGACTTTTGACTACTGACACAGATACCCTGAATGATAACTACTGACACAAGTACCCTGAATGATAACTACTGACGCAGGTACCCTGGAAGAGAACTACTGACATGGATACACTGAATGATAACTACTGACACAGGTACTCTGACTGATAACTACTGACACAAGTACCCTGAATGATAACTAATGACACAGGTACCATGAGTGATAACTAATGACATTGGTAGCCTGACTGATAACTACTGACAGAGGTACCCTGAGTGATAACTACTGACACAGGTACGCTGAGTGATAACTACAGACACAGGTACCCTGACTGATGACTACTGACACAGGTATCCTGGAGCATAACTACTGACACGGGTATTCTGAATGATAACTACTGACACAGGTACCCTGACTGACAACCACTGACACGGGTATCCTGAATGATAACTACTGACACAGGTAACCTGACTGACAACTACTGGCACAGGTAACCTGACTGATAACTACTGACAAGGTACCCTGAGTGGTAACTAAAGACACAGGTACCCTGACTGATAACTACTGACACAGATACCTTGAATTTATTTCTGTTTCTGTTCTGAAATTCTTTTAATGTGATAACCTTTCCCTTATTTTCAATCACAAATCAGCCTGTGATGACTGTGAAGGTGACTTGATGGCGGGCATTTGACCCGCTCACTCAATCTACCATTGTCTTTGTTGCAGATACGATTATTAAGATGTGTTCTTTGTATGAAATGATCCTGACGGAAACTGAGATACAGACACTGATGAGCAGGATTAGATGCAGAATTAACATCGGAGGCCCAAACAGCCAATGTCAGTTGTGGGAAGGCTCAGTTGACAAGGATGGCTACCCTGTACTCAACACGACGTTGCGGACGAAAAGGATGAGACTTCGGGCAAACAGGGCTTGGTATTTCCTGCACAACTTGAAGGACTTCAGGGATGACTTAACCGTCAGTCATCTCTGCCACTTCAAGTTGTGCATGAATTTATCACACTTGACCCTGGAGCCCTCAGGCATCAATACGCAACGTAAGACATGTGTGGACGAGAGACGGTGCTTCCACCATGGCCACTACAAAGACTGTCTGGGTTTCCCGGAGTAAATGTCACTACTTCATCTTACACTGTCTCAAAGTAGTTCTTCCTAAGCCTTCAATGACGTCTGCAAAAACATAACCTGGGACACATCCATCTGTGTATGAACCACTTCAGCAGAGACTTAACCATATGTCACCTCTGTCACACCCGTCTGTGTATGAACCACTTCTCCAGAGACTTAACCATCTGTCACCTGTGTCACACCCGTTTGTGTATGAACCACTATACAAGAGACTTAACCATCTGTCACCTGTGTCACACCCGTCTGTGTATGAACCACTTCACCAGAGACCTAACCATCTGTCACCTCTGTCACACCCATCTGTGTATGAATCACTTCGGCAGAGACTTAACCATATGTCACCTCAGTCACACCCATCTGTGTATGAACCACTTCACCAGAGACCTAACCATCTGTCACCTGTGTCACACCCAACTGTTTATGAACCACTTCGACAGAGACTTAACCATATGTCACCTCAGTTACACCCATCTGTGTAAGAACCGCTTCAGCAGGGAGTTAAACATCTATCACCTGTGTCACACCCATCTGTGTATGAACCACTTCACCAGAGACTTAACCATATGTCATCTGTCTAATACCCATTTGTGTATGAATGACAATACCAGAGACTTAACTATTGATTACCTGTGCCACACCCGTCTGTATGTGAACAACTTCAGTAAAGACATAATTATCCATCAAACCATCAGAATAACGTTTTGCTATCCAAAAACCATAAGCATCACCTTGTCCTATCAAACGCCATCAGAATCGCTTTGTTCTATCAAAAACCATCAGAATCACCTTGTGCTATAAGAAACCATCAAAAACACCCTGTGCTATCAGAAACCACTAGAATCACCCTGTTCTATTAAAAAACATCAGAATCCCCTTGTTCTATCAAAAACCACCAGAATACACGTGTGCTATCAGAAACCATCGGAATCACCTTGTGCTATCAGAAACCACCAGAATCACCTTGTGCTGTCAGAAACCATCTGAATCACCTTGTGCTATCAGAAACCATCAGAAGAACGTTTTGCTATCAGAAACCCTCAAGATGACCTTGTTCTATGAGAAACATTGTGCTGTCAGAAACCATCAGATTCACCTTATGCTGTAAGAAACCATCTGAATCACCTTGTTGTATCAGAAACTACCAGAATAGCCTTGTGCTATCAGAAACCATGTGAAAGCGTTGTGCTATGAGAAACCACTTATCCACTCTGAATCAGTATATGTTTTCCCAAGGTAACTTTCCCACTTTGTGTAGGTCTAACATTTTGTAATATTAGGTTCATGCAGTGAGTGAGTGAGTGAGTTACAATTTAACGTCACATCGGCACTGTTTCAGCCATATCGTGACGAGAACATTCATCAATGAAAACGACTATTGTGTCCATTATAAAACCTGTCAACGAAAGACAGTAAAACAACTAGGATATCACAGTTAGCATTAAAACTAGTGTGGAAAGGTAAAACTGATATCGTTATATGGACAATACAATATAAAAACAGGCTATAGATCGCCAACAACAGAAGGTAGAACACCAGACTAGGGACCATGGGGACTTACAGTACCTTTGCTACCTGCATGGTCCCTAGTTGGATTTACACCATCCCCTCAGCCGCTGGCAATTTTAAGAAATTTTAGCCAAAATTAAAATAACACAAAGACTACACTTAAAAGTCCTGGAAAGTATAAATTGACTTTGAAAATTTTGGGACTTACGTACCCTCTCAGGAGGACAATTATTTTACAATACTTCAACCCCCGTTGAGGGTACAGCCACTAATGATCAATGTTCCTTATATATACTACCAACCATTAAAATACAACTATCTACAGAACATATCAATTATAAGTCAACAAGGAAATCAATTTCCCTTAAAAATCCAATAATTAAATGAGTATTGACTGTGTTAAAAAGATCCGAAAGTGTTTTTACATTGAAATATTTATCCCTTATGATGGAGAATTCAACACAGTCAAGCAAGATATGCTTGACCGTGGTTCTCTCATCACAAGGGATGCAAAATGGTGGATCTTCACCCTTCAACAGGTATGCATGGGTAAACCTTGTATGACCAATACGACATCGTCGCAAAATGACCTCTTCAAATCTGGACGGACAACCCAAGTGGGTATAACCAATGTAAGGTTTTATTTCATGTAATTTATTGATACCCACTTGGGTGTCCCACTTCTTCTGCATCAGATGACGGACATAAGATCTAATTGCACTTTTATAATCACTGTATGGAATAAGAAGTGGAGTCACAGATTTGTTGAGTGCTGCCTTCGCAGCAATGTCAGCCAGTGTATTCCCTGAAATACCTACGTGGCTAGGTAACCAACAAAAGACGATGTCGTATTGGCCAGTTGCAAGATCATTATACATTTCAATAATTTCAATTAAAAGTGGATGTTTGCACGACAATTTTTTAATAGCCTGAAGGCAAGAAAGAGAGTCTGAATAGATTATATATTGTTTACGTTTCGGGTGTCTTTGAATATATTTAAGAGCCGTTAGTATGGCGTTTGCTTCAGCTGTAAAAATAGAGCTGTTATCTGGTAGTCTAGAAGATATTGTTCTGGATCCAATGACAGTGGCACAAGCCACTGCATCACCGTCCTTGGACCCATCTGTATATAAGGGTTTGTAATTGCTATATTTAGTTTTTAATTGATTATATTCTTGTTTATATTGTAGTTCATTAGTTTCTGATTTTTTAAATGAAGTCAATGTTAGGTCAACTTGTGGCCTAACCAATTGCCAAGGAGGAGAAGAAAGAAGACGGGAGGGAGCTATGTTTTCCAGCCCAATGCCGGCCGAAGAAAGAAAGGGTTTAATTCTGTGCCCTAGAGGTGGAACAAGAGAAGACTTCTTGTCGTACAGATCCTCATAAAGTGGATTGAACACACAGGTATATGCAGGGTTAGATTCATTAGAATATAATTTAGTCATGTATTGTAAGGATAATTTTATACGACGTTGTGTAAGAGATGGTTCATCGGCCTCAACGTAAAGACTGTCAATAGGTGAAGTTCGGAATGACCCAAGGCAAAGTCTTAGACCTTGATGGTGGACAGAATCTAATAGTTGCAGGTTGCTTTTGCAGGCTCCACCATATACGATGGAGCCATAATCAAGTTTTGAACGGACCAGTGATCGATATAGTTGTAGGAGGGTAGCTTGATCCCCTCCCCACTTTGAGTTGGAAACAACTTTCAACAGATCGAGTGCTTTCAGGCATTTGGCTTTTAGGGATTTGATATGCGGCAAAAAGGTTAAATGGGAATCGAAAACTAGGCCCAAGAACTTGGCCTCCTTTACAACTTTAATGGGAGTGCCACTTAAATATAGTTCAGGGTCTTTATGCGGTTTATATTTCCTACAAAAGTGTAGACAGTTAGTTTTCGACTTTGAGAATTTGAAACCGTTTTCAAGACACCATTTATTTATTTTATTTAAACACAACTGTAATTGCCGTTCAATAGTATGCATATTTTTACCACAGCAGGAAATATTAAAATCATCCACAAAAAGCGATCCATCAATTGAATCATTTAAAACCTTGGATAAACTATTGATCTTAATGCTAAATAAGGTCACCGACAAAATACTGCCCTGGGGAACACCCTGGTCCTGATTATAATGATCAGACAGGGTTGAACCCACACGGACTTGAAATTGCCTGTCTTTTAAAAATTGTGATATAAAAAGAGGCAAACGGCCTCTCAAACCAAAATCATGCAGATCCTTCAAAATGCCATGCTTCCAGGTGGTATCATAAGCCTTTTCAAGATCAAAGAAAATTGATACAGCATGTTGTTTGTTGACTATAGCATTTTTAACGAAGGATTCTAAACGTACCAGATGATCAATGGTACTATGATTTTTTCTGAAACCACATTGAATATTTGTGATAAG
Source organism: Haliotis asinina (assembly GCF_037392515.1). Lineage (NCBI taxonomy): Eukaryota > Metazoa > Mollusca > Gastropoda > Lepetellida > Haliotidae > Haliotis > Haliotis asinina. Next base: position 103,602 of record NW_027133889.1, on the reverse strand, counting down.
GTTATTGGTTTCAAGATACCAAACAAGTCTATTATTCACCATACGTTCCATGGTTTTGCAAACACAGCTAGTTAACGATATTGGTCTATAATTCGACGGATCTGTATGATCCTTACCAGGTTTTGGTATTGGAACTACAATGGCATTTCTCCATGAAGGAGGAAATTTTCCAGACGTCCATATTTGGTCAAATAGATCCAAAAGTGTCATCAAACATGATTCAGGTAAGTGCTTCAGAAGCTGGTAATGTATATTGTCATCACCTGTTGCAGTGTCATGAGCTTGCTCAAGAGCCGTATGGAGCTCATGTAAAGAAAACACTTCATTGTAATCTTCGCCGTTATGTGAATCGAAATTAAGCTTTATCTTTTCCTGTTGTTTCTGATATCTCTGAAACTCAGGGACATAATTCGCCGACGATGAATTCTTGGCAAGAGTTTCGCCAATTTTATTTGCAATTTCAGATGTGCCAGTAATTAAATTATCCCCATCTTTAAGATGGTGAACAGCAGCTTTTGAACCTTTACCTTTAATTCTTTGAACCATGTTCCATACCTTTGATATTGGTGTACGTGAATTAAGTTTGGACACATAGTTCCTCCAAGATTGCCTTTTATTTTGTTTGAAGGTGCGACGTGCCTTCGCATTGAGTATTTTAAATTTATTCAAGTTGTGGACGGTTGGGTGACGACGGAAATAATTTTCTGCCTTTTTTCTCGCTTTTCTAGCTTGTCTACAATCTGTATTAAACCATGGCTTTCGTACATGTGGAGTCGTAGAGGACTTAGGTATACACTCATCAGCTATTTCATTTAAAATGTCAGCAAAGGTTTGAATGGGATCGGTTATATCACTGAAACAGCCAGGTCGCAGTTTCGATTTACAAATAGTTTGGAATAAAGGCCAGTCAGCCTTCGAAAAGTTCCATCTTGTATGTGATGGAGAAGCAGATGGAGTTAGTTCTGAGAGAATAGTCGGGAAGTGATCACTTCCACAAAGGTCATTATGAACAGACCAATCAAATTCATTCAGTAAAATAGAATCTGCAAGAGACAGATCCAGAGAAGAATAAGTACCACTTGCAGGATGCAGATATGTACTTGAGTCATTATTAAATATGCACAGATCATTACTGGAAATAAAATCTTCAAGTATTTTGCCTTTAGTGCTAGTGTTAGTGCTGCCCCAAAGTGGGTTGTGACCATTGAGATCACCCATAATAACGCATGGCTTCGGGAGTTGATCATAGAGTGATTGAAGATCAGTCTGTTGAAGTGCAGATGAAGGTGGAATATAGAGAGAGCATAATGTAAATGCAACGCCGAGAGTAAGTCGTACTGCCACAGCTTGGAGCGAAGTTGTTAGTATAACGGGACTGTGAATAACATCCCTCCGTACAAGTATAGAAGATCCTCCAGTGGCCCTGTCACCTAGAGGGGAAAAACAATGATAGGCTGTAAACTGGCGCAAAGTAAAAATGTCCGTCTGTTTCAGATACGTTTCTTGTAGACAAAAAACCGATGGTGTTAGATCCTGGACTAATAGCTGTAATTCATTAAAATTAGTCCTAAGACCTCTACAATTCCACTGTACGATAGTAGCAGGTTGACTTATCTTTTAGGTGGAATGATGGGGGATCTGCCCCTCACTTTCTTCGAGGGCGACAAGCTATGTGTCCTGGGACAGGAGTTTTCGGACACTTCCATGTCCTCTAGTGAACCGTATTTGTTATATATCTTGATTGGATTTTCTGAACCCTTTTGAGGTCTGCCACTTTTTTTCAATGATTCTGTTCTTGGTTTATGAATACTTTGAACAGTGTTTTTAGAATTGACTTTAGTTCGAGTTTGTTGGTTGGACTGAGATAATGAATGTTCCCCGGATGAAGAATCTTGATTAGAAGACTGTGATGGAATGTCTGGCTGGATAACCACGTTATTTCCAGAGTTCACAGTCTGTGTAGACTGTTCAGGTGTGAGTGGCTGAGGTGTGTTGGTTTTAACCCATGTCAAGTCGGTCTGACAATGTATTGAACAGGTGGGTACTGATAAGGTGTTTACCTTTAGGTTTGTGTCCGAAGATGTCCTGGCAACTGATGCATATGAACCACTTGGTGCTGTTGATTCAACGATCTTTTTGGCATCTACAAAGCTAATATTTTGGGTAAATTTGATTTTAGTAATTTCCATTTGTTTTTTCCAAACTGGGCAGTCTTTTGAAAAGGAAGAATGATTTCCTGTACAGTTTGTGCACTTCTTTATGTTACTAGTACAGTCTTCTGTAACATGGCTAGTTTCACTGCAGTGGCCACATGTTATTGGTTTTGTACAGTTGTTAACACCGTGTCCATATTTTTGACATCTAAAACATCTCAAAGGATTTGGGATATAGATGTCAACGGACATATTGCTGTAACCAACCTTGACTGACTTTGGAGGATTCGGTGAAGAGAAAGCAAAGAGGTAGGTATTTGTCTGAATGGTTTCATTGTTTCTGCGGGTAGTAAAACGCTTGACAAATATTACTCCCTGATCTTTCATTTCAGAAGCAATGTCTAACTCAGACATAGCAGCCAACAGTCGATCCCTGTCTCTGATTATACCCTTGCTGGTATTTAGTGTTCTATGGGCAGAGACTATAACAGGAACTCCAACGAACATATCCGTAGATAAAAGGTTGATAGCCTGCTGTTTTCTGCTACATTCAATTAGAATGGATCCTGAACGCAAATGTTTGATGTTTTGTACCTCTCCAGCTATTCCGTTGATACCTTTAGAAACCGCAAAAGGATTAAGTTTTAAGGGAGTCTTATCCGGAGTTTCCATTATCAAAAATCGTGGCCAATGATCAGCAGAAGCACCTTGTCGCTGTTCTCCAACATCATCGAGTGGACGTTTTGTTTTTTTGGGGGGTGTTTGGTATTCCATGTTTAAGACATATTTGTTCATCACCCGAGCTCCCCACCCTCCACGGAGTATCACAAGGACAATGCTAAAAACAAGCGGATCTCCAGCTTGCAGCACCAAGGATACCCAGGTGATATACTCCAGCAGAAAAATTAAGAGATTAATGATTCTACCAGATTGGCCCATGAGCCATCGCCTTCTGGCATAGGACTCTAGGCAAAGTTCACGATAAACATATCAAAGTCAAGTCAAATATTGTTCCAAGAATAAGGGTGCCAAGACCATAAGTTCAACAATTCCAAATAAAAATTCTGTGCTTTTGTATATAATCCATGCACAGGGCTTGGCATGACCAGCCGATTGGTTGAATCGGGCCCATTCAACCACCCGTCTAGGTGAAGTAAGGGCCGAAGTGGTGTGTTGGGCAAATGAAACGCAGTTAAAAGCCCATCTGCCCTCAACCACCAGGATCCCGTCCTCCACCGACACGGGACGCAACCCACGGCAAACAGGTTGCCCAATTTAGTCGCCTCTTACGACAAGCAATGGGGTGCTGTGGACACATTCTGTCCCGGGTCCACACGGGAGAAGAGCACTTAGCGTTACCCAGCACCCACCACGAGGAGGTGGCTCTTCATGGGTGCCAGGTTCATGCAGAATTTCATTAAGTACCTTACATACAGATTTATTGTTTGTGTATGTTTGAGATGTTGAATGGCAATATTGGTCCTTTTCACTCAATGTTTCCTATAGATTTTTTTTTAAATAGCTCAACATAGCTTGTTTAATTCATTGATAGGTCACGAAATTGGTTCTAATTCTAGATTTGTTAACTAGTCATCAAACTCATATCATTTTACCATGTTCATCAATAGAATCGTTGAGACATATTATACCCTTTTTATTCCACCTTGCAGTATATACTGGACAAAAATAGATAGGGATAAATGTAAATTTTGAAATTATGAATCATGAAGTATTTATCTATTGACACACTGATATCAATCATAAAAATACCAATATCCCAAACATATTTTGTCCAGTATATATGGGCTTACCATCAGTTTTGTTGGAATTGTTATACCAAACTGATTTGCTTACAGTGTCTTCAGTAGTTGTTTCTTTAGAGTCAAAACAGGTCAGTGTGTGCTCCATAATAGCAATATCTACATCCCAAAACTGTTATGAATGTTTGGCGCAATAGTTTTCATTCACTACAGATTGAAAAAATATGTTTGACCACTTAGACTAACCATTAAATAATCTAGTAACCCATCCTAATTTCTGAGGTGCAATTTTCCACAACAGGTGCACTAATGCCACCATATTCTGGCTGTAGTGATATTATCTCCCTTCTCTGGTTTAAACTTCGATATAAACTGAAAACATTTTTTTCTGAAAATTTTCTGTTATATGCTTTGGTGGAGTAGGTATACTGCTGAAAAGATGATTAATCATAAGTAGAAGCAAAGATTTTTAGGTAGAAGCAAAGATTTTTTTAGGTAGAAGCAAACATATTAATACTACATTTCCGCCAATTGGTGTTGATGTTCTCTTTCCCTATTACCCGTGAAGGTCCAGGGTAGAATAGGCTTTCAGCAACCCATGCTTGCAATATACTTGGCATAAGGGGTGACTAAAGGGATCACTGACTTGGTTGACACTTCATCTGTTCCCAATTGCGCAGATTGATGCTTATGCTACTGATCACTGGATTGTCTGGTCCAGACTCGTTTATTTACAGACCACTGGCATGTACCTTAGATATTGGTGTGTGGCCTAAAACTAAAGTCACTCATTCACTCACTAACCCTTTACCAACCATTTCTTTTTCTACCTAAACAAATTTATATGTGTAATTTAGGCTAACCATATTATCTAATTCCACATGAAACTCAATCCCATGTAGTTCAAATTGTGTCTATGTCCAGTCAAAATTCCAGTCTTCACATACTTTATATCTAGACCTTATCTTTTTACCCTATCCATATCAATTTAGTTTTTTCAAGCATTAACTTTTAACCTAAATATCTAGCAAAACACGATAAGGTGTTCACTGTAGCAGACTTTTTTCCACATCCATCTAAAGTAAGTGTAGATTTTAAGTGGCCTATTTGAATTCCTTACCTACTATTATTTCAAACCATTATTGCTAAGATGTCAGCACAAAGAAGAAATGTATATGGCGATATTGGGCCTCCCTGATGACAACCTACTGGGACAATGAAAAAGGGTGGTTGCAAACCCATTTACTAAAAAACTACAGTCAAGGTCTGCAGAAAAGAGTTTTATCCAATATTGAATGCTTGGCCCAACGTTGAAAATGTGTAAAACATCCTTTTCAAAATCAGTAACAGTATACTGGTATCTGATACAACTACTGTGCAACATAAATTATATAATAGGTTACATCACCTATATATCTACCTTTCCCAAATCCTTTCTGATCTTCGTGAATGATTAATGGTACACGTGGTTTTAACCTATCAGTAATTGAAGCCGCTGCTAACTCATAGGTTGTATTTAAAAAGGAGATGGGTCGCCAGTTTTTCAAATACCTTTCACATTTATTTTCTTGTGGTATACAAGTAATCAATCCTTACTTTTTTTCATATGCATCAGGATACTCCCAGGCAGCATGACGGTAATGGCCCGTTGCCGGTTTCATGCTGGCCGCTACCGTCAGTGCCGGCAGGGGATATACAGTACAGGTCCAGCACTGTGCCAGTGCCTGGCTGCCAGTGTCCTACAGTTTGCCCAGCTAGCTAGCAGAGATTGAAATGCGATATCCCTTGTATCCATGTGTATCTAAATATAACTGGCCATGCTTGCCACCTACAGCCATTCTGACCGCTCAGTGCTCCCTCCACGTTGTGCATTTCTTTGTCTCAGAATTTAAGTCCTGTCTGTAATACTACTGAAAAAGTCTACCAACAACAGTGTCATACTTACGAGGTAACTATTCTTCCATTCTTACTTATCACAGTCTTTAAATCTGCAAGAAATTGACCTTCTAACTTTTGAAAACATTGTTTCAGTAATTTTATATTTCAGTGCCATTTTCTCAACCGTCTCTCTCATACAGACAGATCTAGTTTGAACAACATTTCTTCTGAATGTTATTTGACATTCTTGTATCAGTTTGCATACTTCAAGTTCTGTTTAATCTTTATGAATTATTAGTACAGAATAAATATAAATTCATACCAGTAATTATAAGCATTAAATAAATGTTAGCTTTATAATAAGCATCAGCTGGATTTCTAACAAACCTTTTAAATGATGTACAGATGCTAATTATGGCCGGTATACCGAAATTGTACTAGGGAAAAAAAATTGCATGCTTTTGATCCTGAATTCATCATTCATCTCATAGGAGTATTTATAAGTAGAAACATTTATCAACCGTAGTATGAAATAAGTTCGGGAAATTAATGATACATCAATAGTATTAATAAACACATAATAGACTGGTTATATAAAGCGACCATGAACGATTCTAACTGGACAAGGCGTCGTAAAATCAGAGAAAGAGTTACTAAACATTTAGAAGCTATTGCAGCAAACAGTTGTGATTCTTATGCGACTCCACATGAACATATTCACAACAAGAAAAACAGATCTGAGGATCTGACTACTGACGAAGGTTCACGTATATCTGATGATGACTCAAGATCAGCAGTTCAGTCAACTAGTCAAATCCATAATTCATTTGGTGAAGATGAAAAGGATACCAACATGTTCCCTCTACCGGTAGAGGATACAGATGAACCTGATATACTACTTGACATACAAAGTGATATCAGTTCAAATGATAGCAAAGAGACAGATGATGACATAATGCGTGTTAAACTGTCAGAATGGGCAGTGAAATATCAAGTTCCACATGCCGCCCTTTCTGCTCTATTGGAAATACTCCGGAAAGATTATACGTCACTACCGAAAGATCCAAGGACATTATTATGTACCTCTGTAAGTTATGATATAAAAAACATTGTTGGTGGAAAATACTACCATTTTGGAATTGCAAATGGAATTTTGCAACGAATCGGTGATATTGAAGATGTTGATATGCGAGAATCCATTGCCATACAAGTGAATATAGATGGCCTACCCGTATTTAAAAGCACTTCAATGCAGTTTTGGCCAATACTGGGTAGAATTGAAGGGTCCAAGGCACGAGAACCCTTTATCATCGGTCTATTTTATGGTGACTCAAAGCCACAAAATTTAGATCAATATCTACAAGATTTTGTAAGTGAAATGAAGACATTGCAGACAGAAGGGATGATTTATCATGGTGCCACTATAAGAGTTATTCTGGCATGTGTTATTTGTGATACACCCGCCAGGGCCTTTGTTAAAAGAGTTAAAGGACACAGCGGATATGGAGGATGTGACAGATGTACACAGAATGGGGAATGGTTCGGTAAAATAATATTTCCAGAGACAGATGCTCCCCTGAGAACAGATGTTCAGTTTGATGAGATGACTGATGATGAACATCATCTCCCTGGTGTTGGAAAATCTCCATTTACACAGTTGTCAGTTGGAATGGTGTCACGATTTCCATTAGACTACATGCATCTTGTGTGTTTAGGGGTTACAAAGAAACTACTTATGTTGTGGATGAAAGGTCCTGTTGGCATTAAATGTCGGATTGGCTCAACTGCTGTGAATTTACTATCAGAGATAATAACATCTTACAGCAGCTATATCCCACGAGAATTCCACAGAAAAGGGAGATCACTCCGTGATATTGACCGATGGAAAGCAACAGAGTATAGATTGTTTCTGCTATATACAGGCCCTGTAGCTTTAAGTAGTGTACTGTCTCCTGTACTTTATAGAAACTTCCTGTTATTTTTTACAGGCATCACTTGCTTGATAAGCCCCAAATTATCTCGGTATTTTTGCGATTATGCTCAGGAACTGCTTTGTTTATTTGTTCACAATTTTGCCGATTTGTATGGGCGTGATATGCTAGTATATAATGTCCACGCCCTGGTGCACTTGTCTGATGATGTGAAAAACTTTGGACCATTAGATAACTTTTCGGCATTTGCATTTGAAAGTTATTTAGGGGAGATTAAAAAAATGCTCCGTACACCAAATCAGCCACTTCAGCAAGTGATTAGAAGATTTTCTGAAAAGCAGTCTGTTGGTCACCCGCAGAGAAGAAAAACTACCAGGACAGAAAACGAAAATCTAAGATGTAAACATACAGATGGTCCCTTACTTCGTGGAATGGATGCCGTTACACAGTATAAGGAAATTCAAACACCCGATATATTTATCTCAAGGTCAAGAGGTGACAATTGTGTAAATATAAATGATGAGGTTTGCATTATCCGCAACTTAATTCTTCAGTCAGATAATGAAAAGACCGTTATATATGAAAAATTCATTGATAAAAAAGACTTTTTTACATATCCCCTTTCTTCCTCAAACATTGGTGTATACAAAGTTTCTCAACTGAGTAGACATTTAGAAATTACTTTGTTAAGAAATGTTAAGAATAAATATGTCTTATTACCCAAAGACAATGAATACATTGCGCTACCACTGTTGCACCGTGAAAACTAGTAATGTCGTGACGTTTTGGAAAGTCATAGATATATGTCATACCATTACACTATTATAAGATTAAATACAATTTGAAGTATGCTGCATGTTTTTAACCTAACATATTTAAGGTCTTGAACACGTATTAATTATGTTTAGCAATAAAATTTGTTATGTCACAGGAAGAATGTATCTTGTCGTGGAGTTTTCAAGCACAGGTGACATTGGCCTGATCCCTGAGTCATGGCTCGCAAGCAATGCTACTGGCCCACAACTAAGAATATTAACATGCTGAACAGGGCCGTAAAGACTTGCCAGCAACCAAATGAAGAGTCATGGGAGCTTTATGACATCAGAATTCTCTATAAGAACGGTAAGCGAGTAATACTTTATCATGTGTTCTTTTAGGTTTTGTGACACATTTTGTCTATATACATGATGCACATTTGAAGAGTTGTGCGTTACAGGCCCTGAGTGAAAAGTGGAAAGAGGAGCTCAAGCTGTGAATCGAACCAGTGTCGTTTGGACTCTGATTCCAGTGGTGTACTAACTGAGCTAAAGGGTTACCCCATGTTAATTACATTAAGAGTATCCATTTTTGTTTATAATTACATCATTCACTTTGAGTTATGAGTATCATGAATACTTTGTGTTTATTTGCAGCATCCTATGATAAAGCAAGAAAGAAGCTACCTCTTGCAGAGGAAACGTCAGATCTATATACAGATGTAGATGATGGGATCGATGGCATAAGAAAGAAGAGGTTCTTGGATTTAAACATTAAACAATTAATTATCATACACATATAACTTCTGTATGCAAATAATTGAAATTAATGGTTGAAGAGAAATCTTCTTGACTGAGAAGCTATTTCAGTCTTTAGGAAATGGTTTCTTCGTATATTCTTACTGACTAAGAAAATAACTCAAGCTCTTAAATTAAGAGTGACTCTTAATTGCTAAATGCATGTATCTGACTGTTCCAAACACTAGGTTACTTTCTATCTTCTATAAATCTTTATAAACACAAGCAGTTATCGAGTTTTAATGCTCTTGCTTTAGGCCAAATAGAAGATACCTTTCGACTTCAAGCGAAGATGAGGAAGAGAGGGATCCACCAGCAAAATGTGAGAGGACTGGGTCTCTGTCTGTTGGAAATAGTACACCTATCAGGTCACCAACACCCCCACCATTGCCGCATCTGTTTTCAAACAGACAGCCTGCATCACCTGCAGCAGGGGAATCCTTGCAGTCTTCCCCACTCACACCCCTTACGACTCAGACGGAGGCTGTACGACGTTCACCTAGAAGGTTATACTCAGCAACTGGTATCAGACATCAACCAGACTTCAGACCACCATCACCGCTCCAGTTGCCCCATCGTGCTTCTACTCATGGTGCTTCTACAGGTTTGTTTGTTTCCAGTGTTACAGTATAACAATTATAACACTGTGAGAGTGATTTTGAATATTTCCAGATTTGAATTTTCAAGAATGCATTAAATGTTACATGACATGGATGTTTTACAATCATCTGTTTTAATTGCAGCTGAAGTATTACAACTTATTAGGGCTGTGGAGGAAAACACAGCTACAACAAAGACAAATAACCAGCTATTGCACCAACTCCTAAGGGTCGTTACAGCCCAGTCAACCCAACCAAGTGCCGAGCAAAGAAAGCTGGACCTTCCCTTGAAGTCACTGAAAGAGCTTCATGACGCCAACACGGCATTGGATGATGCCATAGCATTCAGAAGTGTGGTAAGTTATTTCATGTCTATTGTCCTTACGTGATCTATACACCTGGAAATTAATCAAGCAACACCCCAATTTTTTCTATTGGAGCAACTTTGAAGTGTTCTGACAATCAAAATATGCCGGGTTGATATAGTTTGACACTTTTTTATTCAACAGACGATCTCTGACAAACAACTTAAAGGGAAAAAGTATCAAGACTTTGCTTTATTGCAACGAAATCCAAATTCTTAAAACTGTCTTAAATTCATGAAAAAATGGACACAATTTACTATTCATCCACAGACGTTGTTGTCAGGTGTATTAACACAAATGTCACATGGAAAGAAAGAACAGTCATCTGAGAGTCTGCACACCGACTTTCATCAATATCTAGTGTGTCCTCCCTGCGCACGCACCACCGATTCCAGACGCCTCCTCATTCCTTGGATGAGTCTCCGGATCTGATTCTGGGGGATCCTGTTCCACTCCTCATGCAGGGCAGCCGTCAATTCGTTGAGATTATGGACTGGTGGGTCTCTCTGCCTCACACGACGGCCAATAAAGTCCCACAAATGTTCAATGGGGTTGAGGTCAGGGCTCATGGCAGGCCATGGAATTCTGTCAATTGCATTTTGCCGCAAAAAATCATTTACAGCATGCGCCCTGTGAGGTCTAGCATTGTCGTCCATAAATATGGGTCTCGTTGCCAGAGGATGGTTCTCAAAATGAGGTACCACAGCCCTGTCAAGAACCTCCTGTTGGTAACGAACACCGTTAAGGTTGCCACGGATGGTAATGATATCCAACTTGCAGTTCATGGAAATGCACCCCCATACCATAACGGAACCTCCCCCAAAGGCCACAGTCTCCTGGATGTTCCGTGGAGCCATTGCTGTGTTCCTCTGCCTCCAGACCCGAGTACGACCGTCCACCATGTGCAAGAACCGGCTCTCATCTGAGAAATGGACCTTCCTCCAAGAGGCAATGTTCCAGTGCAAACGGTCATTACACCAGGCCAGTCGGGCTGCCTTATGGGCTGGAGACAGTCTGGGTCGCTTGATTGGCCTCCTTGCCCGGTATCCTGCAGCTTTCAGACGATTCCGAACAGTCCTGTTCGAGATGGGTCTCCCTGGAAGCCACTCCTGTCTCAACCGAGAGCTCGAGTCGAAGGACCTGCGCCGTACAAGTCTCAGTAAAGCTCTGTCCTCCCGGACTGTGGTCTTCCTGGGTCTTCCTGGTCTAGGCAGGTCTTTAACTTCATTAGTGGCCCGGTATTTTTTCAAAAGTTTTGAAATTATGGAATGATGTCGTCCGATTTGAGTCCCGATTTGTCTTAGAGACATACCAGCATTCCTCATGCCGATTATTTGCCAACGAGTGGCCTCTGATAATTTCCTACGTGCCATGACATTGAAATGAATGAAAAACCGAATGCAATCGACAACCTGCGCTTGTAAACACCCCAGGGAAAAAGTGCATTTTTCGAAAGTTGAGGTTAAAGCAATGCACGTGCGCTGTGCAAGCTTCACGCGCGTCATATCAACCCATGAAAAGCTCATGCTGTATGTCAATACATCAAAATTGAATAATCAATCATCAAAATTACTTCGTTAAACTTTGTTAAGTTTTTATGTGTCTTTGAATTTGGTGTTGCTTAATTAATTTCCATATGTATATATTCTGTTGAAACAGTAAACGCATAGAGAATGACATTACCTCACTTCCTTTCTATGCAGGTGATGCAATTAGGAGTAATTGGGGGATCAAGTTTAAAGCACACCGTGTATAACATCCTGGAAGCAGCTTTTACCACCCCTCTGGCAAGAAGTGTCAACTGGATAGGCAGTGGAACCAAGGCAGCTTTTAAGGGGATGAAAATGAAGGATGCAATAGTCGGTATGTGAAGCAGAAACAAAGGGTTCACACTGCATTCATAATAACTTAATAAGTTCGCAGGGCTTTTTTTAAAACTTGGGTTAGTGCGTTTAAATTTAATGAAAACATAAACGTGAAAAGGGAAAGTAATTTATCTCTCGAATGAAATTATCATTTTTTAAAAGTGCAAGAGAATTTAGTTCAAGATGTAAAGAAAGTGAAAAAGCGCTCGTAATATGCCGAGGGGAAGTTACTCCTTCAACAGACCAAAAATTCACGAGAGAATGATGTCAGCTGTTGCTTTGCAATGAAAGTGCTGTACCAGTTTTCATTTGCTCACTGACACGACTATTTACCAAGAAAACAACATTTACTCTTATTGTTAATGGACACAACAGCAACATTTAATATAATGTCACTATGAGTTTTATTGTTGTCTAATAAAGCGCGTTTTGTGGAATTTCAGAGGCTACAAGGAAAAGTCCGGTGACCCAAAAGGCATCAAACATTGAAATCGAAAGCTTTATAAAGCTGTGGTTCCGCAATGCTGCAGACAGAGATGGTGGCAGAAAGGAACGAGAAAAGAAAAAGACTGCAGCAAGCACTGTAACGGCACCCAATGACGACACATTGTGATGTTAATTCATCAATATCACTTGAATGCAAAGCCTAGTAGAATGCTGTGACGGCACTCTATAACACATTGTAAATGAAAGTCCTTTCAGGAAGCATTCATGTAATACCAATGTATATTTTTGGGCTGTTTTATATGCATAATTTAGGGTATTAATCAAGTATTTCTGGAATAAGTATGTACACCTTCCGAAGTGAGTGATGTTTGATGATCTGGCCGTGGTACTAAAGCATCAGAAAATAAATTCTCAAGGTCAGTGTGTGTACAATTTTCTGTTTTTGTATTATTTAATGTAATACTTTCTTACTTCTTGCATAATTTCACTTTATTTGGTTTTGTTTGTTTTTTTGTTTTTTGTTGTTTTGTTTTTGGGATGGTTTTTTTCGTTTTTGTTTTCTTTCTGTTACTTTTGTTCCATTCTCTCAATTGAGAATGTGGAAGGATTTATTTATAAATTGTCTGTGTTCTACATGGAGGAGGTAGTTTGAGGGTTTTTTCACCATGTTAGATCAATTTGCCATCAGATCGCACAAAGAGGCCTTCAGTTCTTATTTTGTAAAATTTACTAGTTCTCATCTAGCTCCTTTGAACTGTTCCCTTATATACTCTGCCTCTCTATCAACATTTTGTTCTCCTAGCTTACTCTCAAGACAGTTTAATTCATTTTTTTCTTCCTATGTGTATAGATGAAAATAGTATTGATGCTCCACTTTATTTAGCAGTCACATTTCCCATAGTAATTGATCGTTAATTGTAAACATTCTTTCATCTTCTATTTATATTCTTCTAGGGTATCACTTACTTTTTTTTATAATATCGACATATTTTGTATCCTTTGTCAGTGAATTATTGAACTTCCAGAGAGCCCTTCCCACTTTGTATACCTGTAATTGTGAGTGACACTTTTGAGAGATCTGAATTAATACTTGGATGTATATTACTTTCCTCTACAGAACTGAAAGCATTATGGGAAAAAACAGTCTATTCGAGCTTGCTTTCGTGGTTGTTGCCAAGTGAACCTTCTCTCAGAGGGACCAATTCTCTTTAAGACAGGAAGTCTATTGTCTGTAAACAATTCCTTCCTTGCTTAAGGGTTATTAATATGTTTATACTTAAAGGTATCATTATCAGGATTAATCACCAAATTCCAATCACCACATGTAACAATATTTAATTCTTCTGATATTTCTCTAACATTTTTATGAATTCTGGTTTATCAGAGTTTTGTCCATCTAAGTTAATCAAAGTATATATCTTATCATTGATAGTCACATCCACTGCTACATAAAATTGCTGTCCTCCTTGCCTTACTGTTAAATGGGCTTATGTACGGTAGTATTCACTATACATCCCCACTGTATCCCCATTGTTCTGTTGTTACTTGTTCCTGGACAGCTGTAACATGATCATCCTGTAGACAATAGATTTCAGCCTTTTTCTTTCTCACGGATCTGAAACTTGTATTCTTTGAAGGTTATTATCAAACCCTCTACAATTTAATGATAGCATTTTATTTTTTCCCTTTGGGAAAGTGTTCCGCCCGTACCCCCCGCTCTTTTTACGTAAAAAAATCGCTCCAGGGGAATATGCCAACACTGAAAAAAGTTCATTGGATCGATTGATTGTTTTTCTACCTGTTATAGATTACTAAATGCATATTTAGGGTGAGCTTTGCATGTCCGTTTGTAAGTTTGGTTTTTGATGGGAGTGGGGGTACGGGCTGAACTCACTATGCTTCCGTTTGTTCCAAACCGAAACCGCCCTCATTAATGAACATATTTACATGAAAAAAAAACAGTGTCAAGTATCTCAATGACTAGCGCATACCGGGACTCCATCGTGTTCAGACATTGCCATAATGTTCACTCGGTGTCTTCTGATAATAAGTAACGTTTTGCTGCCTCAAGAGTCACTTACACTGGAAACAAAATCACGTGTAACTGGTGGCCTTGACCTTAACACAATAACATCCGGTTTTAGGGTCACGTGTTATTTACAAAGAAACCAACGTAGTCAGTGGGGAAGGAAAGGTTCACCCTATCTCTCTTCAGACGGAGTCTTACTGTAAATCAGGACCTGGTCGAGGAATGACTGGGAAGGGTTAGAACTTGGTATGTCCAACACTTCACTAGCAGCAACGATTAAAATCTGAGTAAAATGCTGGTACATTTGCGTTCAGAAAGAGACGCACGCACTAACCAATCCGCGAATTAGATTACAAGTGGATGTTATCACCAAGCTTGAGAGTTTTCCATGTCCTTTCTATAGTCATGTATCACATGAATTCCCCTCTCATATATTCGTGTTTGAACCTTGAGTTCGGTTTTTCGCGGGGTTGCTTTTGCTGCTCGGTATTTCTTTAGAAAGACTGGTAGATCAGTACCGATTGTTTAACGCTCGCTTGCAGCACACCTTGTCATCTGCCGTGTGCACAAATTTAATCACTATAGGTTTGGGGGACTTCTTGGTGTGCTCATTTGTGATGTGTGGTGGTAGGCGGTGGTTGTTGACAACATCCAATGACGTGGGCAGGCCCATATCGTTTAACAAATTTTTACATGTTGATTTGGGTTCTCACATCAGGAATACCCTACACTAACAGGTTTTGTTTACGGGAATACAGTTCTTACCTTAACAGCTTTGTTTCCATCTCTTCCGTGCGAGTTCAACTGGCAGCCTATGATCTGTTACACCAGTGTGCTAACACACACCTTTAAGTGGCTCTCCAGGAAGAATGGCGTAGAATTCCGATTGGTACCATCCATACACTCTTTCGCAGAATGCCACGACAATGCCAAGCGGGTCTCCAGAGACAAGCTGGACACACCCGATATTGATTTTCATCACTTGACTTAAACCTTTTCATCTGTATCAACTTTTCTCATACTGTTTCAAAGATTAAAAGTCAGAGCTATTTCATGCGTTCCCTTAAATTTTTCCATGGGTATATATTTTCAATTGACTGATGTTTAATCTTCATTTCTGTCAAACAATGTGCCACATAATCACAATTCATTCAACATGACTAGGACAATCACGATTGAAGCCTACGAACATTCATCAAATACATGAATGAGTTACAGTCAAGTTTCAAATTCACTGCCGAATACTTTTTTTAAACATTTATTTGTTCCCACGATAGAGTACAAGCATACACAGTAAAGTAATAGATGTACACATTCATGTTCCAAGTTCATCAACTGGTAGTCTAAAAGAAAAAAAAGATTATAAGCAAAACAAACAACACACTAGAATGTTATATTGCAGATTAAATCAGAGGTTGTAAATTGAGGATAAAGAAAACCATTTGTCAGAAAATTTATCAAAAGTATTGTTCCTTCTGGATATGAAGTTTTCAACAGTGTAAATGTTTTTCAATACTTTTAAGAAATTATTAACCTTTGGGATAAGTTTCTTTAAAGTGCAAGTGTAAATATGTCTTTTCGCAGAAATAATTATGTGGTTTAGCAACGGTTTATTTCCCAAAACTCCAAACCAAACCAGAGTTTTTGTTCTTTCAAAATTCTGCCTGTTTTGTATTATCCAGTTTTCAAGTTCTTTCCAGAAGATTTGGGTTACATTACATTCCCAATATACATGACATAAAGGGTCACTATCAATGTTACAAAAGCTACATGTCAACATGTGTTGTCAACAGGTTTCATAGTCAAAAGCTCAGTTTTCCTATAAATAATTCTGTTCAAAAAATTTGAATTGAAAACCTTAAAGTTTTACATCTTTCAAATTATTTCTACAAGTTTGAAAATTCATATGCCAGTCCATATCAATATGATGAAATAGGTCTTCCCATTTTTGGCAAATATGAGGTTTCTATCATGCATAATCCTCCTTCTGTATAATCTTTTTTTAAGGTACTCCATTTAATTTGGTCATTTTTGTCATTCCAAATAAATTTGAAAAATAGTCTTTCAAGGGAAGAGATAAATTCTTCATGTGGATTAGGTAATGAACTGAAAATGTGAACCAATTTTGAAATAGCCAATGTTTCAATTGCAGTGATTTTGCCAATCAGTGTCAAATGTTTTTTTCTCCATGTTGCCAGTAATCTATAAATTTCTTCAATTCTTTTTCTCGTGTTAATTACCCATAAGTCATTCAAATCAGGTGTGACTTTTATACCCAGAACTTCAAATTCCTCTCTTTGCCATTCTATAATTGAAATCATGACAAATTATATCTCTGCTACCTGCTTTTGACCCTATCCAGATTGCTTTAGTTTTATCTATATTTATCTTTAACCCTGACATATTATAAAAAGTATTAATGGTATCAATAGCAGGCTCCTCCGAGCCATCCAAAAATAATTCAGTATCATCAGCATATTGTCCTAACTTATATTCCTGACTATCAATTACAATACCCTTTATATCATCGCTTTGTCTTATCATACATCCAAGGATTTCAGCTACAAAAAGAAACGAATATGGAGATATTGAATCACCTTGCCTGCAACAGCGTTCATTAGGGAAGAAATCGGAGAGGTGTCCGTTTTAAATAACACATGACGTTCTATCATATGTTAATAGATTAATCCAGCGTATAACCTTAGGTCGGAAACCAAATTTTAGTAAAACAAAGTTGATAAAATCTTTAGAAACTGTGTCAAAAGCATTTTCGAAGTCAGTTAACATCAGCAGACCAGGGACATCTCTCTTCTTTGTTTCAAACATTAAATCATTTAATAACCTTGTATTTTCACAAAGTCTTCTACTTGATATAAACATCCCAGTTTGGTTATTGTGTATCAAAGAATCTAAGGTCATTTTCAACCTGTTAGAGATACAAGCACTACCTATTTCATACAAAGCATTTAATAAAGTAATTGGCCTCAAGTTCTTTAATAAGGTTCTATTTTTTTTAGCTTTAGGGATGCAAGTAATAACTCCTCTCTTCATAGTAGGAGACATCTTATTTCTTCTTGAAACATCATTGATAAATCTAAGAATCCAAACCTTGAGTTCTTTCCAGAAGTACTTAAAGAAATCTATAGGAAATCCATCAATTCCTGGGCTTTTGTTGTTCTTCATTTTTTGACTGCCAGTGTTATTTCGGTCATGTCTATTTCTTTGTCTAGATTGTCTCTAATTTGGTTACTAAAGACTGGAGTTATTACATTGTCTAGGTGGGCATCATCGCCACAATTCTTATCTGTAATAATCTTATTTATTGATTTGCTAACAAAGTTTCTATTTTCTAAATTACAAAAGTATTTTGTTGCTTTCTCTCCTTCATACCATAAGATTCTTTTTCTGAATTGTAGCAGTTTAATTTGTAGCAGTTCCAATTTTAATTTTGTAAGTTCAGCTAGGAGGGCTTCATTGATATTTTGAAAACCTTTTCTAATGTTGTCTTCACAATCTTTGATTTTAAGTTCCAATTCACTGGTCTTATTTGCTGGTTTCTTTTTGAGATGAAAAGGAAAATGATTTTCCTCTGACTTTCATCAGGAAAGTTTCCAAGATTAAGCTGTCATCAGTCTTCAGTTTCATATCAGAATCGTCAAGATTTTCACCAGTACATTCAGAATCTAAGTATTCGTTAATTGTATCCCTCAAGACTGATCTTACTAAATCAGCATATTCAGTATGTAAGAGTAAAGATGTATTAAATTTCCAATAGCCCCTCCCTCTATCTTGGTTAATAGTGTTTGAGAAAGTAAAGCTAATGGCTGAATGACCTGTTTTATAACCAGGTATGATATCAGAATCTAGTCACATATTAACTAAGTCTTAACTAAGAAAAAGTCCAACCTTGCTTGTTGTCTGTTTTCTTTTCTCCATCAGGTATATTTCCTCAGATCAGGATTTAGTTCTCTCCAGATATCTATGAGATCAAGGGATTCAGTTTTGTCTAACACAGTATTTCTGGCTTGGGGATTGTTGATATTTTTTAGTAATTTTCTAAATCAATGGCAGGATCAGTAACCAAATTCCAGTCCCCGACAATAGGTATGGATTCATTATCAACATTACAAATATTGTCAAAAAGTTTTACATAAAAATTTGGATCGTCATTATTAGGTCCATACAGATTTGTAAGAGGCAAATCTGTTATTTTCAACGGTTATATCGGCAATTATAAAATTACCATTTTCATCCTCTAATGTTCTGTGTATGGTAAGATCAATGTCATTATCAAGAAGTATAGCCACCCCTCTAGAGTTAGATCTAAATGGTGCAATTATACCCCATTCATTTTTAATCCTATTTAGCCACATGGATGTCCTGTAAACAAATGATTCATGACTTCTCTCCTTTTATTTGTATCAGCTAAGCATCTGCAGTTAGCGGAAACCAGACAAATTTTCTTAGTTTTATCCACCGTGAAATGCTAAAGTTGTTGTTTTTTTGTTGTTTTTAAAAAAAAAAAATTAAAGCGATTAATAGCAACAATTTTCATGTAGGATACAAAGGGAAAAGTTGTTTGCGGATAGTCTGCCATCTCAGTTTTCAAACAATGGGAACAGAGTTTTGCTTTAATATAACTAGTAAGTGGTAGAGGACAACAATGTAAAAAAAGGTAAAGTTGAGTAAATACTGGGCCTGTCCCTATTTCGAAAAAAACACAAGGAGTAAAAACCAAAACTATGTACAGAAACAGAAAACATAGTTGAGGCATTGACGCTGCACTCTCATACCCAATACAGAAGCCAATGGCAACAAGCGTGCCGGCTGATAAAACCATAAACATGACCTCAGGGTCGAGGTCGAACATAATTGACAGAGAAGATTGACATTGTTAGTCTGACCCACTCACCCTTAAACCCAAGCAGATGCGTTTCCGCTAGCAAGTCACGTAAGCAGTACATAAATGCATACATATATATGGGAGGTGTAAATTTGTCGAAGACGTAATAAACTACTTATCAACTCACGTGAGGACTGTTTATTTACACACTACTCAATAGCTTCCGGGTGTTAGATCCGCTGTGAGTATATGCTAAAAATAGCATAGCACGTGGTGATGTTTATAAACACTGCCGAATACCAGAGAAAGGTAGCCTGTCTAGAGGCATGGGTTATGTATAACAGTGCACTCACAAAAAGGAGTTGAAGATATTGAGACTATGTTTTCGTATTAGGAATCAGATTTTAGTCACACCCACGTTCCAGCCGCAAGGTCTTACTGACAAATGTTTTAGCTGAGATATGCAGTTTTGGCCTAGCTATCTCTTTTGATACGTAAGCTAAATTTAGTCGACTGTACTCATTTATTACCATGTCATAACACTATGATGTCATCAACCTATGCCGCATCAGAAAGCCACCTGGTTGTCTGCATATGGTATATTGTATCAAGAGTGCTTCACACTTTACAAGGACGTTTTGATTCGATACACGACAACATCAGGCACGTTTGCGTGTGTCTACGGATATGTTAGAAAGGATGACTGCCTACGTCACTTCCGGAAATCACGTGCTTGTCACATGAACACGCCGCTGGATAGATATTTCGACATCGAAGACCCAGAGCTTCCAACCCCGAAAGAAGAAATGCTTGAGAAGCCGGGGTCCAGGGGTTGCTGGCCGCGGCCGGGTCCAGGGCGGAGACCTGGTGGGGGGTCAGGGAGGCGAAGCCCTCCTGAAGCTGAAGAAAAGTAGTGTTTTTTAACACCTTAAAAGTGCTGTAAAAATAAGTAAAAAGTTTTGGTTTTGATAAATGTATGTTAATTTGTTTTTTCAAAGCGTGAAATTAGCAATGTCTGCCGTGACAGCCTGACTAATACTTGAAAACCGTGGCAGGTCTGAAGACCTATCTACAACCACTAACCGACTGAACAAAGCCTTCGTCTCTACGACCGGAACGGGTCTGAAGTGAGCTCAGACAGTGCCACAATATCCAGGGAACCACTCGATATGTGTACCCTTCCAGTTAATAGATATGGTTGGAATTGTTCCCATGCCCCACTTGGTACAAATACCAAAGGAATGGAGGACACGTAATCATAGAACCATGCCCGGTACAAGGACTCCATCATTCATGGGGTTTTGCAGGATGCTTGAAGAGTACTTCTGATCAGTAGCCTCCTACACGGACATGGCCTACACTTCGATGTTTGCAGTTCACAAACATCGCAAACTCAGGACAGTAAAACTGACTTATCCAAACCTCGTATATGGCCCACTCAATCTATCATACAAAGTAGTTTGTATTTTCTTATACTCTATAATCAATATACTGTCATATATAGTGGTACCTGGTTCTCGTATCGTTTTTGCTCCCCTTACCAAAACAGGTAATGGTGTTCTGACGCTGGGACCGCTGAATACTTTTGTAACAAACACAAACAATGTTGAACCAATAAGACAGCACTTTATTCTGATAGTGAACGAACAAACAATGTACAAAATTGTTACACATGTTGCATACAACTGAGCCAATACAGCTCAATAGTAAACGATCAGTACTGGTATATCTTCACATCAGTAGGCATCTGTTCCTTGTACCAAATGTCATCGAATATTGAATCAGTCGTGAGTGTGGCTTCAATACACCCCAAACCACGTCGACCCAATGATGACGCAACAGGACGCATGACGTTACACCTGGTCCGTTGCCATTTCTGAAGGGAACATTGTTCCAGCTGCTCAGCGTTGACAGGTGCAGGTGATGGTTTTCTGATTTGTCGATCCAGAGAGTCCAATTAGTATTCTATCTGATTCATGTCGGGAGAACATGCTGGCCACGGCAACAAAACAAAAGCGTTATGCAGAAAGTCGTCTGTTAGCCTTGCTGTATGAGGCTTTGCGTTTTCATGTTGGTAGACAATGCTACATGATTGTTGCTGGATAACATTTATGGCAACACAACTCTCACACAATCTTCGAGCATTCGGTCTTGTTTTAGATCGCGCAGAGCTCACTCCACACCATTGTGCTATAGGCTCCAAATAGTGAGGCTTGATGAACGCAGTCAGGCACCAAGCGTTTACCTACTCGTCTGCGAGCACAAATCCGGCTGTGGTTACCGTGAAATTAAAACCTGCTCTTGTTGGTGAATATCACACCTTGCCAATCACGCATCTGCCTCTTGCCTGGCTCGTGTCAAATGACTACTTCGGTTTAGAAGAGTCACACTAAAACTGACGAATTCCTCAGTGGGATCGACGTGCTTGAATGCATGCTCTCATAGTCGCCGGATCTCTGTATGTCAATTTATGCTGTGTCCATGTGCCTTCACTTACTTTAAACGGGGCTGTTACAAAACGCCATCTCGATTGAATTCTCCGGCCGTGGTAATCAATTCGTAACTGTATCACCTGGTTCCCCTGATGCTGGTCTTTAAACATTCATACCATGTGGTCCACCTAAATCCCGGTCTTTAAATTTAAATATGTCGACCATCTGGCCCCCCTAATGCTGGGTATATAGAGGATACTAAACGACATTCCCTGTAATACTATTTTTAATTGACAGAAACTGCAGCAAGATTGCCTACCGTGTGAGGACTCTCAGCTTTCAAGTCAAGCAAGGTCTAGTCAAATCGCGACATCAACATTAGCATTGTGACGTCACAACTTTGAACCATTTTGACGTCAAGCGGTATTACACTAGTGTAATACAGAAGTGAAAATATTACACTGCTGTATCTTCAACGGGCGAGTAATACTACAAGAACATCTTCCATCTGGTCCCCCAAGTGCTGGTTTTTAAATATGTTTACTGTTTGGACCCCCAAATGTTGGTTTTTAAATATATATACCATCTGGTCCCCCTAATTTAAAAAAAAATGTTATATATACCATCTGGTCCCTATAGGCCCCTTTTTAAAATGTGTGTATAAATATATATACTAAACTGGTCCCCCTAATGGTTGTTTTTTAAAGATATGTACCATTTGGTCTCCCTAATGCTGGTTTTACATACGGTCTTCCTAATGCTGGTTCCCGATATATATTCCGGTCTCCCTAATGCTGGTTCTGTATGTATAAGGAGACCGAAAAACAATTTGATTGTGCTGACAACTGAAAATTGTTTACTTTCGGAACAGCAGTGCTAGTCTTCAGTGATGGCTATTTTATCAAACAATTTCATTGTGCTGACAACTTAAGATTGTATACTACAGCAACTCAGTCTTCAGTGATTTAATGAAAACCAACAAATGCACCTCCACAGAAGCCTGTGTACATGCCTCCTACACACATCGGTATGATGGACAAACGGAAGAAATAGTCACGGAAGGGCAGGGTCTACAGTACAGCTTCAACTTTGCTCAGCTGCATTATTTCCCGGCATCTGAAGGCCGAAATCTTGTTCCTGAGGACCGCCGTCATTGAGATGCATAATACAAATTCATGTATACATTTTCAATGTAGCAAATTTAAAGTTGGCTATATGAGATGTTTCAGGTTTTACACTGGTCATAGAACATTGATTCCAAATGTTTATCTTTAGAATACTTCAATCACCATGCAATTCAAAACAACTTAAGGAAGTAACAAATAAACATCTGATTCCTGATTCTCATTTACCCTCAAAATTAGCTAAGATACATAGCGTTCACTACAGGAACGCTATGCTGCACCTCCATAGGCCCCAGTGGTGGAAATCCTTTGTCGCACTTTTCCACACTCGTTACGACTATTGCGCACGAAAAACTTATGTGAATAACTTCTTTGAACTTATACCTACATGTGCGTCCTAGTTTCGTTATCAAAAAATCAATATTTGCAAGCCATTAAACATCTCAGTCGATCACTCGCATGTGAGTGGCGTCATTGTGAATCACGTGACGCGTTCCCACCCTAAAATAGGAACACGTGTTCTACACCTCGTTGTTTCATACAATCTTAAAAAATTGAAAGAATTTTGTGGAGACTTTCGTTTCCAATTTACACTGACTGATCCTGCTCTTTCTCACTTAGTAAAATCGTTTCCATAACAACCAAGGAAACTAAAAAGGCAAATAATCTGTACATAGCAAAAAGCACCACTTTAGACTGATCCTTATTTATTCCAATTTATGCTGAAAAGTAACAACCGTTTCAGAGCTATGTACATGTACATATTCATATACTCATCATTGTTTAAGTTCCCAATATAAGTCAATAAAATTTGCACCTTGAAAAGCATACTTTTCTGCACTAAATCTTTTATTTTGTCAACCATAAATGGAAATTAGAGATAATTATTTCGATAACTCAATATTTATTTAGTTCCTTCGTTCAATGTGTCTTATTAGTAAACTATGTTTTGTAGCCAAACTTTTAGGAGTAGTACAGAAACACCTATGCACTGTCAAGGTGGCAGCAATGATCCAATGTAATGAATATTGAAGAAAGCATTGTAAGCTCCAGAGCAATTATTTTCAAAACAGTTTTTGAAATGGCTGGGTGGTCAGTCAATCGGGATTGGGAAAGAAAGTCTCTACACAATCTCCACACAATCCTTTGTATTATCTAAAAATGTATGAAAATTTGTTACAAACAAGCACCGAGGTCTGGAACAGGTGTGTTACTATTTTAGGGAGGGAATCCCTTCGAGTCACGTAATTTAAAAATGGCGCCGCTCATGCGATCGATCGACTGAGATATTTGATGGCTTGCAAATATTTATTTTTGAATATAATGATAACGAAACTAGGGGGCCTATGTAGGTATAAATATAAAGAAGCCAATTTTTTTTTAAGTTTTCCGTGCGCGAAAGTGCGCAAAGGATTTCCACCATTGCGGCCTAAGGAGGTGCGGCATAGCGTTCACTACGTCTCGGCCATCTCCTCCAGGACCCTCTCTTTAGATCTTTTCAAGGCATTCTCCTGACGAGCTTTCAGGAGGGCAGCCTTCTTACGTGCACCTCGCACACTTTCTTGAACTGAAAATTATTTATTGATCAGTAAATCACATTAAATGCATTTTGGTCATCTGAAATAGAAATAATTGTAGGACAAATACAATCCATTAACTCTACATTCTATTTATTGATTTTAGTCACAATTATGTGAATAATGAACTTTTCTAGAAAATAGATAACAATAGTACTGTGTAAGATAACCTTTTCAATTTAAAAAGCAAAACTTCAAACAATGTGAACAATATTTACAGTATACCTAAACACCTGAAGTTGATATTGTTGATCTATTGTTTTCTCGGCTCCATGGACATGTTGCTGACTTTGTTTCCGGAGCACAGCTCTAAAACCATTTCATATCTTTCAAAAGATCATGGCAGATATACGAGACAGATCTTGAAATGGGGACTTGTTTCTGATTACAGATATATGGCATTTATATTTTTCATGAATTCCATGGAAACAATTCAGACATGGTCTAAAAGAACAACAAGTACAGTTTCTTTGTGCCTTTTGCTATTTACAGAATTTTGGCATTTTCATTTTTTTGTAATTTTCCATGGAACATTTTGGTGTTAGTCTAGTGGTGGGGCAGGCTTCGTTTCTGAAGCATAACTCAGAAACCGTTCAATATTTTTCTGCAAAACTTGGTAGATATATGCGACAGACCCCAAAGTGGTGCCAATTGCTATTTACCGGCTTTAGTGATTTTTTTTTTTTTCGGATTCCATGGAAAATGTTTCAGACTTAGTGTCAAAATGGAGGAATGGGCTTCTTTTCCGTTGCAGAACTAAAAAAACATCCAATGTATTTCAGCAAAACTAGGTAAATATATCAATCGGAACCTAAAGTGGTGCCTTTTACAATTTCCAGGTTTTAGTGATTTATCATTTTCTCAGTTCCCATGGAAACGTATTGTGAGAGGTGTGTTTCGTTTACGGAGCAGTACTCAAAAACCTCTTAACATCTGTCAGTAAAACTTGGTAGTTAGTTAAGTGTGGCAGACCCCAAAGTGGTGCCTTTCGCTATTTCCTTTTTCTTGTGATGTATTATTTTCTCGGTTCCGTGAACATGTTGCTGACATGTTGCATCGTTTGTGGAGCACAGCTCGAAAACTATATCATATCTTTCAACGAGACACATCATGAAATGGGGACCTTTTCTGATTTACATATATATGACATTTATATTTTTCATGTATTCCATGGAAACGATTCAGACTTGGTCTAAAAACACAATAAGTAACTGTCCGATGATTTGTCCTTTTAAATATGTGGGGGACGCGGGGATATGTTATCTTCTGACGACTCTTGTTTGATATGATAAGATGAGTTACTGTCGATTATGTGCATTGTGTTCTACTTGGCGTGCAGAAGAATTTTTTTACATCTTTGGACAGACAGTGCAAACAAACATGATAAATGTTACATGAACAAACTTCTCATGAATACTTAATGAAAAATTACAAAGACTTTCTCCACCAAATCTAATCACAAGAATGCCTACGTGCATTGAAGATTTGAAAAATTGGAAGGCTTCAGAGCTCAGGTCCTTTCTTTTGTTTTGTTCTGTTTGCTGCCTGTATCAGATTTTACCAGATGAATATCTAACACACTATCTCCGTTTGGTTGAAGCTAAGTAGGGAAATATTAATAAGCAAAAAGCCACATCCGTGGCACAGGGGCTTTCAAAGGTGGCTCTCTGACGTCACTAGTGTACCTATTGACCTTATGTCAACAATGGATTGAATGGGTATTGTCCTTATGTCAACAGTGGGTTGAATAAGTATTGTGAATACCATGCACCTGTGTCAATAATGTATTGAAATCCAATTGAATAGTCCCCCTGCTGTATTGTGTAACACGTTTAGCGTCAGTACCACGCCTGGTGTCAATAAGGTATTGAAATTTGAATTGAATACCTATTGCGTGTAATCCACCTGTGTCAATAAGCCATTGAAATTGGATTTGAATGCATGTTGTATGTAATCCACCTGTGTCAATAAGCCATTGATGTTGGATATGAATGCCTGTTGTATGTACTCCACCTGTGTCAATAAGCCATTGAAATTGGATTTGAATGCATGTTGTATGTAATCCACCTGTGTCAATAAGCCATTGATATTGGATTTGGATGCCTGTTGTATGTACTCCACCTGTGTTAATAAGCCATTGAAATTGGATTTGAATGCCTGTTGTATGTACTCCACCTGTGTCAATACGTCACTGAAATTGGAATTGAATACCTATTGTATTCACCCCACCTGTGTCCATATAATGAGAAGATGTGGAAAAAACCCAACATTTTGAATGGAGGTTGAATGGGTATCGTATTCAATCCACCTGCGTCAACAGTGGCTCCACTAGGTATTGTATTCAACCCACCTGTGTCAATATAATTATAGGGTGCTGAAAAACAAATTGAATGGGTATTGTTTGGTGGTATCACTCTAAATTTCAGTCTTAGTGTGAGGTGGGTATTGTCCTGGCTGCACCTGTGTCAGTAGTGTATTGAAATCAAATGAATGCAATACTGCACACACTATAAAACTTGTGGAGTTCTCTTCTCCACCTCACTAAGCACCATCACCTGCTCTGTGTCACACGTTGGTCAAAGCAGCACCACTCCCTTGTCTTGCTCGAAACTGCACTGGAATTGTGGATATTTTGAAATTGTATCAGCATTTTCCCTGATTGAAGGTAATTATTCTTCTTGTTTTTCTGTGATCAATATCACTTTTCATGTTCAATCGTATTCATAACAATTATATTTGTATTGTTACAGATTAATTTGAGCCATCTTCATTGTTTGCTAGACCATATTCTTGAACTATTTACTTCAATACTTTTAAAGTCTCCGTAGATAAAATGACTCCTCTCGAATTCACCAGCATCCAAGTGAACTGGGTGTACATCATTCATAATTTAGATACTTCATCCTTTCTTGATATTTTGTTTGAGAAGGCAATGATTACCTTTGCAAGCTTTGATGACTTTAGGCATATTTTAAAACAAAGGAATAGAATTGAATCAAATCGAGAATTGATGTTTTTTCTCCTGAGACACAACACTTTCCAGCAGTTCATGGATGCTCTCAGGACATCACAACACGATGAGATAGCAGAGAGAATCTATCAATCATTTCAACAACAGTAAAATACACTGCAAATGGCATGAAAGACAAATCTTTCTCTTCTTTTTTTTGTAAATATTGATTAAAGATGTACACATCTCTACTACCATGAAGATTTTTGTAGTCCTCCATAAATTCGTACTGAATTTATTTCAGAGTGCATACAACAGTGTATTGTTTGCTAGACTATCTGTAAAATGTCTTCACAATCAACAAAACCTTTATACACATGTGAGTTTTGTCAAAAACAATACACTCTCAAAAATTCACTTGTTAGACATCAGAAAAACTGTGGTCCTTCTTCTTCTTCTTTCTCTTGTGAATTTTGTTCCAGTGTTTTCTTGCGCAAGGATACATTGCTAAGACATGTAAAAAGTCATCATAGTTCATCAGCTAGTACAAATTTTTCCTGTCACTCATGTTCAGGTACTTTTTCTTCTGCAAAAGCCCTTGCTAATCATAAAAGACAAGTCCATTTTCATCATGAGCAAAGTGGTAGGGGGGCAGGTGCAGCTAAGCGAAGGAAAGTGAAGAAAAATACGAAATGCTCCAAACAAGCGCTGAATGGGAATGTAAGAGAATTTGATGTTGTGCCCCAGGGTGATGAAGGAAACGATCCCTACGTTTATTTAGTGAAAATTCAACCCGAAATCATTGAACATTTAAAATCTGAACTTGAAACTAAAAGTTCCATCAAGTGGGCACTTTGCACTCAATTTCGATTTAGTAAAACCAATGCCGACGGTTTGAGTTCCTTCACTGAACCCTACTTTAGAACCAAAATGTCTCCAGCGACAGACGCTGATGATTTGGACGAGTTGTACACCAAAGCCATCCATACCATCATCGAATTAATGGATAACTATGAAGGGGAGAGCTCAAATTTGAATTTTGAAAAGGTACTGAGTGTGAAATTGTCTGTGGTCAAATTTCAACCTTTTCGCGGTAGTTCATTTCTCCCCCTCCCTCCGTCATTGGAGAAAAAGCGCTGTTTGATAAACATTAGGAACACAGACGATGACATGTGCTTTGCATACTGTGTTTTGGCTCACCTGTTCCCTGTGCAACCAGATTTGGTGAGGGAACAAGTGACTCATTACAGGGATAAATTACACGAGCTCAATTTGAATGGTTGCCAATTTCCCATGAGTCTCAGACACATCTCAAAATTTGAAAAAGCAAACAATCTCAGCATTAACGTGTATGGTGTAGATGAAGGGGAAAATCAAGAACATGTAATCTTCCCTTTGAGAATCGGTTCCAATATGGTCCATTTACCCAAAGAGTGTCACATTGACTTGCTACTGCTAACTCAGGAAGTAGAGGAGGAGGATGAATCTCCACTCTCTCATTACGTTTTGATCTCAAGTTTGTCAGCTTTGGTTAGAAAACCTGGAGATGGTAACCATAAATCCATTTGTAGAAAATGTTTGTGGACATTTAGTTCGAAAGATGTTTTGGAAAAGCATGTCCCCTACTGTCATGACAAAGCACAGCGTATCAAAATGCCTAAACCAGACCAAGCTTTTCGAGCTTTTGGACTGGGTCAATATCCTAGGATGAATAAAGTCCCCTTTGTCATCTATGCAGATTTTGAATCCGTCTTGGCTCCTTTAGAACTTAATGAGAGAGAGGGGAGAACCCAACACGTTCAAAAGCACATTCCTTGTGGTTACAGTTACCAGATTGTGTGCAGGGAACCTGATCTGTATTCTTTTCCGTTGAGAACTTATAGCGGGGAGGAGGCTGCCCAACATTTCATGACACATCTTTTAGAGGATTACGACTACCTCATGGAGATATTAAACCACCCTGTACCCATGAAAATGAGCCTCAAAGATAAGTTAGTCATAGATTCGGAAACCCATTGCTATCTTTGTGGAAAGGAAGTACGAGACAAAGACAGACACATCGACCATGACCATTTGACAGGTCGAGTCAGAGGTCTTTGCCACAATCATTGTAATGTCAACTACAAAGAATCCTCATTTGTGAATGTTATTTGCCACAATGCCTCACGATATGACAACCATTTGATTCTCCAAGCAGCAGAATTATTTGCTGATCGCAAATTGACATGTATAGGTCAAAATTCAGAACACTTCATCATGTTTCAAATTGATCAGTTGCGTTTTTTGGACAGTTTCAAATTTTTGAATACCAGCTTGCAAACACTGGCAAACAATTTGAGGAAAAAAGGACAAGAGGAATTTGTGTACGTGGCAAAGAACTATCCTGAACATGTGGATATGCTGACCCGAAAGCTACCCTACTTTTATGAATATGTAGACAGTTTTGAAAAATTGAACGAGACAGAATTTCCGAGTCGTGACGACTTTTATTCCTCCTTGTCTGAAGAGACCATTTCGGAAGAAGAGTATGCCTTTGCTCATCACATTTGGCAGACTTTCCAAATTTCCTCAGTGAGACAATTTATGGAACTGTATGTTGGCGTTGACACTTTGATACTGACCGATGTGTTTGAAGCATTTCGGAACATGTGTCTCAGCTACTACAGGCTGGATCCATGTCACTACTTTACTCTCCCAGGAATGGCCATGGATGCATGTCTCTTGATGACAGGGGTGAAACTTGACCTCATGTCAGATCCTGACATGTATAATTTCGTCTCTAACGCAATAAGGGGTGGAGTCGCCAGTATCAATCATAGGTATGCAGAAGCCAACAACAAATACATGTTTGATTTTGACCCTTCCCAACCTGAATCATATCTGTTGTATTATGACATAAACAATTTGTATGGTGCAGCCATGAGTTGTCCGTTACCTCAAGATCAGTTTGAATGGGTAGATGAGTCAGAAAAGAATACCATGGATTGGTTGAAGCTTGACCCAGAAGGTGATGTAGGTTACATCGTAGAATGTGATTTGGAGTATCCCCGTGATCTTCACTCTGTCCACCAAACTTTGCCACTTGCCCCCACCAAGGAAAGCATTCCATTCGAAGACTTGTCGCCCTATCACCGTGATCTGCTCGCCGAGTTAGGTATGTTAGGGCGAAGGAATACGAAGAAGCCACCCACAGGGTCCAAACTCTTCACCACCCTAAAAGACAAACAAAATTATGTTGTCTACTTTGGAACTTTGCAGCAGTATCTGCAGTTGGGTTTGAAACTGAAAAAGGTACACAAAATTTTGAAATTTACTCAATGCAAATGGTTGAAGCCTTACATCGACTTTAACACAGAAAAAAGAAAAGAGGCCACAAATGACTTTTCGAAAGATTTGTTTAAATTACTTTCGAATGCCGTGTATGCAAAACAATTGCAAAATGTGAGAAATTACAAGCAAATTGAATTAATCACCACTGAGGAAAGGCTGAGGAGGTTTACAGCAAAGCCTAATTTCAAAAGCGTCAGTATCTTTTCGGAAAACTTGGTTGTGGTGTGCATGGAAAGAGTGTCCGTGACTTTGAACCAACCTGTGGCTGTGGGCTTCACCATTTTGGAACATGCAAAGAGACTCCTTTACGATTTCCACTATAACGTGATGTTGAAGGAATACACCAGCAACCATGTTCGGGTTTGCATGACGGACACGGATAGTTTATTTTATCAAATCCGGTCCCCAGTGGGTAGCCGCCTTCGAGACCCTCAAGATTTTATGTTAGCCAATCCTCATCTCTTTAACACCTCAAACTACCCTAAGAACCATCCACTTCATTCCATGGAAAGACACAAAGCCATTGGTTTGATGAAAGACGAAGTGGGTGGTCAGACTATCAGAGAGTTTGTTGGGCTTCGTCCCAAAAACTATAGTTTCATTTTTGACAAAACTCAGTGTGAACGGGTCGAGAAACGCACTGCCAAAGGAGTGCAAAAAGTGTTCGTCAAAAAACATCTTCGTCACCAGATGTTTAAAGATTGCCTTTTCAAACACAAACAAAGCACAGCTTCTTATCATCAGATCCGTTCTATTCAGAACACACTCTACACAGACAGAGTGACAAAATTAGCCCTGACTCCACAAGATGACAAACGTTATCTTTTGGCAGATGGTATAGAATCCCGTCCTTACGGCTATAATCCCATTTAGGCAAAACAAGATTAAAGTTACAATATGTGTCTAGCAAACAAAAACAAAAAAAAAAAAAAATGGAAGAACATCATGACAGGAAGCTTTCCACCTCTCCATCAGCATGTGACAGTGTTCCTGTGTCTTCGACAACGTGATGTGTAAAACGAAGTATGTCAGCAATTTAAAAATGTGTAAAACGAAAAACAAAACTTGTATGTTGTAAATTAAAAATTGTATGTTAGAAATCAAAATGTGTAAAACAGAAACGAAAACTTGCATGTTCGAAATTAAAATTGCATGTCAGAAATTATAAACGTGTAAAACTGAAACAAAACTTGCATGATAGAAACTATAGAGAAAAAAACATATGAAACAAAACAAACAAAATGTGTGTTCTTAATAACAAATGGAATTAAACACAGGAACATATCTCATAATGTTATTTTGTTATATTCACATAATGAGTGGGACCAAGCAAGCACAAGCTCACCCTGGAAGAGAACAGTTTGAGGCTATTCTCGAGGGAATATATGTAGATCGTTTGATCATGAGAGTAAATGAGATGCGCGTCAACAGATGTTATGGGTGTAAGATCGATCATCCGTCCCAGCGCCATCATCAGTGTCTCATGATGGATCCGAAAGAATGTGTGGACACCTATTTCGATGAAGCCTTGGCAGAAATCTCCCATGACAGTATACTTCAGGAGGCGAGAGCGCAAAGAGCTGGCGCAAATCTAGACTTTGCTGACATTTACACGCTCATTTATGAGGACGTGGAATATAGAAATAGATGTTTCTTAACACTGAGTAGAATAGAACGAATGGAGAGCAGAGTGGTAAGAAATCTCTAATGATAATGCAATATGATACATGTTTGTATTACATCTGTTTATAGTTGATCCTATTATATCATGTAACAAGTGTCATTTTCAATACCAGTTTGGATGTGTGTATTCAATCACGTGAAACACACGTGATAAACATTTAAACCTTTTCATCCACTCAGTTTAAAATAATTCTGATGCATGTATCCAATCACATGAAAGACAGGTGACAAACATTTAACTTTTTTTTCTTTCTGTCCAATCAGTTTATAATAATTCGACAGTTATGAATATAAAGAGTGTGTTTGCGCATCAGTAGTTACTCTCCACCCTCGTTGACAACAGTTGTGGTGCTCCTCTGTGGTGTGTAACATGGCAGGAAGAAAGGTCAGATCTACTTACTACTCGTGGAAGCAGGTCATGAGAATGCCTCACGCTCTGAGTGAACCCGTGATTGTACAATCTCAGGACTGGTTTTGGAACCGTGATCGTTGTGTGAATGATGCCAAACGCAAGTTTAGAGATGACTGCAATGTGACCAAGCGAATTATTATAAAAAAATCTCGCTGGGCACTATCGGCTGATGAAGTTGCCATGGGGGAGAAGATGAAACTCGTCGAAAACTTGTTGACTTTGTGTTATTGTCTCGAGGTCACCAAGATCATCAGACGATTGTCTCAAGAACTCTGTTTTGGATGTATGTTTGAAGAGGAAGGTGAGCATGTGCACAGTTGTGACTTGTCTGAGCATGACCTCGTGGAGAGATACTTTAACATGTCACTGTCAGAGGTCGACGATGCAGAGGTTCATGAAAACTGGAGAAAGCTGGTGACAGAGGACCCATCTTTGCAAGAAACGAGAGACTTTAACCTGGTTCTGTATAAATGCAAAGATTATCTTGATACTCATTTTAAAACACCTGAATGGACAGTTGGACTGAAAGAACGCGTTGTGAAAATGTTGAAATTAGAGAAAAGGATGTAAAATATGTACATGACTATGATATCACTGTGTCATTATTGTGAAAACTTATTTTGTTGTTTGTTTTATCCTGTATATATTGTGTATGTGTCATCTAAGAGGGGAGAGGGAAGCAATGGAATAAAAGAATAATCCTACTTTCACATTGTGTTTTCATTACGTTATATCATTCAGTCTTGCTTCTCTCATTCAATCACGTTCTGAATCAACTTGCACAAGGTGTAAACAAACAATTCGAATTTCAAAAGTAAATGCAACCAATATTCAAATTGAATTGAATGAAGTCTGTTGTCCTCAAGTGTGTTATTTTGCTAGCAAGCTTGGTGTATGATTATTACACCACTCAACTCAGAGTCTTTCGGCACATGAGAAACTCATAAAAATATAATAGATTAAAAATAAAATAAATACAGTTTATTTCCATTATATTATGAGATCTCATCTTTAACTTTTTTCATTCAACCATGAGTTCTCAGAAGAGTAAGAGGAAGAATGTGGATTCTGATAAGGCGTTGGAAGAATATTATTTCAATCCACAAAGACCAGGGGCATATTATGGACCTATGAAACTTCGTAGTGTGTTGCGAGATAAGGGTGAATCAAAAGGCACACTACGTCGTGTGAAAAAGTTTGTCAGTAATCAAGATGCTTACAGCTTACATAGGCCTCCAAGATACCGCTTTAAAAGAATGAAAGTGAGAGTGCATTCTCTTGACGAAATGTTTGACGTTGATTTAGCAGACATGTCTAGATACACGAAATGGAATGATGGTGTTCGATACTTGCTGGTGACCTTGGACATTCTTTCACGGTATGCATTTGTTTCACCTTTGGTAAACAAGAGACCTGAGACCGTGTTGAAGGCTTTCAAGGAAATAATTAAAGAAAGGAGACCTGAGAAAGTGAGAACAGATGCAGGGAGCGAATTCAAAGGGGCTTTTAATATGTTTCTAGAAAAGGAAAACATAACCCACACGATTGCACGCAATGAAAACATCAAAAGCAATTACGTGGAGCGGTTCAACAGGACGTTGAAATCCTTGATCACTCGATATATGACGCACAAAAACACAAAACATTACCTGGATGTTCTCCCCAAATTGGTGGACAACTACAATCACACATTGCATTCGTCGTTACCTCATCTGTCGCCTGCACAAGTCACCGAACAGAACGAGGTGAAAGTTTGGGATCACGTCTACCTCGAACCCTTGAGGAAGAAATTCAACAACAGCAGCAGCAGCAGTAGCAACAAATTCAGTAGTAGACCTAAGAAATATCTATTTAAAGTAGGTGATCTGGTTCGCATCTCATATCTCAGGAGACCCTTCAACACAGTGCTCGATCTGAAGTGGACAGAGGAGCTTTTCAAAGTGGCTCGACGCTACAGGAAACAAGGGTTTCATCAGTACAAACTCAAAGATTTCCACGACGAACCCTTGACAGGGTCCTTTTATGCAAACGAGCTGAAGAAGGTCGACAAAGGGGAGGACGCGTTGTGGCAAGTTGAAAAAGTCCTGAAAAGGAAAAAGGTGAAGGGAAAGACTTACGCCCTGGTGCGCTGGCTTGGCTGGCCCAAAAAATTTGACTCCTACGTGTCAGAAAGTGAACTGAAAGAAGTGTGAAAAAAAATAATAATTAGATTGTCATGGAGAAGTATGTGTTTCTCAAAAGCTCAGACTCCAAAACCACATCGTTCACAGGGAACACGCCCTATCATTTTCGTGTGCAACTCAACCAGAGACTGACATTTGACGGATTCTGGGTGGTGTCCTTGATGGAGTTGAACTTTGGGTCCATAGACATGAGTAAGGTCAAAGATCCCTACGTGGATATTTTGTGTAATCTTTGCGACAGTTCGTTGGTGGGAGAGACTCAGCTGAACTTACTGAGACGGATCGATTTGAGACAGGGTCCTACGTACACCTTTAGCACTGAAATGTGCATGCGTGTCAAATTGAAAGAAACGGACAACATTGAACTGTATTTAAGGAGTGAAAACACTGCCGTTGCTTCATTCTTGTCAGAGGAGACCCACGCCACACTTCACTTGAGACGATATCCTTTTGTGGAGTAATTTACTACCAACAACATCATATATCATCATGGAGTCTCGTCCGCTGTACGTTCCTGACTATGCCAAGTTCAAGCACTATTTTGACAACAAACACGTGAGGAAGACTTCGAATCTACTTTACGGGAAAGCCAAAAAAATGGTGATTCCAATTCGACGTCAGGCAGCAGGATCAACGCAACCCCAAACAACCACTGACGTCACTATGCACGTGACATCGGAATCTCAAAGGGAGGTAGACAGAGCCGAAGCCAAAGACAAGAGAGCCAAGGCTATAAAACGCAAAGCGGGCGAGAGATGCGTCACAACGAAGAAAATTCGTCAAACCGAGAACACTACCTCCATCGTCCCTTCGAAAACCGCCAAAGCACTCAAGTGCACTCCCGTGCGAGAAGACGACATTTTCAGTTAAAAAGAGAACCAAAAGCATGTCTCTCATAAACGACGGGGACTTTGAGGAACTGGTTCCCGAAGCGTTGAATTTGTTTTCACTTCCGCCTTATCAAAGTTCGGTGCAGAAGCATTATTTCGTTAACGTGAGGCCTCTGAGTCAAATCAACGACACGAGCCCGCTGGAGTTTCACGTGTCCAATTC
Source organism: Haliotis asinina (assembly GCF_037392515.1). Taxonomy (NCBI): domain Eukaryota; kingdom Metazoa; phylum Mollusca; class Gastropoda; order Lepetellida; family Haliotidae; genus Haliotis; species Haliotis asinina. The sequence continues at coordinate 67,435 of NW_027133889.1, read as the reverse complement.
GGGAGCCGACTACATCGATCTGAAAAGGACCCGTCTGCACGTGAAGGTCAAGGTCACTCAAGCCGACGGCACCACGTCGTTGGCGGAAGATGAAAACGTGGCTCCCATAAACTTGTTTATGTCGGCGCTATTTTCTCAAACGTCTGTCTACCTGCAGAATCAGCTGGTGTCTTCGACCAACAACCACTATGCCTACAAGAGCATGATGAAAGCTCTGCTCGGGTACGATGCAGAAGCCAAAAGCACGCAGTTGACCTCACAGCTGTTCTACAAGGACTACGCTGTGAGCAATGCGGACTTGGAAAGCAGTGACGTCACGGGATCGGTCAACAATGGAATGATGACACGTGCCTCTTTTATCGCCAAAAGCAAGGAACTGACCATGTCGGGTCCCATCTTCGAAGACATCTTCGAAATGAACCGTCACTTGATCAACGAAGTGGACATGACCGTGAAAATGTATAGATCAGAACCCAAATTCTGTCTGATCACCAGCGTGACCACGAATTCAAAGTGCATCTCCTGGATGCTTACCTGCAGGTCTGCAAAGTCAAAGTCAACCCCGCTCTGATCTTGGCTCACAACTCCCTGTTCGAAAAGTCTAACGCCCTCTACCCATACACGAAGAGCGAGGTCAAGGTCACCAGCATCCCGACATCGCAGCTGAGTCATTCCATCGACAACGTCTCCAACCCCGTGGCCAGCCGTTATATCGTTGGCTTGGTCGAATCGGCCTCTCTGAATGGTTCATACGATCGCAACCCATACAATTTTTTATCCTCGATGGTGAAAAAGATGACCCTCTACGTCGACGGTGCCAGTGTGCCAGGTCAGCCGACCGAAGCGGACGATGTCGCCACTTATGTCAGCATGCTCGATGGTATGGGTTTGTGGGCGGAAGGCAAGGGCAACGGCATCAGCAGAAGCGAGTTTCTCCTGGGAAGTGCCCTCTACGTCTTTGACCTGGACAAGATTTGCGCCGATTCGGAATACCTCAATTTGGTGAAGTCTGGAGACGTGAGGCTGGAACTGGAGTTCAAATCAGCCCTCACTCAACCGCTGAGCTGCATTGTCATGACTCAGAGAAACTCTCTGATTGAGATCGATAAAGCGCGGAACGTGTTTGTTAAGTAGAACGTCAGATGAAGGCTTCGGAGCTTTGGTGCGCTGTCCAGAGCGATTCCAGCTTACAGAGACACGTGTTGGGCGTGTACGCCAAAAATACCCTACCACTCTCCATCCCTGACAACATGCTTGCCCGAGGTGTGGGTCTTATCGTCAATACCGAGATAAGACAAAGCAAAGGTCGTCATTGGATCGCCATGGTCATCAAAAATATGGGTATCTCGTTGTGGATGCTTCCCCACACGCCGACGAACGCTACGGACGATTGCGCACAAGCATATTCCCAGATGACATCTGCACGGTGTACTTACCTAAGTAGTCATAAAAATAAATCAGACCTCATTCTCCAAGTCAAATCATTTGTGCGCTGGCTGTGACATGAACAAGAAGGAATATTCTTGGATCTCAGTGGCTTACCCGCCTGGAGAAGCAGAAGTGACACTGCTTCAGTGTGACACCTGGTACGTGGACAAGTCGGAGGCTATCAACAATCTTAAAAGCGTCATCAAAACTCGTGGTATTGACATCCCGGATCGTTGGGGAAGTGCCGTCCACTTTGTGACTGTTCGTAAAAGAATTCAATTGTGACAGTATCATTGATATCAATATTGGTATATCTAACCAAACAACCAATATGGCCGATCTGCTGGAGAAACAAAAGACATTTCTACATTCACTGGAGCAAGTAAACACAAAACAAAGGAAGGCGCTGCTCACCCATCTCTCGAGCGAACAATTCAAAGCCATTATCACCTTGATCTACAACATTTTGAGAGGAAACATTACACTCTCTGACGCTCATAAAACCCAACTGCGAAGACACAAGAAGCTCATTCGGACACTAGGGAGCAAGACAGTAGGAGGTCGTGAAAAAAGTCAACTCCTAATCGATCATCACTACATACTACGGACTTGCATAAGGTCGCTGTTTCAGCACTATTCGCTTGCCTCGAGAGACAGTAACAAGCTTGACCATGACCAAGCCCATGGTTCTCTTGACGAGGGACACCTACCAGAGGCTGTTGTCGGAACGGGAAGAACGGGAGACACCAGCGGAGAAGACTCGAGTGACAGCGACACCATCGATAGCACCAGTGACAACGACACCAGTGACACCAGCATCTGTGACAGTGACTGAACAGTCTGAGGACAACAACGACCAATCGATGACAGCAGAAGGGAACAACGTTGAAAATAGCAAAAAATTAGACATCAACAGTGACATTCTGCTACGCGTTTCCGATCGACTTCTCAAGAACATTTCTTCAGCAAAAACGATGGGGAAATTGATGACTCTGTGGCTCTTTCTCAAGAACAAAATCGAGTCAAATGACCTGCGTGTGAATGATAATTTGGAAATGATGTCGGCAGATGGAAAATGGTTAAAAGGTTCAAACCTTGTGAAACTTGTTCGTTTTGCTATTCTCCACTCTCCTATGGTCAAAATACCACGTGCTTACAAGGAATTTCGCAAAGTGTTGCGCACTTTACACGTACCAAAGCGTCTCATGAGGACTATCAGTGGAAAAAACATGGAGGTTCCTGGAACAAAAAGATTGCTAGTGAAGAGTAAACCAGGTCTTGGCGCTCCTGGTGAGCGGGACTTTGGAAAGTTAGACAAATTTTAGAATGTCAAAATCTTGGTGTAAATTTTTGTATGCGACAAATCGTTTGTAATTGAAAAAAAAAAAAAAAAGGATAATAAAATATAATACATATATGTTTCTCTGTGTTGTATTTTCACCAAGATCAAATCTCATGCATATTCCATTGTTCATTAACATGGTGGGTTAAAATGATGATCATGATCAAGATCTCTCTAACATATTACAATATTATGAAACCAATGGTAATTGGTTTCATAAAGGAGTATAATATTAAGTGAAATATGAATTTAGAATTTAGAGAGCACCAGTCGAGAGCCTCACATGATCGACAAACTCCTGCCTCGCCACATTGACACATCCGGTAGAGAACCTCACACTGACGAAAAAAAAAAAATTACGATATTTTGACAACTTGTTAATGAATTCCTACAGACATAAACACGTGTATAACTGAGTGAAATATTCATTGAGAATGTACAGTGCACTAGTGAAGAACCTCACATGACAGAGAACGCTAGTCTCCTGCCTCGCCACACTGACACATCGGAATAGATCGAGTGTCATGCTGTTGGAAAGTCTAGTCAAAAAGATTAGGATATTACGACAAATAGTAAATGAATTCATAACAATATAAACACACGTATATGGTTGAGTCAACACGAATTGAACACATACAGTGCACTGTGGAGAGTCTTACTGCCTCTCGTCATATTGACACACTCGTATAGAGCCTCAGGTTAACTGTTCAGAATGGAGTTGGCTGTGTTGACACAGTAGGCATACATACTCAATGTATTGCCAAAACACAGAGTTCTGACAGAGCGTTCTAAATTAACGACAACCATAACAACAAGAGTGATGCACTTGATATGGATTAAAACTTACATAAAGATGTGTCGGGGTTTGTAGGTTCATTCCTCGAGAATCCCCTCAAACGTAACAATGTGTGGACTATGCACCGTTTCCACCCCTCGTGTTTACATTGATGAATGCGTTTTGACGAATGTTTTTCCAAATCAGTCATGTACTCGAGTTCGACATATTTCATTTCTTGTAGAAACATACAAGGTTTGGGAGGGTTTCAATGTTTGGTTTTTCGTCACACATTTTCATCATGAAATTCAATGAATATATTTAGTGAAGGGGAGGGCTGACAAAACCGAGTTTAATTTGTTTAGGCAAACCATTAGAGATGTTTACAATTGTCCGTGAAATAATGCCATGGAAAACACTTCTAGTACATGATTGTATGGTTTGATCCAACCTCTGACATACTTGTTCCTTACATAAAGTTTATGTAAACGCAAAGGAGATGGTCTATAAACAATAAATCTAAAACGTAAAATTCTTTCCTCTTTTTGCTTTGTCACACCTTCATCACCGTACTTTCACGAAGTTGCACCGATGTCGTGAGAATATAAACATATGTCTTCTCCTTGCAAAAAAAAAAGTAAACAGTTTTTATACACTTCAAAAAGTTTAACGTGGGGGTTGCGTGACTAAATGTAAGTAAGGGTGTATGTTTTATAGTTAGAATGTTTTATAAAGTAAATATTAGTCATGGGTGGATTTTTACTAGAGAAACGTTTTCTCAAATAATAGAATGCGTAGAACGGAAATTTTTTGGTGTGTAAATTAAACATTGAAGTTTGATAGTAAAAAAAGACTTTCTACCGAGAGTTTCATCTCATATCTCTTCTGACCAACCATGAGCTTCCAGCTACTTGTTAACTCTTCAAAAACAGCGTTCCGATTCCTACTTGGGAATAACATTCAAACTGATCAAATTTTAGGGGAGCGAGTTTCATCCCAACTAACATCAATTTTATCCTACTTCTTGGATGAATTGTGTATGCACCAAGCTTCACCAGTCAACTCTAATTACTGTGGTCTTGTGACTTTGGTGATTGATGATCACCTGTTTAGTTTAGACAGATATCAAAAAACTCTGTCTATACAAACGAAAAACTGTGCGATCATATCAATACTTGATGTCAGTGAAATCAAGGATGCTGTAGCCCTTCTTCACAAGGGCGAAGCCGAAGTGGCTGCAGCAAAAGCAACAGAAGAATTTAACACCAGATATCAACACTTAAACTAATGTAAGTATGAAGACATGTATATTATATTAGATAAGTAAAATTTCAAGAGCCTCACCAAACTTGTGTACTTATCAGCTATTTACTTATCCAAACTTATGAAAATATTTGCAAGTAATATGATATAACACATATCGTCGAGTTGTAAATAAGATGTTTCTTCGGTGGGAGACTGACACCTGCAAATCATGTCAAATTAGATGTCTTTATGGTGAGTGCTAATTAGTTTGGTATTTTTCCGGTCGAAATTTGTGATTTAATTACTTCTGGGGGGGGGGGGGGGACCATGAGAAAACGTTTACTGAAGTCGTATTGGTCACTTTTTTTCCGATTTCGGTTAACAAAAAGTGAAAATAATCATCATTATTAAAAGTATTTGCCAAACCTATAGAAATGAGTTTTACTGGTCGTATGTGCTTGGTTTTAGAGGTCGTTACATCTACGTTTTACACTGTATATATTCCAAATCTTTGCATTCCCGAATAATATCATATTTCATTTTCTGATATGGACTATAGGGAGTATAGTGGGACTCGCGGAGTCAACAGTGGAACAGTTTATAGTCTGTTTCTCGCTCCCATCTTCATAGAGTTTTACTATACAGATATATTAATATACAGTGGGGCTGTGAACAATTCGACGCTTTTGGGAGCGGATAAAAATGTAGGGATTGTACAGCATGTTTCAGAGTCCATTGTATACGATAAAAGTGAACATGACTTCACTTGCGACAAATACGCACTTAATACGCTTGAATTATTTCTTGCACGAAAGTATCCTTTTAAAGGCTATATATTTAATCAATTTTCTGTAATACAGTATAAGCGAAAGTAACATATATAAACATCTTGTTCAAATATACTTACCACCGAAATACACAATGTACAAGAGACATTTACATTACAGTCCTAAACAAACATTATATGAATCCGAGGTTGGAGGTGTAGTGTTGAGATATTAAATTATCAAATTAGTTTGAGATCCCAAACAATAATTCATGTCTACATTACCACACATGGTTTTGACCAGAACATGATTACAAAGAAGAAAATTTGACCCCACTAGACAACGGTACAATGTGTTTCACCTACGCTCGATAAATTAAATTGGTAATGACATTTATGTCAACATAGATACAATGTATAGGACTGTTGGATAGAAACAATGTACTTACAAGTTTATGGGGGCAATCGTATGAATGTGTTGGATGATGGAAACAGAGTCACACATTGATCCTTAAAGATAAAGAGATCAAAAGGACACCGCTCCGCATGCACGTGCTTTCCATGAAAGCTATGATGGGTTGTGACGGGTTTGGGGCTATTTTATTTTTAATTTGGTCATTCTTGGTATTGCATTTAAGAAGACAGCATGTTACCGATTCTGCTTATCCTGCTGTTCGTTGGGGTGAATGCTACGTCCTTTAATGCGCAGTTTTGTAGCTTCACCCCACGACAAATTGTGTGTAGGGCCGGCGGGGGTACCTACACTCACTTACATGGTACCCCCTACCTGAAAATTAGCAGTATTTGGCTAACGGGAAAAAGGGATCGACTTGAAATAGACATGAGTCTCTTCCCACGGCTCAAGGTAAGTATTTATTCAACATATTAAGAATGAATCTAAAGGAATACGTTTAAGTCTTAGTCTCTGTGTCAGAGTTTTAATGCTATGTCAATAAACAAGAATAAAGATTTGTAGACGCAGCATATAAATGTGTCTTCATCTCTTCAACCTAATATGGTGGTCAAATGTGAATAACGAACAATGGATATAGCGAACTAAATTCCTTGGTTCCATGGAGTTCGTTATATCCATGTTTTACTGTATTATTATTCAATACTACTCGTTGAGCTACATCATTTTGTTGCAAAGTCAAACAATTTTTTCCCAACACTCTCATCAAAAGGGGAACACCATCCGATAATATTTATTGTATGATGAAATAATTCAAGCGTACACACCAGTAGCCGAAATCCTCACATTGCGCCTCAGCTTAAATGCAACAGGTGAATGTGTTGAGTGTTCGCCATGTGCGATGTGATTAATTGAGGCATGACTACACTGGAGGGTTGATGAAATGCAAGACAAATTTTTTATTTTGTTTTTATTTATTTACTTTTAAATAGTAAAAATATATAAAAAATGATATTGTTTCAGTCAATTCTTGGAGAAGGTGTGAGGTGTGGAGACGTGGAAAGGGTCTCCATCAATGGTCGGCCTTGTGAAGGTAAAAACAAAAAGTACATGCAAATGATTAAATATGTGTCAAAGCGTGCGTCTACTGTTTATTCGAAGAGTAATTCACACGTTATCCATGTATGAAACAAACCACCCTTGGATTGTTAGGTCTTAACTAGTTTAATCAAAGTATATATTTGTTTCACCAGAATACAACACAGTTGCATTTTACGAAAAAAAAATGTTCATTGATTATAGTACCATTTCATTTTCGTGTTTTTTGTTTTAATCTTTAATCGTGGACAGTGTGAGAGCAACACAAGTAATGTTATTCTATGATTATAAACAATATGCGATGTACCTGTGATACGCATGCAGTAAAGTTCATTAACATTTTTCAGAAAGTAGACGTTCGACCATAACAGCAACGTCAACGACAACATCAACAACAAAAACATCATCTACAACAACACCAACAACGTCAAAAACACCTACACCAACATCAACACCAACATCATCGACAACGTCAGCAACGACAACGTCAACAACGTCAACGACGCCAACGCCAATGACGGCAACACCAACGTCAACAACACCAACGCCAACAACAACTCTCACTACTTACAAAAACACTTCTACTGCAAAATCTACTGCTGGTACAACAACAACAATAACAACACCTACTACTACTACTACTGTTGCTGCTTTTGCTGCTGCTACTACTACTACTACTACTACTACTACTACTGTGACTACTACCACCCCAACCACTACCACATTCACTAAAATCACAACTTCTCTTGATTCCGCTACTGCTGCTGCTGCTTCTAGTATTTGTACTGTAGCCTCCACTACTGCTGCTGCTATTGCTACTGCTAACGCTTCATTAACTTCTTACAATATTACAGCCCCCAGCTCTACCCGAAACTACGATGACGATGATGATGATGATGATGAAACAGAAATTACTAAACTAATAGGAGGTATTATCAGTTTACCACTTACAATAGTGATTGCAATTTCATCATTCTTCGTTTATAAAAAATGTAAGGGACGACGTCAACGTCATGTTAATGATTATCATATTGAAAGTCCGATTTATCTAAAAACTGTTCAAAGTAGTAGTGTGTAACCTATCACTTATTAATATCCATATCGTATACGTCCTATGGATCATATAAATGACATATGCCCTTCTTTTTTCTCTTTCTTTCTATTTTTGTCTCTTTTCGGTTTTTTCAGATGTGGGGTCGCTTAGAGCGACTGTGATCTCATTGGTGGTGTTTGGTGTCGTCGCGATTGCGTCTGGTGTTGCCTTCCGATTTAGGACAACTTGTATGAGCAGCCAGTGGAGCGTGCTCCAATCCCTCCTCCTCTGCCACCCCTCCCTAGACCTATCCCTTCCCAACTCCTGCTTCTATCTGCAACAAACCCTCTCGCTTTCGAAATGACTCATTCTCCCACACCCTCTCTTTTCCACACATCTGATCACCCCACTCCAGTCTCTCTTGCTCAACCCACCTCAGTCACTACCACTCTTCCCTCACCTGACCCCTCCCATGATCCAGACCTTTCCCATCTGCAATCCCCGCTCCTGCCATCACCCCTCCGGATTCCCTCTTTCCCGTCAATGCTAGATGCCATTGTGTCAACACCCCCCTCCCCCGCTCGCCCCGACCCTGACTCACTCACTCCCATCAGCCACACATCAAAGTCAACACCTGCCTCCTCCGGTCGCTCTGACCCAGTGTCGGACCTGGCTGTGCTCAGCGAAACACCCGCCTCATCCTCTCGCCCAGGCCAGGCTACTCACTCACTCACCCAGGCCAGACAAGTGCCATCCCTCAGCGATCTGGCCACTGATGCTTTCTTATTTAGTCCAACCCCTAAAACCTCCACACACGCTTCGGGCTCCTCAACACACACCACCGCCATCCTTACGACCCCCATCATGTCAGCTGGTGTCTCACCACTCACCGTCACCACCACCCAAACGTCAGTGTCAACTGTCGTCACCTCTCGCCCTCCTCACCCAACGTCCATGCCAACAGATATCGGTGCCTGTCGACTTGACCAAGCGCTCCTACAAGATGATGCCGCGGATCTGGGGCGACATCTGATGGAAACAACTCCACCACCTGAGGAGGATCATGTGCGTCGGCTTGTGGGGAGACCAACACGACTGAGACGTGTGCCCGACAGATTAAATCTGTAAACAGTGAACCTGAGTGATGTGGTGAAAAAAAAAAAATGTCCTCTGCTAATGATGTATCCTCTATCCATGTATGTTTGTGTTTATTTCCATATTAATAGACCCAATCGGAGACTGATACTGTCGTATTTCTTTCAATAATATCTAAAATGTTGTATTACGATCGTATAGGGGACTCAAGAAAACTTGTCATGGTCGTATTGGGGGAAATACGATAGTATGCGAGCAGTGACCCTGTGGGTATTTCCACTGAACAATTGAACAGTGTACAAAACTGTGCTGAGAGACTCATTTCATAACACCTACTACGCTGTATCTTGTTTGCTTTGGGTCTCCTCCTGACACTCACTGCAGGACAAAGAGCGTAGATTGTGACGTGCACAATATATAACATGCCCTCTTTCACAAGTAAAGGTTATCAACACAGCCATGATTTTATAAGATATTTTGTTCAAAAAATATATGGGTTATGTCAAGAGACTCTCGGGTGGTATATTTTAGACATACACGAGTAGATCCAAAGCAAACATGTTGTGAACACAACTACACGAGTGTAGCATTGATATACACGGGACAAAAAGTCTCATCGTGCGAAGGTTACACTTCACTTAGACCCCTTTAAGTCACATACTGTGGATTGGACTCCTTCAACTACACACACACACACACACACACACACACACACACACGCGCGCAGACTTTCACAAGTGGATTCTCGACAGCCGCGATTAATCATAAGAGATTTGTTCCTTATGTGGGTTATGTCAACAGACTGTCCGGTGGTATATTTTTTATACACATACAAGTAAATCCAAAGCAAACATGCTGTCAACACAACTGCACGAGTGTAGAATTGACATACTCGGGACAAAGTGTCAAAGTGCGTACGTTGAACCTAGGTCAATAGATCATTTTCTAAACCTCTATAAACCCACCACTACAATCTTAACTAACTGAGGAAGTGGTAAGGCGGTCCACTAGATACAGACAGGCACTCGATAGCTTTACATACCGATCTATTCAATGTTTGTTGAATAGGTTACTCCGAACATACTGCAAGGCTAGAAAGGGTTCACAAAAGATCTCTCGAGTTAAATATATGCCTTAAGTAAATATTAGGTACATGTATAAACTTAACTCGAGATTTGCTTTGTGAAGAAAAAGACCAAGAAAATTCGTTCCGTGTTCCACATTTTTTTATTAACAATCTTTGATAACGTTTTACAAAGTTCACATCGAGAGATCACAATTTCCTTGGAACACTTCTCATGATGACACACGATTTGATTGTCATTAGTCTAATCACATCGTTCAATTGCCTTAGTTTCGAAGTGAGGTTCAGTGCAACTGGAACACGACCGATGTCAATCTGTTGTCTCTGGCCGTTGAACTGAAGTAAAGAAGAATAACATTAGTCACATATACAGATAAAATATATCACATTTTCATAATAACAAGAAGTAGATTTCACAACAGAATTTATTATTCTCTTGTATAGTCACCAGTTACCAAAAGCTATTACATAGTTTCTTGGATGTAATAGATCTATTTTACACATAGAAAACCTTGTGAAAAAAATATACACACATGTAAGGACTAGATTTAGGACTTCGTTACTTGCACCGGTGCAACCCAGTGTTACGAAAGTGCAACCTATATGTTTCTCAAACTTTCCCCATGGAGTAAAAAGTGTTGTTTAAATCAACAATAAGTCTAACATTATGAGCGTGAGTATCTCAGCTTAGTTTTGGTGTAAACTTTGAATAGCGGAGGTACTGATTTTTTTTTTATAGACCTGCTTCAGCTATGTTCGCGCTTGAAAACAGGGATCAGCAGTGTGTATTTTGTTACTACGGTTTTCATGAATTCTACATCATGGAAATGTGGTTATGTACGTCGAAACCTCTAACATTTTAACACATTTGAATTTGGCTGGTGCTTATATGTTAGGTTGCCTCATGCGCAAGAGGCTTAACGTGATAAATAGAACCTTGTTTAATAACGTTACACTGTGGGGGTTTGAAAACATGGAAACCACTTTGGATTTTTTTTATTTAGACTACCTTATTTGAAGTACGATTGTTCAAAATATGATACTAACACCATAAGGTAAAATAATTATTGCTCACCTATGACAACGTCTGGGTCATTGGTTCTTCATCGTCCACTTGGTCACTTTTGTCATCGCAGCAACAGAAGAACTGCAGTTTGTTAAACGTTCTGTTGCTCTTGGAGCGGCCCTGACCCATGAAGAGTAGGTGTGTAGATGACTCCAGCGCCTCTGTGTAGTGATCATTCAGTAAGATGTGATAGATGACATCCTCCCCTTTCTTTACTGTCGGTGTTAGTTCAACCTTCCACAAGCTTTCTCCTTTAAACTTCATCTCATCGACTGAGGTAATGTGGAGCAACAGATTCTTGGGTAGATCGCTCACCTTACACCTGGTAGAATGTTCCCTAAAATGACCATCTTGGTCAACTTTCTTCATTAGATCTTTTTCAGACAAGTTAACAACCCTAGGCTTGTACATCTTCTTGTCACCGGTGTCATCTAGGACTTCAGTCGAAGTTCGCTTGATAGAAGTTGCCATACTTAAGTAATAGAAGTAGTCACGGTGGAAGCTGGATGATGAGTGAATGCGAGGTGATAAAATTTGACATCAATTTATAGTGCTGGGTAGTTTTGATTTGCTTTGGCATTGGCTAAGAAGAGTATAATAACTATTCCACCCCTGATGAATACCCATTCAATTTTATTTTTATAAAATCTGTATTGATACTGCTGCATCAGAATTCAAATACCCATTCAGTTGGAGTTTTTTTCAACACCCTATAATTATATTGACACAGGTGGGTTGAATACAATACCTAGTGGAGCCACTGTTGACGCAGGTGGATTGAATACGATACCCATTCAACCTCCATTCAAAATGTTGGGTTTTTTCCACATCTTCTCATTATATTGACACAGGTGGGGTGAATACAATAGGTATTCAATTCCAATTTCAGTGACGTATTGACACAGGTGGAGTACATACAACAGGCATTCAAATCCAATTTCAATGGCTTATTGACACAGGTGGAGTACATACAACAGGCATTCAAATCCAATATCAATGGCTTATTGACACAGGTGGATTACATACAACATGCATTCAAATCCAATTTCAATGGCTTATTGACACAGGTGGAGTACATACAACAGGCATTCATATCCAACATCAATGGCTTATTGACACAGGTGGATTACATACAACATGCATTCAAATCCAATTTCAATGGCTTATTGACACAGGTGGATTACACGCAATAGGTATTCAATTCAAATTTCAATACCTTATTGACACCAGGCGTGGTACTGACGCTAAACGTGTTACACAATACAGCAGGGGGACTATTCAATTGGATTTCAATACATTATTGACACAGGTGCATGGTATTCACAATACTTATTCAACCCACTGTTGACATAAGGACAATACCCATTCAATCCATTGTTGACATAAGGTCAATAGGTACACTAGTGACGTCAGAGAGCCACCTTTGAAAGCCCCTGTGCCACGGATGTGGCTTTTTGCTTATTAATATTTCCCTACTAAGCTATACTTATTCTTTTACAAAGGTCAATTTCACACAAACAGCTTCAAGAGCTAAGGTGCTTATTGCCAAGTTTTGTGCATCTGTTGATTTCTTATATTCAGAGAGAAATATGACATCCAGTATGCATGCACTCCTCCACTAACATGAGAGAGTTGAAGATCTTGGACCTTGATGGTGTCACTCTTGCTTTTTCTATGAAGGTTTAAATGGGGACATGCGATCATTGTTTTTTCAACGTACACAGTAAGTAGAACTTCAAATTTCCGTGGCAGTAGTAATACATCAAAAACTACCTCAATTATGTGCCCTTAACCCAAAATTCTCTGAAGCTGAATATATCTATGTCTCCTTAAAGGAATAGCATCACAGAAAAAAACGTCACTTGGATAAAGGATAACATGTTAACTGTAAACCCAATTAAACCTTGTAACCTGTCTGTTGAAATACAACATTTGGTTGATTAATTTGTTAATGTCCCAATAACAAGGTCAGCACAGTTTTTACCTCTACTGATGCAATGGTATTATGTTTCATTAAGAAATGTACAAAAATGTTACGAGGAGGAAAAGGTACTCAATTCAATACATTGGAATGGGTCAGAAACGTTACCTTGGTCAGATTCAATATTACCTAGTGTTATTCACTGAGAAGAGCTCAGTGTATTGTGCCTTATTCAAAAGATTTATCAAGGAACGTAAGTGTCATTTACATGTACCAGCTCATTTTTGTTGAAGTGGAAACTGGAATCTCATACCTGTTGAGAATATAAAGAATGTGTGCGTGTTCATTTTTCAGGGTATTGTGAAATTTGTAGCTCTAATGCAAAATGTAAGAAAGAAAGATTACATTTTGTTTCTATACTGTGATAGAAGTTATGGTGCTTTTTTTACACATGCATATGCATGTTTAAGAAACAACTTTACTTTGTTCATTATAATATTGCAAGACGTGTTTAGGCATTCTTTTACACTCTTTGATGCCTTTTGCTCTTCTGTAATTTTATGTGAATATGTAATTGAATCCATTACATTACTGTAAACATTATACCTCACATTCCCTCAAGATTTCTCAGATCTATTTTGAAAGTACATGAATATAGATGTTTCTCTATTTCTTCCCTCATTATGTTCAGAATAAAAAAATGCACGGACAAAAACTTTTGAGTCATTCATCATTTTAGGTTGTTTTCCTGTACCAGTTAGTCTTGTTTCTCAATTGTGTACATAATTATTTCAAATAAGTAGATTTGTTTAACCTTTATTAGTTTTGAAAATTATTACAATAAACTATTACATGATTATTGATAATGAGCGCAATCTTAACACAGAACAGATCTTGTTTTTGTATGAGCTGTTAAGTTAGACTCCAATCTCTTTAAAGTCTAGAAAGTACCACTATAGCACCCTCTTATTTGTTACAGAAAAAATATTTTTTTTGCAGCACCCGTCCAAGTACCCAAGACAATGTGGCTAAAACGTACCATTTGGAGTGCCCTTATTTTTTCATGTTTTAACCAGAGTTATAAGCACCCTTCGAAGTCCCCATGTTATTTGTTTCTAATGAGCACCATTTGGAGTCTTTTAACCAATGTTTAAGAAGCGACCCTGGAAGCCCCAATGCTATTTGCTAAATTTTAGTGGGTACCATTTGAAGCGCCCTCAACTTTTAACTTAAGTTTAGGAAGCCCCCATACATCGTAGTGGGGCGCCTCGAGTGTGTAAGGGTTATCATCACTTCTTAAAGGGGCACTGATGCGGAGCGATTTCAGTGGACTTATGGTTTCTTTTGTTATCGTTTTTCTCCCGTGAGTACCTGGATGATATCCCAGAATTCTTGACTGGTTCGTGATCTCTGCTGCGCCTCCTATATGCGCAATTGTCAGTTTAAATGTAGACTGGTCAACAAAGATGAATTCATTTTACTTCGTTATTATGAAAACAAATCAAACACCTTGAAGTTAACTCATCTGCCAATGATATAAAAAAAATATGTTAGGACTAAAAAAAGTTAGTGCAGCCCAGTGGATAAGTGATCACATTGTGCACTTTGTGTTACAAGCATGAAATTTGGCATGGTTGTAGCTTATACCCGTCTTATGAAATAAAGATCGAGAAGCGTCACAGATGTTTATATGTTCCATGATTTGAGGGGAAAAGTGGAAAAAGTTTATTATTTCTACTATTTTTGTCATAACTATTTAAATTTTTTTCTACTGCTCATAAATCATATATCTAGTTGTAGGATATTCATAGCTGATCATTTTTCATCCATAAATGTGTTTGTATCTTTAATGGTTTGGTCTGTGGAATCCAACTTATATTAAAACTACTTGAAAATGGGACCTTTGATAGCCATTGTTTTCAAAATGGCCGCCATATAGACTACATCAGTGAAATACGCATTTGATGAATATATGATGGAACCTTTTTTCACCATTTCCTAAAATATTCACAAAATGGCATTTTTCATTTGGGAGTTGTGGAAAGGTGCTTTTTTCGAGAAAAAAGAAACAATTAAACATATACGAACATTAAAACACGATGAATCAAGATGATTGCAAGGACAGCTGAAAGTTATCTGAGGGAATATATCATCAAGTTTACTTACATGTAAAGTATGAGTTTGGTAGACTTTGGATCAACTATAAAATCACATTGAAATCAATACAAAAATGTTTTATTGCAACATGAGTGCTAAAATGCAGTGACAGGTTACCTGACTGCACTTATACCTGGTTTTACTCATAACATCAGTTACAATCTCCTCCACATTTGCACAGTGCAGTGCACTTGAGAGCTGCCTTTGGGCATCTGCATCGGTTTCAACATTTGTTGCACATGCATTTCAGCAACTCCTGGCAGCTCGTCGATGCCTCCGGGGGAGTTGTCCAGAGGTCCAAGTTGGCCCATAGGGAGTTGTTGCCAGCCCCAGTCCAAAGGGCTCGGTAAATCCTATGATTTCTTCAGTGCTTGCCCGAAACATAACTCCCTGATGTACAGCTCTCTTTATGTGTTGTATTAAAGCTGATTTTGTAGGGGCTATATTCTCAAGTGTTCTTCCCTTCATGGCAAACAAGTGCTTTCCTGGCGCATTCACTTTCATGAGGTTGCTTGCCTTGTCATGCAGCAGCACAACAAATCTTTCAAGCTGATTAATATGTGCAATACTCATATCAATTGGTGGACACGCGAGGGAAAGGAAGGTGCCCGTTATTTCAGGAAAGGTTTCCATACATTCCATGAAGTTTTCCTTCCAATTCCACCAAAGGATGACACACTGTCACAGCCTGTGAAGCATTGGAAGGGATCTACGTTTATCAGGACCCAGATATGTTACAAGTTCATGAACTGCAATATAGCAAAAGTGTTTTCCGGTACCAAACCCCACCCACACTTCTTCAAGAGCAAGGGCGCTTGCTGTAGCAATGGCTAACATAACTACACCAGTGTCAACAGTACGAATGTAAAACCGCTTGCATCACACAAGTGAAGCCGCAATCTTGTATCTGCCTCTTCATGGTAACAAGGTACCAATTCCAAAAGGTCTCCTGGTTGATTGGACACCACATATTCGCAAATAGTGCTGATGATTTGTTTGTCTGTTTCAAATAAAGCTGTTTTCTGTGCAAGGAAAGCAAATAATTCTTTCTTGTTGTCATCACACCTCAGAAATTCTTGCCAGATTTGAGGTACACAGGAATTGAATTCAAAGCGTCGTTTTATTCCACGTCCTAGTTTTTGTCTAGCAGTAGATTTTATGGTGTCCATTTTGTATTCATCCCAGACAACATCCACTTTCTGATTGGAGCCCAGAAGTGACTGCAAGTACCATATGTGTATAGGATAAAAGCTTTTTCATGAAATGTATCCATTAAAGGGCTCTTCAATGCTTAATAAATATATTTTACGAGTTTTAATTTCTTTTCAACATTTCAAAACACATATCATATACTCAGTTAACAGATTGATTTAACTTTCCTGTCAAAAGGTGTGTTGGCTGTAGATTCAGTTTAACAATCTCATTTATTGTTTGAAGTATTTCCCACTACTGGAAAATTCCAAATTCTAAAGTATGGCATCTTGTTTGAAAGCTAAAAGAACTTAAAACAATGTAATGCAGAATAGAACTATAATTTTCTCATGTTAATTTTTACTTTTTAAATGTGTTATTGCAAAGAGATGATCAACAGAGATCCTGTACTGGATCCTAAATTTAACTAGCTGGAAGTAAATAGTATCTCGCTGAGAATGTCAAGAAGGATCTTGGACAAGTTATTTTGGGGTAATAACATTGTTAAGACCTAAAAAGGGCATTTGCAATTAAATAGTTGGCTTGAATATATATTTCAAAATTATGTATATGTCTTCTGGTATTTGTTATGACTTATGGTGATAACAAATGGCAAATTTGATAATCTTTCGTGATATTATCTTATTTTTGTTTTCCTTCAATGTTGACATCTACATATAAATCAAAATGTATTACCTTGCTTGACAAGTCTTTTTGTTAAACATAAATCTTCCTAATAGCCGTAATACTTACATTGTGCATGTAAATCAATGTCTAGAGGTCAAGCTAGATGAAAGGTGACTACATTGAAAAAGGGGAAATCACTCTAGATTTCCTTGTTGTACTGCTGGTGGTACAAGTCTTTGTTAACAGGGTCAAGGAATGAGGCCTCAGGTGTATAGAAACAAAACAACATTATTATGATGTAAACGTTTATTTTGGCAATATCCATTATTTTCAAAAGGGGTACAAAATACTTAAGGAAAGTTTAAAGAGAATTAAATAAACCATTTTCCCCATCTCCTTAAAAAACGACTCACCAGGTAATCAGGTAATATAAATATGGTTCTGGAGTCCTCACCGTTAAAGACAGAAACACATTTATTGATGAAAAATGATCAGCTATGAATATTCTGCAATTTGATGCATGATTTTTGAGGATTGGAGAATTTTTTAAAAAAGTTATGACGAAAATATTAGAAAAAAATTACCCCCCAAAGCAAGGGAAATATAAAAAATCTGTGAGGCCTCTCGATCTTTATTTCACAAGAAGGGTATAAGCTACACTGATGCAAAATTTCATGCTTGTAACACAAAGTGCACAATTCACTGCAAACGCTGCACTTGTCCGCTGGGCTAGTGCAGGTTTTTATATTTTGTCTTATAAACCTAATTAGTTCCTTGTCACATTTGAATGCGTTTTGAAAGTTAACAAAAATAACCCCACACGGTCTGAATTTTTAACATGGTGTCAATATCTAAACATTGTATAGATTGCCAACGTGATTCATATTTCACACACACCCTATTCGCGACCAGATTCACTGAATGCCACAAGAAATAAATTAAAACAAAATGCAAATATTACATTTAAGACAGACGAAAGTTGTAGCAACAATGTCAGGCGTTTATCTCGTTCAAGAATGTATCCATCAATATCCACAGAAAAAAAGATATTCCATTCATCTGCAGCTGGTAAATACTCCTGCTCTATGTCTTGTGTCTTTCAACAGTCTAATATGCGAAAAAATGACACATCGTTTGAGAAACTTTCACACTGGTGTACATGTATGCATAATCTCACTGGTCATCCAGGATAGCACACCTGGCAACTAACTGTATGATGTCCGCCATTTGTTAGCCAATAATGAGCAACAATCAATCAGTCAAGGCAGTGGCGGTAAATTCTTTGTAGGTAAGTTGTTGTTTTTACACTCGTACATTACGACAGGGTGTATTCAGTAAACACTGCCTTTTTTCACAAATCCGCTGTGGAAGTAAATAATCAATCAGTGTGTTATCGGTTAACCCTTTGATCGATGTTTGTTTTTGTAACTCAGCTGATAAACCCTCTTGCATCACTTACATGCACATATTACATAACATGCAATACATTTGTCACTGCAGACCTTAATTTACAATGTTGAGTATTTACTCCAGACAGGAGAAACGCCAAATGGGAACCTGTGCAGAGTAATTTTAATGGTGTTGCCACTATTTATACCCTTTATAAATTTATTAACTGAACATGAAGTGAATGATGTAGGTTTATACCATCAAACGCGAATTACAAGCAAGGAAGATGTAATCTCTGTGTCGCATGCAGCCTGAAAACACTTTTGGGCCGAAACTGTTGTTGTTATTCGTTTACGAATTCAGATAAACCAGGGTCGTAGCTACCAAAATTTACGTATGATGTTTGATACGACAGCTGGGCCAACCCTGAAAACTATCTAAATATAAAGCTTTGCAACCTTTAGGACTTACATGAAACAAATCGCTTGCTACGTGTAGACATAATATTTTCACATGGCATGATTAAGTTTCGAGGTGAAAAGCACAGCAATAGGATAAATCACTATACCATCCAGGCATAAAAAAATGTGGACAGGAACCCATTGTCCGTCATGGTTGAGGGAGCGGGTGCTGACCAATTTGCTGCTTGATTTCGTAATTAGACCATTGGTGAGAAACATTACTTGAGACTCTCTGTCTTGAACGCTAGAAAATATAAGCTCTGATGAGGAAAATCTCCAGAAAGATAGAGCAAGTTCAGTGTTTTTTTCAAAGCCGATGATGAAGTGGGACTGAAGACAAACAAGGCTCTGGGAAAATCAGTTAATGATGCTCTGTGAGAGTCTGTGAACCAGCCTTTTCTCAAAGCAGTCGCAGACAAGCACATGAAACCACGGAACTGCAAAAATCTCACCGTTCCTTGAGTTACAGTCAGGTGTGGAGTGAGGTTAAATCCCATGTGAGATCAAAGGATCTTAAGTTGCGAAAGATTCGGGCGATTATCTCAAGTGCTCCCTGTCCGATTTTGTCTCTGACTGACGAGATACTGACAGCAGACCTGCTCAGACCCCGTAAGTTTTTTTTGCTTCAGTTGAATGAAAGGATCCTTATTTCACCATTCCCATTCGCGAGAGAGACAGAGAGTACATGTGTTTTACTGGGATGGTGTCCTTTATCAGTTCACTTGTTTGGCCAACAGACTTTGTAACAACTCCATGTGTGTTTAGCAAAATTACAAAAGTTGTTTTATCAGAGTTGAGGAAATATGAACATGCAATATCTTGCTATTTGGATGATTCAATACTCCAAGGTGACACAGAAGAGCAGTGCAAGAACAATATTATCCATCTTTTTTTTACTCATTGGGATTTACATCTCATCCATTTAAATCTCAGTTAACCCTGACTACTTCAATTTCCTATTTGTTCTTAATTTCAGCGATTATGAATGCTAATCTAAGTTAAGAAAAACATTCAAAATAAAACAACTTTGCAAACAATTTCTAGATAAAGAGTTTGTGACAGTACGCCAGTATGCATCACTGATAAGCAATTTTTTTGCATGTGAACCTGGAATGCAACATGCAGTGTTACACACGAAACCCCTGGAAATGTTTAAAAACAGAGTGTTGATAATGAATACAAAAGGGTGAACTTGATGCCACACTGGAATTAAATGCAGTGTGTAAAACAAGAGTTGTCTTGATAGTTTGACAACGTTGGAAAACTCCCCAAACCGGTTGTCATTAGTGAGCCGGACATGTGGTTTCCAGTCCACCGGCGGGGCATGGTCATGTGACGAGAAAGAAAAGCACATTATGTGTCTCCAGGCAGCTCTCCTTACCTTACAGTGTTTCTTCTCACAGATGCAAGAAAAGCATGTTAGACTGTTAATTGATAACACTGCAGTGGAGGCATATATCAACATGCAGGGAGGCAGTAAACTTGATGGTTACCAAGAGGTTCGTTCATCATGGGACTTGTGTATTGCTCGATCCTTGTGGGCGTCGGCAGCTTATCTCACTGGTGTGGACAATGTGTGTGGTGCAAGGCGAGTCATGCAAAAACTGTTTGGATAAGGAATGGTCCTTAAATGACAGTGTATTTGTAAAGATTTGTGACATCTATCCAGATCTCGAGAGATATATGTACATATAGGTTGAACTATAAATGTGTGAATTATATGTGATGAGTCAATTCTGCCAGAAATTGCAGACTTTCTCCTTGCATAATGGCGAGGTACTACCCATAAACATTATAGGGGTCGTCACAAAAATGGTTGCAGTTTTGTGGTAGAAGGGAGTGTGATCCCTTTTCTTCTTATGTTGTGACTGTGCTGGAATTCCTGGGTGAGAGTTAGCCTATAGTGCAATTAGTGCAATACGGCCAGATCTGCTCTCACGGCTTTTATAACCATCGATGGATCTCCTGTAGGATCACATCGACTTGCACGGAGATTCGTGAAAGGCATTTTCAATCTGAGACCAGCATTGCCCAAGTACTCCATGACTTGGGACGTTGGGAAAGTTCTTGAATCTCTGCAAAACTATGGTGATAGTGGCGGTTGATACCATTTTATGTGAATCTATATTTGATAAAAAATGCTGTGTAATTATCAATAGACAATGTTATTGTCATTTCTATTTTTGTTATTTACAAAAATGTTTGCATCCACTCTAAAACTCGCCCGTTGACCCTAAGTGGATATTGAGTTGTAATTAAAAGCTTAAACGAGACTTACCTGTAAGGTGAAGTTTGAGCTTGATTCCATCAATATATCATCATACTTGTGGGTATCGAATCCCACATCTGATAACAAAATATTCAGATTCGGGATTCAAATGCAGAAACTCGAATATAAAGAAAAGTCAAAGTAGAGGCTGAAATATGGAAAAATATAGTTTTTTGGTCTACCAATGTTTACTAGGGGTCCCCAGTTTAACTTACAAGGGCAGAGATAATGTATATTGACACTGTTGGTCATAATTCTGAATCTGAACATTCGGGATTTGAATTCCGAATCTAAATAGTGAGTGAGTGAGTGTAGTTTTACGCTGCACTCAGCAATATTACAGCTATATGGCGGCGGTCTGTAAATAATCGAGTCTGGACCAGACAATCCAGTGATCAACAACGTATTAATCGATCTGCGCAATTGGGAACCGATGACACGCATCAACCAAGCCAGCGAGCCTGACCACCCGATCCCGTTAGTCGCCTCTTACGACAAGCTGAGTCGCCTTTTATAGCAAGCATGGGTTGCTGAAGGCCTATTCTACCCCGGGACCTTCACGGGTCCCGAATCTAAATAAAACATTCCTGCATACATACATACATACATACAATGCCTATGATAGGCAGTCAGTGGGACAATGTTGCCAAGTGTAGTGCCTGTCTTGGGTAGTCTATGGGACAATGTTGCCTAATGCTGTGTCTATGTTATGCAGTCAATGGGACAATGTTGCCATGCTTTTATGAGGAGAGGGAACTGAACAGGCTCTAATACAGTTTCTGTGATATCAAAATGTGACTACGTACATAAACCAGGCATAGCCACTGGCAACACACTTTGCTCCTTATGGGCGTGTTTGGGACATGAAGTAACATGTGAAGTTTCTATTGTATTTGTCTAGTATACTTGTCCATATGGAAGACGGCACTTTTATTTCAGGTTTTGTAAAATGCTATTTCCATAGGGTCTCTTTTTCTGAATATATGTGTTACTTGTTGTTTATGTTCACTAATGATGTTTAGTAGAATTACAAGTCAAGTATCAACTTGTGGTAAGTGACTGGATCTCCTTCCCTTGAACGTCATAGATGATGTGTAAGTGAACTATAGTGCTGTGGCAATTTTTTTTAATGTACACATAAATCACATTTACAATTTTGTACTTTTTAGAGCTACCAGGGGAACCCACTTATGTGGAAAAGGGGGCTGTCATTATTATTCTGATGAATGGAATGAACGAAAATCATTGAAGAAGTTAGCCAGGAATGCAAATCAATAGCATTTGATGCCAGCTCCAGGAGGAGCTGTCCACCTCCTTAAAGATAATGGGAAATGAAAGTTATCTTGAGGTGCTGCATGATGGACCGGTGCATTCATTATACAAGATAATTGCTGTTGTTTAGATTGGTTGTGATGATTGTGTTTCCATGGTGATACCAGCCAAGTTCCAGGGAGAGGTGTCCACATCACAAAAGATGACAGTTACTTTGAGGTGCTACATGAAGGATCTGTGCGTTCATTATACAAGATTACTGATGTTATTTGGATCTGATGTGATGACTGCCTATCCATGGTGATACCAGCCAAGTTCCAGGGGGAGGTGTCCACATCACTGGTGTTGCAGTGTAGGCCTTTAACTGTGTGGTGTAACATAAACTTATATGTATAGGAAATGCTGTGCCACTGTTGATTCGAGTTGTCACATAGTGGAAGGAGATATTTTGAATCAGGTTTGACTGAGTTATTTAATTTCTGATTTACTAGGTGAGAATTTTGAGGGTATCCACAATAATGTGACAGATTTCGTTTGTGTATGATGTCCAGTTCTTTTATGTTGTGCATTATTCCAGTGCAGGTTTATGAATGCTTGTTCTGTATTTGTTTGAATGAGCACAGGGATACATGTTAAAATGATAAATTGATGCTGTTTGAGGTTATGTATTTGTTTGAATGGGCACAGGAAGACATGATAAAATTATAAATTGTTGCTGTTAGGGGTTTATTGCTTGTTGTATTAAAGCCTACATTGCTCTTAATTCTGCTGAATTAGTGTGGATGTATTTGATAAGATGTAGGTTGGTTGTGTTTGTTTGTGATTGTGTGAGATGGGGACAATGGGATGTAACCCCTAATAATTTTATTATTCCCCCGGGATGTAATATAATTTATCCAGTTAACATTAATTAAGAGACATCGAATTTAAAGGTTATCAGTTATTAATTTCACAAATTTCTTTAGTTGGGATCGTTAGATGTTACAATTTTCATATATATTATACACAGAAGATATCTCAAATTGATATTTGCTGTTCAGTACATTTTGTGTTGGTGGTATTCTCTCCACACCTGTTGAGAAAGTGCATATGCAATTTGATATTCTCCTATGTTGGCATTTTTTGTAGCTTTACTAGAGAGCCATTATGCCAGACCATATAAAAATGTCACCAAAAGTACCATATATACAATGCTTGGTGTATAAGTGCACATACATTTCTACTTTATTGATGAAGAACATAATACATATGACACAGTATGTGATATGTACGCATATATGATACATATGTCACGTTATATGATATGTATGAACATATGATACACAGGTCATTTGTTACTACTAAAATTGCTAAGTGACACCCTTTTAACAATAAATAGTTTTTACAGCACCTTTATCCTGCACTTGTGCATTTTTATTGACATTATTACCCTTGATAAAGATTGTTAGCTACCTACATAGATTTGTATCTAAATGCTTCATGTTACGTTTCCTTGCCGGTGGTGAAAGGATCTCTAGTGAAATATCACATCATAGTGGAAAAAAGGCACCTGTTATACATCTTAAATTTGTGCTGTTTTCTTTGTCATGTTGACATCAATGCTGTGCGAGGTTTGCTCGTTTTGTTTCTAAACATGTTTTAAATTACTTATAAGCAGCAGAATCAGAAGGATTTGTAGGCCATCATTTGGTAGTCCACTTTGTCAAGGAACATGCTTGTTATACAAAATGTACATAACTAATACCAAGGACCACCAATTTAAACTACTTTTTGCAATATTATACTGGTAATCTATTCATGAGTGTTTAAGTGTTTCTATATATTTCGAAATCCATCATATAATAATAATAATAATATGTATTATATAAAATAAAATGTATTATATAAAATAATAAAGAAAATATCAATGTGAAATGTCGTCTTTGCAATGAATTCACAGAGACTGTCCAACACCTTGTCAGTGGATGCCCTTCCTTGGCACAAACAGCATATCTTAAAAGACATGATGGCATGGCTCGCTGCTTTTACTATCGTCTCTGCCATGCCTGTGGATCTGACTCTGAGGTCCATCCATGGTACGACCCTGAACATGTCCAGGGCGTCCTGGAAAATGATGCTTTTAAACTTCGCTGTAATAGGCCAATATACAGCCTGAGACGAATTCCAGCCAACAAACCTGATCTTGTCCTTTTTGATAAAACTAATGAAATTATTTATATCATTGAATTTTCTGTCCCTTTTGACAGCAATGTGATTGGCAAGATTCAGGAAAAGCAAGATAAATATGCGGACCTCTCCTTTGAAATGTCTCGCTTGCATCCCAAATACTCTGTCGTCAGGCTCCCCATTGTTCTTGGTGCCCTAGGTTTGGTACCTCCAGATCTCTTGGCGCAGACCAGGAGAGTGCCTGGGTTCTCCACCAGGAGCACAGCCCTTCTGACAATCTGGGTAATGCAGAAGGCTGCAGTGTTGGGGAGCCTCCATATTCTCTGGAAAGTGCTTGGTGGGTTCAACTAGGCGGTGTTTCCTGGGAGAAGTCCCATTCGCTGTCTGGGCTGCGTGTAGAGTTGGGGCGGGGTGGTCCTGAGCTGATCATGAGCTTGACCAGCCTGACTGTACCAGGATCACTCAAACCCTCTCTGCTACATTTCTCTCTTAATCTGTGAAAAATAATAATGAGTGTACTTATACTGCGCAGTGCTCCATGCCTCTTAGGGGCATACTCAAAGCGCACTCAAACAGTTACAAATAACATATGAAAAGACACATGAGAAAAAGGGTCGTAAATACAAGCTTCGAGAAAGTTATGGTTTGTATTGGCTGAAAAGGTGTGTTTTGAGGTTACGCTTGAAAGCTTGAAGAGATGGAGCAGCACGTAGTTTGAGTGGAAGTGAGTTCCATAGTGAAGTTGCAACAGAAGCGAAAGAGCGAGCAGCAACTGTAAATGAACATAATGAATTCCAGTGCACCATGCAACCAATGTTGACACTGTTTTTTTTAGAAAAGTTTTCAGCCATATCTTAATTTTCACATGGGCAATGAAAGTGGAACCTCCCTTCTTCGGGTTCTATCGTGTTTATAATGCACTTACGCATCTGGACCCACTTGCACAAAATGATGTTAGAGCTACAATTATTGTAAATCCTTAAGATCGCGATCTTAGGCTTCGGCTGCAATCGCCATCCACTTGCACAAAGCGATTGTAGACTAAGATCATTGTAAGTTACAATCAAAACTTACAATTGGACGGAACCGATTGTAAGGAGCTAAGATAACTGTAGTTAGTAGCAAAATAGCTTTCAAGTTAATGGCAATTTCACGCAAATAATTAGCTTTACGTTTGGGGATTGCTTTTATATTGCTTAAAGCTGTATGATTCGCCTCGACACTTCAACAACAAGATTTTTACGCAAGATGGGAGTGGTTTCCCTTTCCATATTATGCCGTTGCCGTAGAATCTGCCATGCCCAAATACAATGAATGTTTTGTTGTGACAGAGCAGATCTGCACATGTTTCTTTTCGGTTAATGATTTTGTGTTAGTTTATCATTGAAATTATCTACAGTTAGATAACGTACAAAATTATAGTTTTTTTTCTACTTGTAAAAATTGAATCTGACGAGAGAGACAAGACTAAAAATTTTAATCTATGCATTTTAAATATAATACAAGTATTCTTCAAACGGGAAAAACACACTTGCTGGGTATATGAAATTTGCATAAAACTGATTTTTAACGAAATTAAAAAACTTTATCAACAAAACAGCATAAAGTAGAAAAATTAAAGAATAACCCCTGAGGTACGAGTGATTATACATGTTACCCTCCACGTTATCGAATCCTTATTCAACGTTATCATTCCCTTCAAAGATTTGTTGTTTGTGGGCTGTTTTTGTTGTTGTTGTTTTTTTCTTTGTTTTGCGTTTGTTTTGTTTTGTTTTCATTGAAGATCTGCAAAGTCTGATTAAGAAAGGAATGTCATTTGCGTGCAGTAACAAGTTCCATGTTTTATTTCCGCTACATGCTATGCGCACTTGAAGACAAGAGTCGAGTTTTAACAATTTCGGTCTTAGTTAAGACTGCGATCTTCAATCAACTGTTTTAAAATCATCTTTGTGCAAGTGGATTCGAGCAATTGTAAGATGATTGTAAAGATGATTGTAGGGGCCTAAGATTGATTGTAACTAAGATTGCTCTGTGCAATCAGTCCCTGCTTCTTGTTCCACATGTTGCCAGATGATACAGACACATGTGCAGCAACTGTCAGTGGTGTCAGTGAACTCTGGTGCACCATGCCACCGATGTGGATAAGGTGTATTTTGGGGTATTTTGTCAGTCAGGTATAACATTTTGCATGGACAGTGAGAGGAGCTCTCTCTTGTGTGTGTTGTATCGTTGTTCATATTGCAGTTAGACGTCTGGTTTCTATACCACATGTTGCCAGATGATACAGACACATGTGCAGCAACTGTCAGTGGTGTGAGTGAACTCCAGTGCACCATGCCACCGATGTGGATAAGGTGTATTTTGTCAGTCAGGTATAACATTTTGCATGGACAGTGAGAGGGGCTCTCTCTTGTGTGTGTTGTATCGTTGTTCATATTGCAGTTAGACGTCTGGTTTCTATACCACATGTTGCCAGATGATACAGCCACATGTGCAGCAATTGTCAGTGGTGTGAGTGAACTCTGGTGCACCATGCAACCGATATGGATAGAGCTCATTTTAACTAATTTATCAGCCATTTGTAACGTTTCTCCGTCTTTTTGGTTTTTAATTGTTGTTCATAATGCAATTACAGCTTTGTGTATTGTACCACATGTCAGATGGTACAGGCACATGTGTACCAGTTGTCAATGCTCTGAGAGAAGTCCAATGTACCATGCAACCTATGTGGATGGGTAATTTGTCAAGGAGAGGGTACACATGTGCCCATACAATCTGAAAACAGGTGGTACAAAACCAGATTTCTACCTGCACTGTGAACTAATAAAACACCAACAAACAGGAAGCCCTTCTCAATGTCCATGCGAAACGTTATTATTGGCAAACAAAATACCCCAAAATATCCTCCTCAGCTGCATGGTGCACTGGGTTTCACTCAGATCATTGACAGTTGGTGCACATGTGGCTGTACCATCTGACAACATGTACTAAAACCAGACGTCTAACTGTATTGTGAACAGCGAAAAGACACCCACTCACTACAACCGTGGCTCACTCATTGTGGCTGTTGTGGACGTCACAGCAGGGAGTCCTAGTAAAGACATATGCAATCACAATTATTGCTCCCACATAAAAAGGCAACACATACCAAAATCTCTGTTAATTGAAGAGAATGCTAGAGAACTTTAGATATAATGCTGAGCTACGTGTACATGTATCTCTTTTTTCATCATTTCTTTCTTTCTCTTTCCTTCATCGTGTCTTTCTTTGGTTGTGATGGTAGAATAGGTCTTCAGCAACCCATGCTTTTGACATAAAAGTCGACTATGCTTGTAAGAGCATAGTGGTCAGGTGCGCTGACTAGGTTAGCATATGTCATCGCTTCCCAATTGCGTAGATTGATTCAATTCAATGCTTTATTGTTTTCAAGGCCATATGACCCATAATACACCGTTACATGTTGTATACATTAATTGCTAACATGCGTATCAAAGATATTCTCCTCTAATGTGAAACACATTATACCGATATTTTCCCAACATAATCAAGAGTCAGAAGATAACATCCCGCCGGCCCTCACATGTTTGAAAGGACACATAATCTGAGAGTTACTCATTGTTTTTTAGTTTGAATTGGTTCCATAGAATTCATGAAAATTATAATTGTCATATATCTGTAACCAGCAAAGTCACACTTTCAAGATCTTCTCATATATCTCCCAAGATCTGTTGAAAGATATGAAATGATTTTTGAGTTGTGCTCTGGGAATGAAGCCCACCCCTCCATTTTGAGTCCGAAACGTTTCCATGGAGACCAAGAAAATAATACATCACAAAAACCTTTAAAAACAAAAGGCACCAATTTGGGGGTCTGCCACACATATCTAGAAAGTTGTACTAACAGATATTATGAAGTTTTTCACTTCTGCTCTGGAAACGAAACACACCTTTCACTTTTCAGACTAGCTCCGAAACGTTTCCATGGAAACCAAGAAAACAATAAATCACAAGATCCTCTACATAGCAAAAGGAACCACTTTCGGTTCTGATTGATATATCTACCATGTTTTGTAGAAATATATTGCCCACCTCTCCATATTGAGACTAAGTCCCAAACGTTTCCATGGAAACCAAGAAGCACCACGAGGATCTGCCAAGTTTTATGGGCAGATATTAAAAAGTTTTTGAGTTCTGCTCTGGAAACAAAGCCCACCTCTCACTTTTGAGACTAAGTCCAAAACGTTTCCATGGAGACCAAGAAAATACTAAATCACAAAATCCTGAAAGTACCAAAAGGCACCACTTTAGGTTCCGATTGATATATCTATTAAGGTTTGCAGAAAAATATTGAACGTTTTTTGAGTTCTGCTCTGGAAACGAAGCACATCCCTCCATTGTGAGACCAACTCCGAAACGTTTCCATAGAAAAAGAGAAAATAATAAATCACAAAAACATGTAAATAGCAAAAGGCGCCACACTGGGGTCTACCACACATATCTACCAAGTAACACTGACAGATATTAAGATGTTTTTGAGTTCTGCTCCGGAAACAAAACACACCTGCCACTTTTGAGACAAAGTCCTAATCGTTTCTATGGAAACCGAGAAACTAAGAAATCACAAAAAACTGTAACTAGAAAAGACACCATTGCAGCTTCTGACTGGTATATGTACCTAGTTTTGCAGAAATATATTGAACGGTTTTTGAGTTCTACTCCGGAAGCGAAGCACATCCCTCCATTTTGAGACTAAGTCCGAAACATTTCCATGGAAACCAAGAAAAAAATAAATAATAACCCTGGAAATACCAAAAGACACCACTTCGGGGCCTGCCACACATATCTACCAAGTATTGCAGAAAAATATTGAACTGTTTTTGAGTTAGGGTCTGGAAAGGAAGCCCGCCCCACCTTTCGACTAACACCAAAATGTTCCTTGGAAAAACAAAAAAAATTAAAAATGCCAAAACTCTGTAAACAGCAAAAGGCACAACTAGATTTTGAGATCATTACATTTATCAAGTTTGGTCTAAAATTATTGAACGGTTTCTGAGTTATGCTCCGGAAATGATTACGGACGGACGGGATAAAAATATCTAAGTGAAAGAAACAGTTCAGTTGAGTTTAGGAATAAATGTTTTACTTGTTTACCTTGCCACGTTTCAAAGACAGCTAATTCACGTATCTTTTTTAATTAATCAGAATTTTTGTGGAAAGCATTTACTTTTAAAAAGTCGAAAACTTAGAAGGCTATGAAAATTATCCAGTATGTGGAAAATAGTTTGGTTACTTCAACACTGTACAACGTCAAAATCTACAAACGTATATCGATACCATTAAACAATAAACGATATCTCTTGCAAGATGGAATTCTTTGTGATCCCTGATTACATTGAACACTTCGCATGAATGAGAGCTGTGGGGCAAGATACATATCTTTCACTTCTTGCTCACTCTGGAGTATTGGTTATATAAGCACTGTCACGTCATTAGATTTTATCGACTGGTGTGAAAGTGTGCGGGGTAGCGATCATCACAAGGTCCGTTTCAGTGCTAAACACCCAAGCGCGAGTCACCTTTGAACCAATCGATAAATATGTTATATTTTTTTGTTTAAATTGCAATCAGGGTGGTCAGAACACTTAACCTGTACAACTGGTCCATTTCAAGTAACTCGGACCCAGAAGGGCGAGAACATAAGGCGGAATACAGGACCCAACTAGCAAACAACAACCACTAGAACCAACATGAGACACTTGACGTACTTTCCATAGACGTGCATGCTACTTCAGTGTAGCATCAATAATTGTCGTGAAGTGAGTTTAAGATTGATTTTTGTGAAATTTGACAGGCAAATGTGAAATCATCTCTTCTCTCCGCATATAATTTCATTTCAATTTTATTCCGACCATTATTTAAATAATGGCACCACTTTTATCAGTTTACGCATCGTTTCACAATGCCCGCCATGTGAAAAGGAGTTCTCGTCACTGACGAATTTTTTATTAACTTGTTTGCTATTCGATAAATAAGCAACGGAAAATTAAACAGAAATTATCTGATTTTAGGCAAGATGTTTCATCACAAACTTGCAAAATTCGACATGGATGTTATGGAAATTTAATTCATGAACAGTATTTATGCTACACTAAATTAAATTGTAAGTCAATGCCCGGGAACACATGTAACGTCAAGTGGCCCAAGTCTGCTAGTTTTCTTTTAATTATCCACCCGACATAACTGTTAGGATGCTCTTTTGACCACCCTTCTCAGCCACAGTAAGATTGTCTAAAGTTACCTGTTGCTGAACAAATCAACAAATATTCCGTTGCTGGAAGAAATGACAAATGTAGACGTTTCTGCGAAAACAAGTCGACAATACTTGATTTTATTATTAACCTTTCGAGCCATATCTACGTCATGCTATGACAGTGAAGGATAGAATCAAAATATTTTGCCATTGCCCACACAAATGGAGCCATGTAGATGTAACAATATTTTTAATTAGGATTTCAGGTGAATTTACATGTAGTTTATTTAAATGAGAGACATGGCAGTATAATTGTACACTTATTATTGGAAGTGCGTTGTGTACATCTGTGGAAAGATCTGAGTTACAATTGGTCTTTGTAAACCCATGCACGTAAGAGGCAACTACAAGGAGTGGCGCTGATTTGGCACACACGTCTCATCAAATCCCAGTAGTGCAGGTGATCAGTGGATTGTCTGGTCCAGACTCCATTATGTACAGACGCCGCCTTCAGAGTAAGCCCAATCGTTTTATCTTCTTCCCACTGAGCTAGGGTGATAGTGATGCTGTGCATAACATTACTGCGGAGTCACTGTCATTTGCTTTCTTGCGTTTATGGCTTATTTCCTATATAAGCCGCTTTGTCGAGGATTAAAATCTATCCATAAACATTTGTTCCCGCTCTTTCAAGACTACTGACGGCACAAAGTTGGTTCCCACATAGAATAATATCAACAAATGTATGTTCTTTCACATTTTTTCATAAGATTTTTTTATATTTTTGAAGGACCGAAAAACTCAAATTTTTGAGTAAAATATTTTGTAGATAGATAACTTTGACTGCAACTTCTAATATCTGATGGAATGGTGTAAATCCAGGTGGGGTCCATGTAGGAATCAAACGCACTTTAAGTCACCATGGTCCCTTTATGGTGAAACAAGTTCAGTTGTTGGAGTATGTTTTCATGGTATTTAACTTTTTTAAATATTGACATACTTGTTTTACATTCATATGCGCGATATATACTTGCTGTTGTTACTGTCCTTTGTTTTTCATAATTTAACGTTGTGTTATGAATACCGACGTGACATTTTCAAACAGGTAACAGTCGACTGTGCAGTTTCTGTGGCACAGAAACTTTAAATGTGTTCATCTATTTTTTCACTTCCCAGTAGTTACAGGCTCTTTTGTTTGTAAAACAATATCGTAGCACTCAGAGGAACGCGAGTTTGTATCAAAAGATGCTGTTTACACATTCCTCATTGCAAGAAGAACAAAGAAAATATACATCTTGTAATACATAGGTTGAGACCCGTGAAGGTCCGAGTTAGAATATTGATCTCCAGTAACCCCTGCTTCTCGTAATAGGCGATTAACGGGATCGGTTGGCACGACTCGCTTACTTTGACAGTTGTTGCCATGTGATTGGTTCACAATTGCGCAGATCGATGCTCCTGCTGTTGATCACTGGGATTTGTCTGGTCCAGACTCAGTCAAGTATTTACAGACTGTTGGAATATAGCTGGAATGTTTGCGGAGTGTGGCATAAAACAAAACTCACTCACTCACTCGTGTTAGAAATGTGAAATGAATTGTCAAACATGTCAGGGGTCACCTGACTGTGGCCCCCTCGCTGGTTCTCAAGTATGGCGCTGGTCACGTGACTTGATAGATCGAACGTTCAGCGTTATATAACTCTTTTTTAGTATCTGGCTCCCTTTAAAGATAACCCCGTGCCTACATTAATACTCGAAAGTTCTTCCACTACAAATTGTATAACATACACAGACACACTGGGTAGAAAACTCCATAAAAAATGTACAGGATTTCTGGCAAAAGTCCTCTGAAATGTGGTCACATCAAGTGACACTCTAACCGGCCACCGCACCAAGGTCAGAGGTCAAATACAAATGTCATGACGTCACCATCGCCTGTTCTGACGTAACGGGCTTCTGATCGGCTGAGGGTTCATATTGATCATTCTGGTGCAGTGATGAGGCCGTGCCTATGTCTAATAGTGTACGTTTGGTCTCTCGTTGCGTCCCAGATATTGCTATTTGTTATGAATTCAACATATTTATTTACAATTAATCACTGGTTTAATTAAACCGCATCACCTTCTAAAGTACTCCTCCCATTTATGCGAGAAAAATCCCATTTTCTACATATTTTCCTATAGTTGCAAAATAGGTTGTGCAAAATATATTTTTCGTTTTCGTAGAATTACATATATATTTTCACAACCATTCAAAATGTGATTAAAATGTTATTAAAAACGTTCAAGAAATGTCAGGTGAGAACACATCTAATTTGGTCCTGTTTGAAAATACATGTCATACAAATATAGTGTGGATGTCTCACAACTTCTGAAAGTGTTGAAATTACAGACTATTTTGCGTTTTAAATGTGTGGAATTTTTAATGTCACTCTTGCATCAATAATTTCTTGAGCAAAAACATTTCTTGAATGAGTGAACAGCTATTTTTTCATTAAGTTTAGTCATTGTGAACAAAGTTCTTAGCAACCAATAACAGTATTGTATGGAGGCCCATGTAACTGGAAGGGGAGAAAAAGAGGTCTTTCAGTTTTCTGCATATTTTGTGGTGGGTTTCACACTACATGTGTAGGCTTGTACATATCCCAATATTCCTTGCTGCATTATGTAAACTCATCTGCTGCAGAGTTCATCAGTCAGTCGCTGGTTTTCAACGCCTGTAGGGATATTCGAACAACGGGACACCCGAGATGGGGATTCGAACCTGGGTTTTCGTCGATGACGCGCGAATGTTTAACCACTAGGTTGTACCACAGCCCACCTCGCAATTGTTCAGACACAGTTAGACAATCTTATATTCCTGATTGAGAGCATCACTCCTCAACCCTCACCAGCTTCCCTCACAAAGCAACAATCAGAAATACACAGAGGGGAATATTGACGGCGAAGGACAAATGATAATGAAAATGCTAATAATAATTGGCTCCTGGCAATACATATACTAACGGCCTTCCGACTTCCCTTGCCATCTTTTCTTATACTGTTTCTCTGGACACCAACTGAAGCGTCCATTAAAGTGTGTTTGGAGTTGTGGATTCGCATGACATTGTATGGAGTTTTGTGAAAGTAGTTCTCGTTTTTTACCTTATTTGCATATTTATTAGATTTGGATACCAAGTTCATTAGATGCGTTTATTGCACGATAACACTCTCCATATTATATGATAAATTGCTATAACACAGTGATCTGATAGCTCATGTAATTACACATATTAATAGGATATGTTATATTCCAAGTATATCAAGTCTGATTTACGGGCTACCATAGGATTTATGATAAACCAAGAAAAGTCTGTTCGGGAACCTTGCCAATCCATAGTGTTTCTGGATTTTGTGTTAAATTCAGTTAACATGACGATTTCCCTCAAAAGAGTGAAGGCTGAAAATTTTCAAAAGAAATACAAGAGCATTGCTGCAGAAGGTGTTGTGTCAGTTCGCAAAGTTGCAGAACTCATAGGGATGATGATTACTTATGCAATTGCAGTTCGTTTGATTTGCTGTTTACAAAACAGCTTGAAATAAACAAGAATCTTGCCCTCCGGTCTGCAAAGGGCAATTTTGAGGCAACAATGTACATATCTGAAGTCAGTAGACAGGATCTCAGATTGTGGAATGACAATATTGTAAATAATTCAGCCCCTATTTCAAGAGGATTACCAGTCCAAGTATTAACTATTGATGCATTATCCAGAGGTTGGGATGCAGTGTTATTCAATGGCAAAGTGAAAAGTGGTGGTGCTTGATCAGATGATGATTGTGTGTGCTCAGATCATATCAATTACCTACAACATAGGGCTGTTGTGTTTGGACTTCAGTCGTTTGTGTCAGTCTGGAAGGAAAACCATGTGCGTTAGAAAACTGACAACTCAACAGCAGTCGCATATGTCAATCACTTTTAAGGCACTAAATCTCAAGCTTGTCATATGATGGCCAAGGAAATCTGGACGATTGCCATGGCAAACAACATTTGGTTATCAGCTACTCCCGTACCTGGTTATAAAAATGTAGAGGCCGATAGAGAAAGCAGGAATTTCCAGGATGAGACAGAATGGATGCTGTGTGAAACTATATTTGCCAGAATTACTCAGGTTTCCTTTGTGGAATCCATAGATCTGTCAAGCCTCCCGTCTAAATGCTGAGGTACCTCGTTACATGGCTTGGCGTTCTGATCCGGATGCACTTTTAGTTGACGCATTCACATTATGAATTTTATGCCTTTCCTCCCTTCAGTGTCCTGGAGCTTGTGATCCAGAAGATCAAGGTGTACAAGGCAGAAGGGTTGGTGATTTTACCGAATTGGCCAACCTGGAGTTGGTACTCGGCAGCAATGAAAATGTGTGTCACAACACCAAGGATCCTTCCCAAAGCAAAGCAAACTCTAGGGTTGCCTTACAAGCCACAGATGTTGCATCCACTGCGCAGCAAAATGGAACTACTTGTGAGCCACTTGTCGGGGAGGGCCTTCAGCGCCTTGGACTATCCACTCGTTCCATTTCCATTAAAATGAATTCTTGGTGGAGTGGAACCCCGTACACAGTATCAAACATATCGGACTCAGCGGGAGCAGTTCTGTAGTGCATTAGGGAGAAATGCGCATGATCCAGATCTAATGTTAGTTATTTCCTTTCTCACGGAGTTGTATGAAAAAAGGTTGTGGGTACAGTGTTATTAATACAGCCAGGAGTGCATTTTCTGCTATTTTGTTTTTACCTTCAGGCATACCAATAGGACATGTTCTTGTAAAAAGATTTTTGAGAGGACTTTTTAACTCGAGACCATCTTTACCCAGATACCAGGAAACCTGGGATGAGAATTTAATACTGACATTTCTAGATCAGAAGGGTTTGAACAGCCCGTTATCCCTGAAAGATTTAAAATTGAAATTGGCCATGTTATTAGCACTGGTTACTGGTCAGAGATCCCAAACCTTACAGTGCCTCAAACTGGACAACATGACTGTTAGTGCTGACAAAGTCGTTTTTAGAGTGACTGATCTCCTAAAACAGTCCAGACCAAGGTTTCACGTGTAACCCATTGTATTGACTAATTTAGAAGTAGAGAATGTATGTGTAGTCAAGTGTTTGTTAGAGTATTTAGAGAGAACCGTTGACCTTGGGTCTACTCCTCAGTTGGTTAGTTTTTCCAAGCGACACAAAGCTGTAGGTACAGAGACTATAGCCAGGCGGTTAAAGATTGTGATGTGAGACTACCGCCTTCCCTGTACACAGCACCCGGTCTGCATCAACTAGAGCAGCCTCAGGTCGGGGTTTACCAATCCATCAGAGTATGGATGCCACTGGGAAGGTCCTCAACATGTGTTTTTGCAACGTTTTAAGCAAAACCGGTCTTACCCCATTGTTCTTTTGGTAGTACAGTTTTATCCTGTCTAAACAAGCTGAAGGCTAGGTTCTTGTTAGCTAATGTACTGAGCAGATTCAGCTTAGGTTTCCCATGTGTTAATGTACTGATTAGAGTCAGCATTGTCTGTGAATCTCCAATACGTTCACCTGTTTCACATTATTGAGTTAGCATGTTTACAAACTTCACAAAATGTCTGTTCCCAGGGCCGGCTAGGAGGTTAGCTGATGTGCCCACTTAATATTCAGTTCATCATATTCAGTCTCATATCTCTTTGATCCTTAATCCTCTCAACGCTGTCGTCGAACCCATTCGACAGAACAGTAGCCTAATGACATCCCTAAACATAACTTGCAACTATTTACCAAACTCAATTTACGTGTGGCTTGAATTACGTATGGAATGAACAAATTCTCAGCTTGCTAAATATATCACGTTTAAGAAGTTTTTGTACCTCAAAACGAAACGCCCACGAGTGAAAAAATGTATTAGCTAATTTTATCGGCAAAACGCTCCCGCGACGGCCATTGTTTACGCGAGGCGCTTCACGTTCAGCGACATCAGTCAGATTTTTTCATCGCAATGTTATCATTTTTTTTAATTGACAAAAATCTGTTATCTTTTATAATACAAAATCAGAAACAAAACTTATTTTTAACAAGTAACCACTTCATGTGAAGATATTAATCACAAACACGAGAACGGTTGTTACATCATCGACTGGCTAACATGGAAACGGTCATGGCAACGGTGGTAAACAAACACATCAACATGTTTTGAAAATCCGTTTTTCGCCATTTTTGAATTTTTAGTTTCGTTTACCGATTTCAGACACATATTTATCACTTATCTTCATAGTAAAAGCCTAATATTCCCAACTGGATTTTTGGACAAAATTCGTGAACACATCGGCAATGACCAGCTGGTGACGTGCGTGAATAACACGTGTGGGCGTGGCTAACTCGCTAATTTGTTGTTGAATCACTTTCACACATAACCACATGTCGTAGCTAATAAAGTGAAAACGATTGATAAAATCTAAAAGATAGATGCAACGCAATGAGGGCCAAAGGTTGCAATGACCAAATGTTACATATATGTAAATGATAATGCAGTTTTTTCCTCGATTGTGGAAACCGGACCACTACGCCTCTCGCTATGGATGCCTTCGAGAAATTTCCCGAATCATTTTCCTGGCAAATAATGAGGAAATGACGTAATTAGCAATTATAAATAGCCTCACTTGTTTACTTTTCAATGACCTGGGTTCATAGAAATCTCCCTTAGTCTTTAATATTTTCTGTATTTTTGTGACCCGAAAAAGATCTAGAATTTAGATTTGCATAATGGCATCCGCGATAGAAGATTTTCGCGAACTTTTCGGAAACTCGGATAGTGAAGGTGAAGAAGACTTTTTCGGGTTCGAGGACATGGATTTAGAAGAAGTTGAAAATTTGGACCTTGGGGACGATGAAGGAGAATTTCTGTAGGACCCCTCTGAGTGAGTGAAACGCCATTGCTACAAGATTTTGTCGATCCATCAGGGCCAAGAAATACAGGTGAAAATTTTGAGTGAGTATGCTGCCTTTTCACTCGTTTTCAGTGATGAATTGTTTGACTTGCTTGTCACTGAAACGAACAGGTATGCAGCACAATTTATAGCTGAAAATATGGACACGTTGAAAGTACATTCACGTGGTAAGAATTGGAAACCGGTTGATACCTCCGAAATGCGAGCTTCCAATTCTATACATTTAGGGATGGGTTTGTCCATAGAACTGGAGAAAGACAGGAATGCCAACACTCGCGAGATTTGCGTGACATCAATACAAATAACTTCTGTACGCGATACTTCACAGAGCTTGGGTTCTTAACCTTCCGATTGACTGGTGCGGCAATGGCAGAGTCTTCTAATGTCATGGATAAGCGAAAGAATAAATAAGATCAATATCTGTTGTAAATGAAACGAAAAATTTCTGAAATAAATATCAGCAATAACGGTCGGATGTATGTCTTGTTAAGGAAAGACAGTTAACACTTGACGTGATTTCCTGACTTCGTGATTTTTCACGTATTGTATAAATTATATTACGATATCAGTTGAGTTTTTGTTTGAACGTCGTTCACCCATGCAGGTCCATTTGAAATCATTTCAGCATGAAGTACATAATTTCAATTAAAATTTTCTGTCAGTTAGTCCATATCTCCCATGTACCAATCCGAAGGGTGAAGTATACCCGAGAGCCGCGATGCGTAGATAGGACCACACCGCGGCTATCGGTATTTTCAAGCAAATATAGCCCGAAACTTTGCGTTTGAAGCGTAGTTCAATCCCAAATCACGTGAGAATTCACAAGCATTTATGGGACGTTAAATAGTGTACATATGCGTCTATGGAAATTACGCCAAGGGACGAACACTTCTGTCCAATTACTAGATCTACTACAGCCTATTTAAATCGCTCTCAATCAGATCAGTAATTATTTCGCCTTGACCAGTATTAAACGTAAGTTTCTTTTCACTGGTTTACTTCACAGGGTCACTAACATTTAGATAAATCGATGAAAAGATAATTATCATGTAATATATGATAATGGAGACTCGCTGATCTACCAAAGATTGCTGGCCATTTTTACTTACTACTTCCTATCATGACATGATTATTACAGCAGATATCTAAATGTGTCTTCATTTCAAATGAACAGCCAGAAATGGGTGAAATTTTAAACACAATGAAATGACACAGAAATGAACGTACAGATAAAAGAATTTTTCAGGCCATGATTTTCTTTAATATTTCAAGGTGTTTAGTGATGCAGAACAACAATGATTTGTTCATTATGTACCATTAATTAAAAGATTGAGAAGTTATATGTGTACTCTTAAAATATTTTAGGTATCAACTGTGATGGAGTGGTTACTGTCTGAACTTAAGAATGTAACCCCAGCATTTTCCTTCTACAAAGCAGCAAAGGCTCTAGAAAACAGCTGTGAGAATGGCAAAAAATGTATTTATTACTTGTCAGAAATTATCACAGCAATAGGTTCCAGTGTCTGCAAGTACCAGTTAAACTAGGAGCCAGATGCGTAAGAAAAAACTCTCAGTCATTACGAATCTCATGTTTCATTACATCATCGGTATTGTTAAATCCACTGAAAATAAATTTCATTACTTAAAAAACGTAACTTTCAGTATCCAAAGTCAGCAACCCATGGCTCAACGATTTTGAAAAATGCCTCTCCTGGGATTACAAAATCAGTGGCGTTAAGAGAGAAAGGACAATAGCAAACTACTACAAAGTGGCATTTGGTATGAGTTTCTCACAGTTTATCTCACATATCCACAGAGTGCGAAAGAATTTCAAGAGTTCCCTTGCCAGTTGAGAATGCTAATTCTCTAACTCAAAGTGTGAATGTACAATGAAAACAAAATGTTACAATGTGACTTAATTCCATAAAGAAAAAAAGACGAAAACGCATATTGCATTATAAAACTGTTGAATTACTGGTACAACTTAATGATAGTGGAAAGTTACATAATAACACAGTGACTCCAAAGATATGCTGACCTTACTAGCCTTCTTCTAGTGCAAAATATCCCACTGGTAGGGCATTTATCTGTACATATACATGGCAAAATAAGTGGTTATACCATTTACTTCCTGAGGCCTACTGGCCCTAATTTGCCCCAGTCTATTTCCCTTCCAATGTCAATAATTCTATTCTGTTGAAAATTAAAGCAATAAACACTACCCTTCCCATATTTAAGCAAGAGTCAGCAAGTAATGACAAATGCCCTGTACCCCAAAATGTTCATAAAGGTAGTTATAGATGAAGGGAACAAGATGGCTACCCTCCAGATCTTGCTTTCACTCATGTTTCCATGGAAACCACACACAATAAAATTATTATGCAGATCTAACTGCAACACAATGCATCTAGGGATCATGATTGACATGTGTAAGAAGTTTGGTCAAGCAATCATACATAATTTCAGGGACGAAGTGAAGAAAAAATGACTTCCTCAAATTCGTAGGGAAAACAAGTTTCCATGGAAATTGCAAAAATTAGATTTCATATTTAATTCCATTCCCCAAAAGGCACATACAGTGAGTTCAGTTTTCGCCACATTCTAAAATATTGCATATATAAGGTGGAAGTCTGTAAATAATCGCATGTAGACCATACAATCCAGTGATCAACTGCATTAGCATCAATCTATGCAAGTAGTATACAATGACATGTGTCAACCAATCAGCAAGCCTGTCCACCCTAATCCCATTAGTCACCATTTACGGCAAGCATGGAATCCTCAACATCAATTACAACCTGCACAGGTCGGACATCTATGGGTACATGTCGCCATGCATATCCACTTTTAAAGCTAGCATGTATAACTTCTGAGATACTGTGACGACCAACAATGAGTGCAGGCTGACATACCACCTCTATGTTCAAACAAACCATTTTGGGGGGCATAATCCATACAACATAACATCATTACTTGGGTTAATACAGATGAAATGGTAATTCATGTTAAAAACTGTATGAAATGTATCCCCAAGACATCAGTGTTTTTCTCAGATTCTAAAATTGAGAAATGAGTGCACTGAAGAGTGAGTGAGTGAGTTTAGTTTTACGCCACACTCAGCAATATTACAGCTATATGGCGGCGGTCTGTAAATAATCGAGTCTGGACCAGACAATCCAGTGATCAACAACATGAGCATTAATCTGCGCAATTGGGAACCGATGACGTGTCAGCGAGCCTGACCACCCGATCCCGTTAGTCGCCTCTTACGACAAGCTGAGTCGCCTTTTATGGCAAGCATGGGTTGCTGAAGGCCTATTCTAACCCGGGACCTTCACGGGTGAGTGCACTGAAGAAAGAAACATAAAAAGGTATATGGAAAACCCAATTTTTTTGTTATATCAATCATATTTTAAAATTTCCTGAAATTTGCATCACAACATTTTTTGCCTCAATGTGGATTACTGGAAGTCAAGGCTATCACTCAAGGCCACAAGCGCACCCAGTGGCTGGCACTTCAAACCTTCAGGCAGTTTGTCGATCAACATTCAAGTCAGTGTCAGACAAAGATTATCAGTCCCATCACAGAAGAGGAGAAAGACACTGCTCATTACATTGGTGGTTGCGTCATTAAGAAAAACCAACATTAAACAGTGACATTCCATCAACATTTATAGATACATCTTCCCCAGAGCCAAAACAATTACTACATGCAAAATCTAGGGATAAACTGACCAACATTAACACTGAAGCCACCGAAAGATGTTTGAAGAAATGGAACAAGTGTTTAGAGATAAGTTTCCCAGACTTGACCTCAAAATCCACAAATGAAATGGTTTATCATTAAGCATGTCTGGAAAACCAGATCATTCAATCCTCTTTCTATAACATAACATATAATTCTGACTGATGATGCAATAAAGGAAAAGGTGTTTACTGAAATAATACACATG
This sequence comes from Haliotis asinina, assembly GCF_037392515.1. Lineage (NCBI taxonomy): Eukaryota > Metazoa > Mollusca > Gastropoda > Lepetellida > Haliotidae > Haliotis > Haliotis asinina. Next base: position 25,491 of record NW_027133889.1, on the reverse strand, counting down.
TATTTCAAAATCAGTGTCCTTCATAGATGTTAAATCATTCTGGATGGAGTCCAGACAAGGGCATCAAGCAAGGACAGATCATTGAGAGCTAAACTATCAAAGTAATTCGGACATTTGACAACTGAGTTGATGAATAATCAGTTTGAAGCTAGTGGAAAGTCTAATTGCCATAGTTTCGTAGAGCACTGAAATCAGGATCAAACACTAGCACTGGTGAAATCAGTGATAATGTCATATTCAACTTACAATTGATTTTATGCATAGGTTAGTAGAGTTTTATCAAATATTGTCAAATATTGCTTTCTTCTGGCAAGCAATGTAGTGCAAGTAAACTTATCCTCAGTACTTTTTGTTACACTCCATTACTGAGTCTCACAAAACCTTATGGTAAGTCGCTTCAGGTAACCTGTGCGATCGACCAATCATAACACAATCATTTACCAAATCACGAAAGTGGGCCTTTGCACATATCTTTAGAAATTTTTATTTCGAAAAGGTTCGTACCCGAACGATTCCGACTGCTATTTATTTAAATCAACTTAGCCGTCTCGCGTTTGATTGGACGGTCATTGGTCACTCAAAGGTTACCTGACGCGACCTTCTACTAGGATGTGGTTGAGTGCAACGAAATACACTGAGACTAGGTTTACTTTGACTAGCAAGCAATGAAGAGTATGTGGTGTCATTTTACCAATAAATCAATTTTTCCTACCTCGCCTCTGGAAGTGGTCATGCTTAAAGAACTTTACAAGTAATGTAAAGGGTTCAACCACTGAACAATTTAGCTTCATTAATGTCTATACTGCATGTTTCTATCTGCAATAATTAAGAGAGAAATGTCCTTTTGAAGTATGGGTCTCAAAAAGGTGATGATATGCATAAATGGGTTAAAGTTAATGTAGGTGCAATTTTCAAAATTGTTCCTTTTTGTCATTCCAGTCCTCAGTTTTGTTACATATTACCATGCACGAGTTATTACTGAACTTTCTTTCACCAAATACAAGCAGATAACATTTACATTGTCAGGTTAATGTGAAATTAATTGTTTGTTGCTCAATATATCAACTCATATGAATGACTCATAACGTGCTATAACGCTGAAGTTAATGTTTCCTCTTTGTTTTGGACAAGGGAGCATCATCGACTTTAACATTATGTGTCCTCTTCTGCTGGCGAACATTTCCTCGTGGCTGAATGGCAAGGGCAAGGTTTCGTTGTGTCCGAAGTTTATTTTCTTGATAGCTGAATTAGAAAGAAAACTTCCCTCATATAATACTATGGCAACATTTTTTGACACAAAAAATGGCTTAATAATTGGGCAATGGTTACCATATTGATGTTGGAGTCATTTGATAGAGTAAACACCTTTCAAACAGGTCTGAAGTATTAAATAAACATTCGTATGAAACAGGTCTGAAATGACATTTTGTAACGCACCCAAACCTCCAAAGGGTTGAATTCTCCGCCCGTATTCCCATGCACCTATGTCTTCCAAAGTGAGATCCTGACAGAATTTGTTAGTTAGAACCATAGGGAGACCACACTGCAGAAGGAATCGGGTTGCTTCAATCATAATGTATGTTATACGTTAATTTTGAATTTTATAATCGTTTCATGTATTAAGTTACATTTTGAACAAATGACTTTTGTTTAAAATTTTAACCTGTTGTTTTCAGGCCCTCGTAGGTTTGATGAGTCAGGAACATGTTATTCTTTTCTAACTTTGAAAATCCGTCCCTTGTCATGACAGATGCTTGCCACTTTTCAATATGACCCAGGAAAACTTCAGCTAGAAACTGAAATGAAAATGAAGCTGAATAAAGGATCCATCTTCCAATATCAGAAAGCATTCTTCTGAAGGTCAACCAAAAGTGAATAAAAACTTACACAGAAGCGATCATCATCACATCTTCTGAAAGGAAGTAGATATGCATTTGCCTTAGTTACTCCGTCAGTCACTGATCTGAAACAGTAATTTCAATATATTCAATCAAGAAAATTTGGCAGTAGCTCAGCAGGGACACATAAAATATTGAAAACGAAATAACTGTCAAAATGAGCAGGAACCATTAATACTGTGTTTGGTTCCAATGCCTACTTGATATTTCACTGAAAAAGGGACTGATTTCTGGATAAATTGATACGTAACAAAATTTGCTCACCTATGTCACAAAGCCCTCGTAAACCTAAGATCTCGTTACTTTTCTCGTAGCATTTACCCCCAAAACCATGACAAGGGAGGTATGAATGCAGCAAGGAAAGTTACAAGATCTTACACTTAACAACAAATGTGGTGAAATGGAACACAGGTCAGTATGCCTATGAAAAACCTTGGTGTTATGATGGGAACATGTCTGCCTAGTTTCAGTTTCGTAACTGTTCTAGATTCTGATGGAAAAGATGTTTACAGATGCTCATGACAAACTAGCAGTACATAATACAAACTCATTGGACCTTCTGTCCAGATGAACAAAAAATCAAATGAATTAAGTTGATGTGATTATCAGTTGTGGTGTTCACAAAAACATTGAAATAATCGAAGATTGGTTTCAGTGACTAAACGACCAAGCAATCGATCACATCTTTCATAATCGAATACAAACGATTTTCAAACTACTGTTTCATAGTTTGAAACACTTGATGGAGCATCTCTTTGAAGTTGTCGGGGCCTGAAAACGTGTCAATTTCTTAAAAAAATTTAATTCACAAACTGAAACGTCATGAATGAATATTTCTTGAAGACTCCAGGAAGTTTATGTTCATGATATACTACTCATCACCTTAAAATAGCAAGCTGCATCATGGTATAAATATCAGCAACAAGAAGCTGGATTGGAATGCCAAGCAACATTTTTTCACGGATAGTTCTTTGGTAATGAAGCAATCATCTATTATGACATTTCAGCCGATTCCCAACATGTGTCCCAGTCTCAATCTTTGACAGAGTACATTAATGCAATCAAAAAACTTATGATAAAAATAATTTATGGCCAAGTCAATCAATACTTTATGCACAAGTGGACTCATGGCTGAATTTTCTGGTTCCATTCATGTGTTTGTATTGAGTCAGATGATAACATACGTCACTTGATCATCTTCACCACCTTGCATTTGTTGCCGGCTGGTCGTGGTAAATCCATTTCATGTTGGACTTGCAGTTTCAAGCTTGTAGGAGTCCTTTTGTTTTGCAGTAAATTTTTAGTGTTGTATTTTCCGTAATGAATCATGTTTGGTTGGTTCCGTTGTTGTATTTTAATGAGTTCTGGGAGAGTTTAATCAGGGCCAGCAGCTGCTAAGGTCTGTAGGTTCTCGTAGCTGCCGGTCAACGTTGGCCCAGCATCGGCAAATAAACCTCGGCCCAATGTTGGATCAACATCAGTTTAATACCTCAAAATGTTTTTACCTATCCCGAAACGTTAGTAGAAATCTAGCAATACTGACACGCAGAAAGCAACATATTCTTCTAACTGAATTTACTTTGAGCTCTATCAGTGAAACAACAACTCAGTTATAGCTCACTCTCTCTGTCTTTGCTGGACACCTCTGCACAGCTTGGTGTAGGCTCAAGAAAAAATTAAAGTGTTTCTGACACATATACATAAAATAATAAGAGTGTTTCAAAACACCTTTCAAGTCTATATAAATCACTAATGATTAAAAACATTATTTAACAATAGGTGATTTTCAAAAAGAAAAAAACCCACCAGACAACAGTATGGCCATGATTCCTCTTGGCGTATCTTTGGAAGCATTTGGCAGAATTCTTAGTAACTCCAGGACTACTTGCGACGTTTCAGAATGATCAGTGTGTAACGAAATAATCATAAAAAAATATGAAGTCCAAAAAAAATAAAAAATAATGCCCTGTTATGTACACATTCAAAACATGCGCAATCTTTAATACCTATAGTTCGTAAGATTCAAGGTAGGTAGTCGTTATATTTCGTTGTATCCACGATTAGTAGGTTGTACCACTGATTGATGGCATCATCCAGCTTGTAAAAAGTTTTGACTATGCAGCAGAATGTGTTATTTTGCTAACAAATATTTTAAGACATTCAGAATGTTATGTTTGGCATTATTACAGCATTCCAACAAGTCAAAATTAATAAAATATGTGGCATAACCTATTTCGAAAATGTGAAAATATTTTATGTCCCTACCACGCTCAAATCGCGTTTGTTTCACAGTGCCTGAGCGTGCAAAGCACCACATATATATAGGCCTTTCTTAGTCTGTCTTTTGATAGTGATTCAAAAACACATGCTCTGACCTCGCATGGTGACAATCACTGTATTGTTTGGTCCAAACTCGATTCTTCAGATCATATCGTACAGCTAGCTGTAATACTGCTGGGAAACTTATGCCTATAATAAAATCAAAACTGGACAGTCGACCCTGCTTGTAACATAGATTGCTAATGGATATTAAAAGACGCTTCTATTATGATGTCATGCAACCAGGATGAAGGATATTGATGAACTAAACTGTCTACAGTCACAACAGGCATAGCTCGATGATTACAACTTGGGAAAAAACCCCAACAAAATCTGCCTCTGTTTTAAACTTCAAATTATTCTCTGAAAAGTTTGGTTTATTTTATAAAAAATATCAAAACAAAAGCAAAGAAACAAAATATATACTGCTGGAGGTAGAAATCAAGAAATGTTTATCACATGAAATGTTTAAAGTGTCCTTTCTTTGAATTTCTCGCTTGTTGTCAATTGCCTTTGTTAAGGGTTGTACCAATGCAACAAAATGCAGTGAAGAATAATACAAGTATATTGGAACAATCAATACATGACTGGATAACCTTTCCCCCAACTCACATTCTGCCCACAGAACCATGTGAAACAAAATAACTCTAACTGAAAGTAATTGTGTAGTTGATTTAAAAGATAATTTTTATTAATTATTTTTCTATTTTCCATTTATTTCCTTACACTAAACTGAATTTCTTTGGAATGAATTTACTTTTAGATGGCCGAACACTGGGAAGCCTGCGAAAAGAATCCAGTAGGGGTAAAACATTCATGTTACTTTAAAAGTACATTGAAACCATTAAACAATAAACGTTCTCTTTTGCAAGATGGAATTCATCGTGATCCCTGATCGAACACTTTGCATGGAAGAGAGCTGTGCGGCCAGACACCTCTCTTTCTCGTCTTGGTTACACTTGTGTAAGCATTGTCACTGCAATATATTTTATCGACTGGTATGAAAGTGTGCGGGGTAGCGATCATCACGAGGTCCTTTTCAGTGCTAAACACCGAAGCGCGAGTCACCTTTTGAACCAATCGATAAATGTGTTATATTTTCGGTATATATTGCAGACATGGTGGTCCGAACACTTTAAACTGTAGAACTCGTCAGTTTCAAGTAACATAAGGCGGAAATACAAAAAACTGCAGACTTCATCAACACAGCTTTCCATCAATTGTCCACCCTGACAGAACCTTTCTCAGCTACAAGTTAATTGCAACCAAAACAAAAATATATTATTATTTATAACACGAATATCCAAATTCATAAATAGAAGTTGTGCACATCAAATAAACAGTCCGTGACATGACGACTAAAACTGATAGGTGTAGATATTACACCCAAATAGGGAAGAACATTTAATTACTTATCATGTATAGTAGTAGTTCCTTAGTTCATTCTGGAAAACTTGAAACTGTGGCACTTTCTTTTCAAATCTGCTTCCTAAAATGATGTATTTCAAGATAGAGATAATTATGTGTAGAGGCTCATTATTTGTATCGGGAAAACCAAGAAATACATGTCTTTTTGGGATTATAATACTGATATGTGGTTTACATTTAAGCCAGATTTCAACTTTTTGCCAGATGTGTGTGAGGTTGTTTCAAACACAGAAAATGTGATCAGGTGACTCATTTCGTGTTGACAAAAGCTGCATTTTTGGGCAAGATGTTACATAGTATCCTATACTGGAACCACTGTAGTTTAGCGCCATTGTTACATCTGAAAGGAATCTTAAAGTTTTTCCAGTCACGGGATAGCCCTTCATTAGCTAAAATATTTTGCTCCCATGTTTGACAACGTACATTTTTGTAGTACCGTCTGTCAATAATATTTTGTAAAGCGTTGTGCCCCCTTTTATATCTTTTAGGAGGTGTTTAATATTTGCTGGTAGAGTTGGATATGGTATGTTGGACAAGTTTTCAAAAGGCATATTGAGTGATTTCAAATAGCCGTATTGATCTAATAAGTCCCATATATGTAAGTAAGTCAGATTTCAGGTTAAAATCTTACAAAGTTTTCGAAAGGGTGTGTTTTGTTGCTGGAATCAAATGGGTCGTTAATACATCGCACCCCTTTGTCAAGCCATTGTTTACAAAACACAAGTTTACCTCCAACATAAATATTTTTGTTGCACCATAGTATTTCTGAAAGTATGTCATTGATGTCATGGTAAGAATGGTTTTGAGATAAAAAAAAAATGCCACCATGCAGTTAAAAACTTCTCTATAATATCTATTGTCAATAAGAGGGAGGCAGTCCTCTTTCAAATATTGACAATTATAATGAAAAACATTGCCAGCACTGAGCTTTGGGAGATTATACATGAAGAGAGGACACCAATTTGAATCGCGTCTGAGAATTCTTTTAACTATAGATCACTTTTGTGCTTGCATTAATGTTTTTTTTTTATATTTGACACATTAAAACCTCCATCTTGTTTGTCACAGATTGCTTGGCTTCTCTTAATTTTGTCAGGTTTATTGTACCAGATAAATTTGTGGCCTTTTAAAAAGCTGGAATATATTTATAACTTCCGAATCTGGGTCAGGAACTTGGGAATAATCAGTGATTTCAAAACGGTGTTTCTTCCAAAGGGAGTAAGGTTACGTGTGCACCATGTGGACATTAAAGTTTCACAACTTCTGTTCTTTATAATTTGTACCTGAAATATAATCTAAATCTAGAGAAAAAGTAATTCCAAGAAGGCCGAAGCCCCCCCTTCGTCCCAGTTTTGATTAAAGTCTGAAGATAGATTGATTTTCGATCTCTTTTTAAAACCCTATCCATATGAGACGTGTCTTGTTGTCACACTTGTTATCACCTGACTCTGGCCCCCCTCACTGGTTCTCAAGTATGGCGCTGGTCACGTGACTTGGTAGATCGAACGTTCAGCGTTATATAACTCTTTTACAGTACCTAGCTCCTTTTAAAGATCACCCCGTGTCTACATTAATACTCGAAAAAAAGGAGAAACATTATGGCAGTTATTCGACTCCAAATTGTATAACATACACTGACACACTGGGTAGAAAACACCGTCTAAGTTTTCTGGCAAAAGTCCTCTGAAATGTGGTTTCATCAAGTGACACTCTAACCGGCCACCACACCAAGGTCAGAGTACAAATGTCATGACGTCAGCATCGCCTGTTCTGACGTCACGGGGATCTGATCGACTGAGGGCTCATATTGATTATTCTGGTGCAGTGATGAGGCCGTGTCTATGTCTAATATTGTAAGTTTGGTCTCTCGCAGCGCCTCAAATATTGCTATTTGTTATAAATTCAACATATTTATTTACCAGTAATCACTGTTTTAAACCTCATCACTGACTAAACTACTCCTCCCAATGAATGTGACAAATTTTCCAAATATTTTCGTGAGGTTGTAAAATAGTCTTTGTTAAAATATTAAGGAAAAGGTTTTCGCAGAATTTTATATATGTCACAAACGCGCAAAATGTGATTAAAATGTTATTACAACGTTCAAAAAATGTCAGTTGAGAACACATCCAATTAAATATCGTCCTGTTCGAAAATAACATTCTGGACACGTGCCATGTCATTCAAAATATAGTGTTGATGTCTCACAACTTCTGAAAGTGTTGAAATATTATAGACTATTTTGCGTTTTTAATGTTTGGAATTTTAATGTCACTCTTGCATCATTTCTTGAAAGAGTGAGCGGCTATTTTTTCATTGTTTAATTACCTAACGACAGTGTTGTATGGAGGCCCATGTAACTTAAAGGAGGGAAAAGAGGTTCATTTTTTTTTATATTTCAGTGTAGTTTAATGCATATTTTGTGGTGGGTTTCACACTACATGTGTAGGGTTATACATTTCCCAATATTCCAGTATTACAGTATTTTATCCAGCATCCAATATTTATCAGTCAGTCGCTGGTTTTTCAACGCCTGTAGGGATATTGGAAGAAAGGGACACCAGAGATGGGGATTCGAACGTGGGTTTTCGTCGATGACGCGCTAATGTTTTCACCACTAGGCTGTCCCACGGCCCACCCCGCAATTGTTCAGACACAGTAAGACAATCATGTATTCCTGATTGAGGAGACTAATATTGACGGCGAAGGACAAATGATTATGAAAATGACAATAATGATTGGCTCATGAGCAATACTGACGGTCTTCGACTTCCCGGAGAGTCCCCGTGGCTACCTTTTCTTATACTGTTAAGAAAAGACACCAACTGTGAAGCATCCATTACAGTGTCTTTGTGATAGGATTACTTAAAAAGTCGATAAGTTTCTTACTGTGATGCAACACATATGCTTGTGGCAAGAGGCGACTAACATGATCGGGTCAGGCTCGCTGACTTGGTTGAAACATGCCATCGGTTCCCAATTGCGCAGATCAATGCTCCTGCTGTAGATCACTGGATTGCCTGGTCCAGACTTGGTTATTTACAGACTGCTCCCATATTACTGAACTATTACTGAACTATTGCTGAGTGCGGCGTGAAACCTAACTCACTAGTTACTGTGAAATGTTGCAGCCCTAATTTGGCGCTGCTGGGATACTCTTGTAATGTGTTGTAATAGTGAGGTAATTATTCATTTACACATATATATAAAATGCAGCAAATCTGTTTCACATCAAATTGCCTACAGTTCGATACCTTGCAAATTGAAATCCATTACATTCTCGCAAAGCTGCGACATTTTTATGAACCCTATGAAAAGGTGACGCAGGGCAAGCTACAGTCGTTACAGTCCGTTCGAGTGAAAATCTCCCCAATGAATTGATCGCACTCTAACTCAAAATCAAATAATAGGAGAAACACCCTAACTCTGCAGAATATTGTCATATTGTTTTTTTGTCTACATAATTAAAAAAAATTCACTTGGGTGAAGACAAAAAAAACTTGAGGTGGATCAAGGAGGGCGATAGGCCTCACGATCAGTCAATCAGCACCATCGTCCTCGAAACCTACGCCTGCTCGAAGTTGAGAATTTGCATGAATTTCCACGCTTTTGCACATGAGTAAAAAAAACATTACCATTTAGATGACAACAGCTAGAATTTTAAGGCTTTGCAAGTGTTATAAACAAGGATAACTACATTCTTGTTTTTGTTTAACGTTCCGGGCATTGATGCTGTAGATCACAAAGCTGAGACGAGACAAGCGAGAAGGCCGTGACACAATGTAAACAAATTTGCGGTATTTTCTCACTGAATTGCGGTATTGTTTTCACTAAATAAAACTTAAATATTCTGCTTTAAAGGTCCTGCTGACATTTCAGTGTACATGTATAACATGTTTAAATCTCGGGTCACTGTTACACGTGTTAATTGCAATGTGTACAAACTCACTGTACATGTATAGAGACAGAAGAAGTATGTACAAGCGGTGGTAACGAAGCCATCTAATGCCCAAACCCCGATACATGTGTATGCACGAACGTATCTGACAGTAAACAGGGTGTATTTTATGGGCCTACTGAAAGAAATTGTACCTGTCATATGGAAAAAAGTGATATTTTGTCGGTAAAAGGTCGGTTTTGAACACTGCCAAGCCGTAACACAACAGTTTTAAACCGAGGCATACTCGCTCAAGGTGAGGCATGGACTCGACGCAACACAGCGAGGGACAGTCACTGGCAGAGTCTCTCGCGCTCACTGCCGCTGCACCGAATGACCCGTCGATCAGCTCATCGGTGCGGGGTGTCTTCTGTTCCGATGCCCAGGCTTGCTGACCAAATGCATTTCAAGTGTAAATGTAGTGTAAAGTTTCAATGAAACAGATAATCATGTCATAGTTACAAATGCACAATCGACTGTTCTTTTAGCAATGATTACTAATAAAGAGGAAAGTGTTTGGGATGTTTCCATTCTCTATAGCAAACATATGTAACTGCAATGGAAAACATCCCTTTTCTGAATCTCCTTACTTGAAGTATAACACAAAGTCTACCTCATATTTTTGTTATTGTTACGAATTTCCATCTCTGCTTTTATGACATAATCTTGAATGTGGAAACTATTCAACGCTGAAAATGCATCAAAGTGGAAACATTTGTGCTTATCCTCCTTCCTTCAATTACAGAATCTTTTGAGAAACTGTTTTTCCACGCAAATCATACACAGAGACTGATCAGTTGTATAGGTGTGACACCATACTTGACTTTACTTGAAAATGAAACCTATTTATTGTAACAAATACATTACAGTTGACAAATGGGTAGTTTTCTGTTCCAAACGGTATGAGGGAGGTGTTTCCATAATGCGTGACTGTGTTCATTCAGATCGAAACAAGTTAACTACATTTATCAGCTCCCTACTTTATGGTAATTTTTGTCCATTATGTTTGGGTTGACTATGATTTTAGTCTGCATGCATCACGGCAATATTCCACATGGTGCTCATGCAGGGATTCAAACATGGATTTTCATCTTTTGTCCAACGTCATTGCAATTATCTTGTTTGTTATATATATATATATATATTTTTTTATTTATTTAGTTTTTAATTTTCTTTATGAAGTGTTGGGAAAAATGAGTCCTTGCTGACATGAAAGAAAAAGAACTGTTCGTATAACCACTAAGACCAGATGACTTAGATGGTTTTAGTCCAGAATTTGAAAAAGAATTTTTTTTTTTCATTGAAGATGTAATTGAGACAGCACATTCTGACAACATGAAGTTTAAACAACTTTCTCGGAGTAAAGTGTGTTCTGCGAGTGAGTGAGTGATGTTAGTTTTACGCTGCACTCAGTAGTATTCCAGCTTCATGGCGGCAGTCTGTAAATAATCTAGTTTGGACCAAACAATCCAGTGATCAACAGCATGAGCATCGATCTGCGCAATTGGGAACCAATGACGTGTCAACGAGCCTGACCACCCGATCCCATTTGTCACCTCTTACGACAAGCAAATTTGCTTTTAATGGCAAGCATGGATTGCTGAAGGCCTATATTCTATTGCATGTTCAGCTCATACAACATAGTCGAGTTGACAAAATGTCAATATTTTGACACCTGCACAACAAGAGAATGGAATTGATCTGAAATGACTCATTTTTTTATTGTGAACACTGGTAGTACATAACGGGTTAAGGAACTATAACAGTGACCTTTGAAACTTAATTAACAAGTCAGATATTACCATAATTATAATTAGGGAAGCGAAGACAGTTCCAGACCGTTACCATTTCGTTCAAGTCCAATTAATAACCAACTTATTATAAGCTTCACAAATTCTCACTGAAAGATTGATATTTAAGTCTTACTTTACTTAATAATCAGTTAGTCCAAGAATGCATTTTTTCTTATAAAACATAAAATAATTTTGTTGTCTCAAACTAGAGTAAGCAATATTCATTAATATTTTTATACTGATCACAAGTATCATTGTTCATAGTTTACAAGTGATAAAAAATTATTACCCCAATTCTTTCAACTGGTTTATGTTTGTAAGTTATTGTTTCAAAAGTAGACTAATGATATAGGATAACAGTCTGGACAGTTGATAACAGTCTGGACAGTCAGTAACAATATTGCCTATTGTTTTTGTGATTGAAATGAACACTCGTCATGATTTATGATTTGCTGAACTCTTGCAAGCTGTTTTGAGGTACATCAATTTTAATATTTCTTTTATTGCGGACCTGCTGACAGCGTTCTTTTAAAACAGACAAACAAAATGAAAATTGAACATTTTTCCTCCAACTTCCCAGATTGAGGGTTGGTCATATGAAACAAAGATATAGAAGTCATGACAATACCATTGAAATATACTTCTGATCCATCAGGAAAGGGCAGGTTTGGTTAAAAGTAGAATAAAATGCTAAATTTCCTTCATTTACCCACTGTCTCGCTTCCTTTTTTACAAGTTTTTTTTTCCAGTGAACACAATTATTTAAAGCATAATTAACTGAAAATTCTTCCAAACCATTACCATTTAGTTTCTAGACCATTACCAAAAGTTTTTTATAGGTTGGTTGAAAGAAGAGAGACCTTAACAATATTATGGAAAATGCTTTTAGTTTAATGTTAACTCAACAGATACAATAATAACAGTTTTATCAGTGAACACATTTGTTAAAATCATAATTAAATGAAAATTATTCCAGACCTTTACCATTTTATGTCTAGACCGCTACCAAATATTTTTGTTTTGCTGTTGGTTTCAAGTAAAGAGAATCAAACTTTTTTCAAAATATTCTACAAGACTTTCCTACTTTTCTGGAAACTTCAATAGATATAGTGATTATACTTTTTTCAGTGAACACATTTATTTAAGGCATAATTATCTGAAAACCCTTGCAGACTGTTACCAGCTGGTTTCTTGGCCATTACCTAAAACACAATATTTGCTGTTAGTTTCAGATAGCAGAATCTAACTTAAAAGCATTCCTGATTTCAAGCAAAATTCAATAGACAAAACGATAACATTTTTTCAGTAACTACATTTAGTTACAGCACCATTAATTGAAATTTCATCCACACCATTACCCAAAATATCATTTTTGTTATGTTTGGGGGTGCAGTTTGTTTTCTTTGGGTAATTTAGATTAAGCACAGCATATAAATACCTGAAATACAATGAAACCTTAAGGTGATTTTTTGTCATGTACAACATCAATTATTATTCATTAAATGTAGAAAAATTCCAAACCAATACTTTTCTTTCCTAACCGTTAACTTCCTAACTAGTAACAGTCTGGAAATTTTCAGTTAATATAATGTTATTATTTAATGATCACTCCCTAAACTGACCAAAACACATGGCTGTGAACAGAATGCACTGTACTTAATTATTCATGAAAAAAAATAAAGTTTTGATTTTATTTTTAATTTAGTAATGGTTTGAAAGCATAATGTGACAGTTTACAATATATACTTATTACTTTCAAAGAGTCAATTTTCTCAGGGACTTCCAAATGCCTCTGCCATATTGAAAGACAGGAAGTTGTTCTCCATAAAAACAGGAATGGAATGTGTTGGACACAAAAAATGTATATATACCAAACGAGTATTTGAATAAATCAAAGCATTGTTTCCAGTTTGTTATGAAGTACTGAAGAATATACAATGCATTATTTCAATTTATAATTAGAAATTATGTGTATAATTTTCAAATTTGAATATGAAGGGGTAGCACTGGGACAGCGGATTTTAGTCACATTTGTCCAGTCAAATGCAATAAAGACAAATTGGCATGGTTATTTTATCACCAGGATCACGTAACCATGGTTATGTTATCATGGTTTGTGTTAACATATGTATACCATTAATTAATTATACATTGATAAGAAAAGTTGTCTTTATTGACAAGATACTTCTTACCTGTTATTTTGTTACACTTAAAAATTCAGGTCTATCAATGTCATCTAAACGGTGTCAGATGAAAAAGTGAAATCTGATGGAAATTTTCAATGTTCTTGATATCCCCTCAACTGTCTGCCATAAAAAAATATTGCACTGAAGGCGATCTGAAGAGAATATTTTGATATTTCTAATTGATTTCTGACAATGTCTTACTGTTAAGATATTAAAACATTTACTTTCAAGTCCTGTTATATGAAACACAGTATCGTTATGCCAAAGACACTCTATGTTATTGGAAAGAAAATATGTGAAACAAACTTGAAAAACTATTTAATTGTTAAATAAAATCTTTGATCTATCTGCAATGAAAGAAAGAGTTCTCTTCGTGGTTTCCTCAGAAGTTTTGTAAAAATTACATGTTATCTCCATGTCTCCATAAAAGGTGACTAGCAATGACATGTTTGTTACAGAGAAGGCAAATCGATCGTATATTTAGTTAGGATGAGAATTCATCAGTGGCATTGGGTAGATTCATATCAATCAGTTTCTAAAAGTATTGTTTTTACCATACTAGTAGACCAAAACATATAGTCTATATTTTAGAACTTTGCCTATTTGCTACCCTAAAGGCATTTCAGCGTTACTGGAAAGACATTTCAGATCAAGTTAACGGGAGACAAAGAAGTATTAAAAAAAACTATAGACCTCGTGCTTTAATAACGAACAATTAAAGTAACAGTTACCATCCTGAAATTTGTTTCTTTTAGGAATATAAAAATATTTAATGACACGTTTGACAGAATTTGTCATGAATTTATGAAACTGTCAGACAGGTTTACAAGTAACAAATGTATCAAAAGTGTGGATCACCATCCTCAAATTGTCAAACAGGTTTACAACTAATACAAGAATCCAAGTTTTGATCGTCTGTCTCAAACTGTTAAACTGTTAAAATTGTAGTGAATTGTCTTTGCAGTTACCTAACTTGTCTCTCCAGTAACAACCTTTTACAAAAATAAGTATAGCTTCATTCAGAAGAGAGAGTGTAAAACATGTTGCAGTTTCTGCATATATACACCTTAGATCTTTATCACAATTAAGCTGTTAATGACATTATGTGACTAATCAAGGTATTTTTCTTTGAAGTAACACTTATGTGCTTTCCAATGAAAAAATTGCTGTTACAGATAAGACTTGTTTGAGAGACAAATCGCAAAAGTAAATTCAGAAAAAAACAAGGACTATTCCATTCCCATTTCAGACAACACCCTTGTGTTGTAATTATGGTTTCAAATGCAAAGAGTAACACATGTTTTTGGAAAAGTGTTTGTTTCCTTTGCTAATTGATGTTACTTAAAAGATATCCATACAAAATGCTTGCAAATGTTAACCTTTTTTACTTGATTTTCTTGGACTTGGGCACGTTTATCACTCGGAATCAAAAGTTGTTAATGAGCATGATAGGGAGTTCCACTTCACAAGATGACAGATCACTGATTATTTCATACTTTTATGGAACTGTTACAGGAAAGACATTTTTATTGTATACAAGTGAAAAAAGATGGTGTTTTACTTCAAAATTCAGCTTGAAAATCACAAACATCTGCCAGGAATGGAGAAAAGGTCTAATCTTTTCAACTACTCAAGAAACAATATTTTCTTAAATCAAATTTCGTGCACAGCAGACACCCGATATTAGGTTTCTGCACCCGGATGCATGACAAAATGCATATCCTTTGTTACAAAAAGGAATAAAGTAAAGTATTTGGTCATTTTGATTGTCATTAAAAACAAATCCCAGGATAGATTAGATATTGCTAAAAAAGAAGAAATCAGATTTTTAACATATTGATAAAATTTGACAGTTATATTGAAGTTTGAATCCTGATACTTGGAAAAGCTGCATCTTTTGAGAATGACCCGTATAACGTTTTTCACTTCCGACCGACATTAGGGACTTTTCTCATATGAATGTACTAGTATTGACTAAAACCCTTAGCTTCATTCACGTATCACACTTACCTGTAGATATGTAATTGAGAAGATTATTTTGTACACAGTAAAAGCAAACGCGTCACGTTATATAGAAAATGGATGGTTTCTCATATTTTTTCAGACAGTGATCATTGTATTGTCTGGTTCAATCTAGACTATTTACAGACGGCCGTGATTTCGCTGCAATATTGACGAGTGCAGAGTTGAACAACGTTAACCAATACAAAATCGACATGTCCTTCCTAACACGTAACAGCATTTGTTTAGGAAACAGCACAAAACGTTAATGAATGTACAGCTTTCCATAGTCTGTCTGATATTGTTCAAAATAATTTATTTCTTTGTGCATTTCTCGGTATATATGAGGTAAGGCACTCCCACGGGTGCCTCATCAATTTCAGCAACACGGACTAAAAATATTTAATATTAAAAAAAAAGAAAACAAATATGTATCCGATACTCTACTCGTCAGACATGTTTTCACGACTTGGCAACATTGTTGCTACTCGCTCTGATTTTCTGACAGTTGATGTCCCCGAAATCGACATGCACGTGTCTACCTGACGTCCACTCGGCTGGCATGTGTATCTGTGGGAGAGTCTATAAATAGATTTGACAGCCGGAATATATCGAAGTTTCATTCCCACTGAGTATTTCGTCTTGTTTGCTTGATACAGGCAGTAACTGGTGATCAAAAGAAAAAAAATATGCCCTCAGACAATGTGAGAGGTTTCATGTTACAAAAAATTTATAAGGGTTATTCATAATATGGACTGCAGCACAATATAAATGTTTTGTTCTAAAACGGGTTTGTGAGTGGCCAGCTATCTCGATACTATATTGTCAGCTGATACCTTAGTACATCTCAATAATTTCATTTCTGGACTGTGTCATAGAATCATGGAAACTTTACACCACTAGATAACGGTGTGACTGTACCAGATTCAAACCCCATAAGCCGAGTTCAACATAGCCACCATACTGTGACACAACTCCACTTACCACAATGGTGGCCGTTGCTACCGATCTCTAGCCAATTTATATCTCGTATCATTAATTCTTAGCTATCATAACTTCCTATGAACCAGTATTACAAAATATGTGATAATCAAGTTCATTGAAGACTATGGCTCTTCTAAAAGATTCCAGGTTTTGACGTCAAAATATTGAAGCTGCGGGATGTATTACCATTGATGATACTAACTACTAGTGAAACAGTGAAACCGCAGTAAGTTACATGGCCACTATAAAGTCCTATTTCGGGGGAAACAGTTTTGACCAGCAGAACGCCTCTTCAGCATTACTTATCACCCAGTGCATCCCAGCACCAGTTAAGACATGCTGCATTCCCCATGTCTGACCATCTCCCTCGCCTCAAACTGACATTGGGGCCGATGGAGTAGCTTAGCAGTTAAAACGGTCGCTCGTCACGACGAGGATCCAGGTTCGATTCTGGACATGAGTACAAAGTATGAAGTCCATTTCTGATGTCCCTCTCTTTTATCTATTGCTGGAATATTGCTAAACGTGCCGTAAAACCACACTCACTCAGTGTGGCATGGCCTAATGAAGGTAGACATACAAAACTGAAATAGAGTAAGGGCTAAACCCAAAGTACAGTTATAGTCACAAATGCATACCCACCATGTCAAATGATCAGGGATATGTGTTTAAACATATTTTATTCAAAATGTGAAATGGGTTAGGGATAAGTACTTGCAACATTAAGCCCCCCCCCCCCCCCCAAAAAAAAAAAAAAAAAAAAAAAATTAAATAAAAAAATATTTACAATCACTTATTACATCACAAGAAATTATTAGAAACAGACCAACATTGAAGAATAAGAGAGGGAAATGTTATGATATTAAAGATGTATAGAGAATAGGCTACTGGAATCCTTTATATTTGCATATGTATTGATGTACAGTTTGCAATATAATTTCATTTTAATGATTTGGACGGAAGTAACCTTCAACATGATTTGACATCACATATTATTTTCACAAGTATAGACCCTTTTACTCAGAGTCTCGCTCTCTACCAATTGAGTTACACAGACCTTGATAGAATATAACTTCAAAATTTAGAGTGATACTTGCGAGGTGGAAGTTGGTTTGCTAATGGCAATATTGGCATGATGGCGTGATTGAAACTGACAGAAACTGAAAAGGATTTATCAATGGAGTCATAATCGTCCGTCAATGGACGCCCAGACTGAGTATGGCTTCTCAACTTGAATTTAAACAACTTATGACAGGTACAATTTTTGTGGAGCCATTCCTATGGACAGGATAGGAGAGCCAGGTATCATTGTTGGGAAAGGTTCGGAAAGTGAAAACACGTCAGGTGGTCAAAGGCTAGTGGGTATACGGTGGTTTTGAGAGGGGGGCTGGACACAAGATTTGTGTGATACCACTAACCAGCAGACATACTCCCATTAATCAAACGGTGTATCATTAATTAGCGAAGGCCCTAATAAGGCCTGTAACGCACATTTTATTTGCAGCAAACGAGAATAGGCCTTCAGCAACCCATGCTTGCCATAATAGATGCTGGATTTGAATTACACTGGTAAGAACCGTTCTGTCGTGTGTACTGATTTTAGCATAACCATTTTTTCCCATTGAACACAAGTTCACGGATAGAATCGGGGTCATTCGACTTGAATACGATTATATTGCTATTCAGAATTTTGCATAATCATATTTTTTGGCTCTATGACATATTTGTACCATTATCATGACTAGATATGTTGATTTACATATGTCAAGTTGAATCCCAAATGGTACAAGGTAGAATACATCTATGATAGTCTCGAAACAAAGTATATTTAAAGACTTATGGCTTAACTGATATAAGTGTTATTGCGTTCTCTTGTCACTCGAAGACCCGGGTTAGATTCCTCAAGTGGGTACAATGGTAAGGCCCATTTCTAGTGTCACGCCTCGCACAACCACACGCACGCGCACACACTCGCTATATTATGACTTAAGAGTTGTGACACCACCCAAGGGTCCACCTGTACAAAGCGATCTCAGCGCTACGGACATTTATTTGTTAAAGTTTGGGAGCTAGGGTCGCTTCGTGTCCGTGGTTCCTGAACTCACACTGAAGTGCCAATTTAACGTTTTATAATATTTTTCTAAGGTCTCAAATGCTTCAGACGCTGGTAGAGTGTGTTATGTTAGCTGGTTATAGCACTCCGTGCTTAGAGTCATATGTAACTCCTAGAGGGAAAACACTTTACCACCCGTGAAGGTCCCGGGTCAGAATAGGCCTTCAGCAACCCATGCTTGCCATAAAAGGCGACTATGCTTGTCGTAAGAGGCGACTAACGGGATCGGGTGGTCAGACTCGCTGACTTGGTTGACACATGTCATCGGTTCCCAATTGCGCAGACCGATGCTCATGTTGTTGATCACTGGATTGTCTGGTCCAGACTCGATTATTTACAGACCGCCGCCCTATAGCTGTAAACTAGACTCACTCACTCACTATCCGATGATATAAGTTTGAAGTGTATATACATACGTGGTTTGGAAAGCAGACCTAGTTAAATGTAGTCCGTAAGTTTGTAATATACGTTGAAAACCAGTAAATTTCTCCGTTTACAGTGCGAAGATTTTTCATTTAGAATCTTTCATGAAATTCAGAGCGCGAATAAAATACTGTCTGACATCTGAATCTGAACGGTTGTAGCTTCTTGGGCTGGCAGTTCAAATTTGACGAGGTCACATTAGCCACACAAGATATACGCAGGAAAATTTACTAACGGAGGTGAGAATGCTTAATTTTGTTAATTGTCATTTAATTATTGATGTTATAAGAGAAAAAAAATTGATTGACAAGTTTTGAGTGATCTGGGATTTGGGGGGCTTTTTTTCTTTTGTTAGATATTTTTTTTTCTTTTGTAATTCTTAGTTTAAATTAACAAGTAAAGTTGTTAGCGGCTCTGTCCTCAAAGAATGTTGAAGTAGTGTAACATCATTTTCCTCCGACATTTATTACCTCACGAATTTAGTCCTGCACCATTCAAAGTAAATGCAAACTAACCAGAATTTTTGTGGTTTCCGAATATAGCTAGATTTGACTGCAATCGCCAGCGGAATAAAAGATCATGTAAATCCACATGGGGTTCATGCACCGAGATATCCGGTGATCTACCTTTAGTTGGTGCGTATCCCAGTGTAGTTATTTATAACAGATTAGTTTACCATGTGAGTCAATGTCTACACGTAAATTACGCGGTTTCACGGGGTTTTGGGTTGTTTTGGTTTTTTTTCAGTTGCTTTCCTTTTAATTTCTGATACAGCTTTTGCATAAGTAAAGTTTAATAACCAGCTAATATCCTGTCTTTGGCAATTTAAAGTGATTACGCCGTGTATACTCTAAAAAAAACACCAAAAAACAAAACGAGTATATCGTTAAAAGTTAGTAACGAACGCACAGCTAGTCGTTAAACACCTTTATCCATAAAAAGATACACGTAATATAACAGGTATGTAACATAAATTTCATAACCAGGATAATTTCTTATGAATATGTGTGTTAATAAAAAATATTAAAAACTTTCCTAAAGTGAAACATTGTACCATTCTGTTGTACTAATATATCTTTTCAAGTATTTTTCTGGGAAAACATATTATCAAATAAGTAAACAATATGTGGAAATTGAATCTGTATCATATGATTGTATATTGGGAAAACCATTAAATCCATATAACCTCAGAACTTCACACTGTAGGGGAGTGGGACGGATGCAGATTAATTTACGCTGTTGATGTTGAAAGGGGAAAAATAGGAAAAAAAATAGTTAATCAAAATGGCAAAATGACACTGATACATAAATATTGAAAGATAATTTGACGACGTTGGCATGTAATAGCAACGAAGAAGACAAAGCTAAGATGATTACAACACTGTATTGTTCACAGAAATTAGGATGCTGACAACAGATAAAGACGTGCAAACTTAAAATTGTCTATTCTCTGTATTTTTTCTTCAAACCTGAAACTGAAAATATCATTCACATTTTATTTACATCTACACATGTAAAATCATTGAAGAACAACCAAGTATAACTGAGTGAGTGAGTTTAGTTTTAAGCTAAATAATCGAACCTGGACCAGACAATCCAGTGATCAAAGCATGAACATGAATGGAATACGATGATAATGTGTGGACCAAGTCAGCGAGCCTGACCATCCGATCCGACATGTAATGCTGAAAATCAAATCTATCCGGATTTTTACGGGTGCACAACCTTATAAAATGGATAGGAAATAATTCCGGCACTACACTAAATGCATAATAGAACACCTTAATTTTTTATGATTAGAACACAAAATGTAATGACGTCTGAATTCAAATTACCTTGCAACAAGCAATACGTCTACACAAACTTGATCCAATTCTCTCCATAATGATAGTACTACCAAACTGCAGTCTGTTTCATTCATTGAAAATACATCTCGTACACAGACCGTGAATACAACAAATTGGTGACGTTTTACATTAGCATAAATCACTGTACATCTATGTCGTCATGAAATTTACAATATTGTAAGTCCAAAAATTCATGGTGTCCGCCAAAGTATAATTTATAACTGTAAAAACTAATACTGGTAATAGTATTGTTATCTAACGCTTAGGTCTGCTTGGATTTTGTTAGCAATACAGGAATGTAAATTTGGAGAATGTTTGAAATTCTTAGACATGTGTCGAAGTGTAAAATCAGTGTGAAAACGACAAGATCGTGCTCCCTTAAGTGTCCTCAGCACTACATTGTACAAAAATAAATGTGCTGGATCCCACCTAAACATCTTTTTCGCTTGGATGTGAATGGAATCCTCTCTGCAAAGAAAGGTTATAAATTATGACATGAAATCAGATAAATACGTTATCGGTATCAACTTTCCAGTCAAAAACCCACCATAAGTATCTTTTAAGAATCTCAAGAAAATACGAGGGGTAATCGGCCGCTAGAATCTGAATAGCATTTATGAAGGTGGTGTTCTCGGCCGCGATGCAGGGTCATGTCTTGACTGCTTACGACCGCATCGCGGCTCTCGGCTATCTGTTCCCAGGCCATAGAGAAAATTAACGAGTGCATTTCTTATCCCACCTGCCGTTGCATCAGTGATATGTTCATTTCCTAGAAAGGCAACCTGTGCACCATTCACAACAAATTTTTTGACATAGATAGGAAGTTTCTTCTCTACAGTTACGTCATATGTTTCATCCAGCATTATCCCAAAATATGCACTTTGATTGATTTTTTCAATCAAATCTTTTTCTAGTACCGATCCGGTGCACTCTTCAAACTCAATGACCACTTGCGTCCTTTCGTAGTAGTGGTCACATTTGATACCATTCAACACTTGCAAATGCATGAAATCTGTGAAAACGTCAGCAGCTGAGCCGTTTTACACAAGACTGAATTTTCTCACTCTACGCATCATGTTGAAGATTTGCCACATTTCTGCGTGCGATTTCAAGTTGAAAACGAAGTTTTAATTTCGTTACGCTATCAATGTGAGCCTTTGATTCCCGATGGCGAATTAATGTAGAGTTTTGATAACTAGTACAACCCTCATCGCTGGTAAATGGGTTAGAAACATTGCCTCTAAGGCAAATATCACACTTCATGCCATGATAATCTGTCTTTCGTAACCACGCATATCGTGCAAACCACTCGTTTTTCAAAGTTCTGTTTCTTTGTCTTAACTTTACTTGACGGTGGTCCCTTCTTATCAGAATCCATTCCTGAATTCGCCCCAAGATCGGAATTCGATGACGTACTTGCAGTTGCATCGATACTGGACACAGCACTTCCACCGAAGAACTTTCTGAAGTCATCTTGCTTAGATTCTTCGACCGATAATCCGCTGACAGCCGTCATTGACAGATTTCTTTGGTATTTTTAGACTAGTGCCACCTGCCCATGCGCTGCTTACGTCATTGCCAAGGTGAAAGGTTAGTGCATGCTCAGTAAGCATTCGATAAAAATAGCTGTGGAATTTCCTGTCAAAACGAATGTTGATGTTAACACACGCTAACGAATCGGTTTCATTGTTCTGTTTGTTAAAATAAACGAGTCAAACTGCATATCTCTTTCGATTGATATGATAATGGTAATTATATTTTTCTGCGTCCCAAGGGATGCGCTTTAATTTTATCTTGTATCCTTTCTAATTTTTTATGCGCTAAGGACGCAGGATTTTGCGTCCTGTAAATCCCTGTCACAACTGGGGACACCGGAAAAGAAACTTAAACCCAGGTCTACAGAGTGACCGACCCGTGAAGGTTACGGGTTAGAATAGGACTACAACAACCCATGCTTGCCATAGAAGGCTATGCTTGTCGTAAGAGGCGACTAACATATAATCGGGTGGTCACACTAGCTGACTTGGTTGACACATGTCATCAGTTTCCAATTGATGCTGATGTTGTTGATGACTGGATTGTCTGGTCCAGACTCTATTATTTACAGACCGCCGACATATAGGTGGAATATTGCTGAGTGTGGTGTAAAACCACTTGACTATTTCCAGAAAGGCATCTGCATTGAAGATACCAAACCACCCTGAAGACACCCTGCAATCCACTCATGTCAGTATCCATCTGGTGACTGTACACAGTTTATTTAACCACCACTTCACCATTTCCTGAAAGGGTTCTCTATTGAAAACAAACCAACCACCCTAATGACACACTGCAATCTACCCATGATAGTATCCATCTAACGTCTGTACACAGTCTGTTTGACCACCACTTGACCATTTCAAGAACAGCCTCTACACTGTAGATAGAAAAACAACCCTGAAGACAGCATGCAATCTACCAACATGGATCCCCTTATTGGGGTCTGTCGTCTGGAGGGACAGTGTTTACGTACGGGATCTGTCTTCTGGATGTATCTACTTTTGACACCTTAGTGGGTTCTGTCATCTGACTGGACAGTGTTTACCTACAGGGTCTGTCATCTGGGTGTATTTACCTGGGACACTTTATTGGGGTCTGTCATCTGAGGAGGCAGTATTCACCTGCAGGGTCTGCCATCCTACTGGAGGGTGTATCACCTGGGCGTTTCTACATGGGTTCCCTGATGGGGATCTGTCATCTGGAGAGATGGTGTTTACCTGAGGGACCTGTCCTCTTAGTGTATTTGTGTTGCAGCTATGAAGTAGTGGTATTACCCTCCATAATCAACCACAGGCTACGGTTTGTGAGTTTAATACCTTTTATTCAACAGCTGTGCTGCGCTACGCTGCGTCCATGACGCATGCGCAGTGAATAGGTTCACGGAGCTTGAGGCAATATGCCTGCTTCGAGTATGAGGTGGTGAGCAG
This sequence comes from Haliotis asinina, assembly GCF_037392515.1. Lineage (NCBI taxonomy): Eukaryota > Metazoa > Mollusca > Gastropoda > Lepetellida > Haliotidae > Haliotis > Haliotis asinina. The sequence continues at coordinate 1,596 of NW_027133889.1, read as the reverse complement.
TAGTCTAATCTTGATTGTGTACACAAAAAAGTATATAATCTAGTCATTACATAAAACAACTTGTTGATTGTGGTAAGCAGCCTCTCTGTCACAGAGAAAGCTCAATGTCTGGTTTATTAACATCTATATATGTCTGCCTGCCTGTCTGCTAAAGACGATATGCAATAAACAGCTTCAATCATTGACCACATGCAATTTGAACTTAACGTATCAGGCTATACGCAATAAACAAAATAGATTGATTTATGACTCGTGCTCCGAGTCCTGTCTCTGCCACGCTGTGAAATTAGGCAGGTGTGATACTTGTACACATGACATGTATTTATGTCTGTGGGTTGCAAACAAACTACATCTGTTTTTCTTGGATGACTGGATCTTGCCAGTTTCACCATCTCTACTGAGATGATTTTTTATTGGATCGAACGCAGATTCATAGAACGTGTATTTACAAAACCCACCATCTCTAAATGCATTCTTTATGGATAACAACTTCTAGTGTATAGGATTTTGTTTGACAACGGTATATGAATCTATACTGAAACGACGCATGAAATACAATAAAAGAAGTTGTTATCCACAAAGAATCTTACTTTCTTGTGACTCGCCATATTTCAAAAATGCCCATCAAACAGATCATCTTTCTGTTCACACAATGAGATGTCAGCGTCTCAGCAAATGAACCAGCCAATCGGAAGCCGTCGTTACACTTGAGTGCACAGCCAACCACTATGACTGTTTTCGGTCTGCCTTGGGAAGTGAGCCCCAGTACAAAATAGTGCACTTTTGAATCGCGATTGTACGCTTATAATTTTGTTCATTTGTGATTTTACAATCAGCAATGTATATTATATGTCAAGAATAATTTATAGATGTATTTAAATTATGTTTGATTTTTTTTTATGCATGTGACCTGCACTGCACTTTTTGGACCGAACTTACATGTAATGACATTGATTCATAAGATTTTCATCAATTCTGAAACTTCATATCAACACGCTAATGGTCTCATGACGTATTTGTGTGTAGTCTTTAGAGGAGATTCCTATTTGCAGTGTTCACGAACAATGTCTGACCCTCTGACAAATCCGGCAGATTCCTCAACGGTCCGGTGAAAGGTCACAACCCACTGGCCCCAGTGTCTGATTGTATGTTTCACAATGACTTTCCCTGAAGTTGCCATGGGTGATATGCCACACTTGTTTGCTGTTTATGAATTTTACGTTTGTTAATAAGTTCAATGCCAATTACAAGATTTGTTGAATCTGAAATGTGTGTTTAATTTTTACTCTGTGGGTCCTGTGAATTTTCATTGGGTCAGACAGACATCTGACAATTACAGGACCCGATATCCTGTTACTATGAAACACCATTCATGAACACTGTCTTTGTAATGTCTGCAATGTAAAATAGTTACAGTGACTCAAAGCCTGTCACTTTTGTGATGTGTCAGTGTGTGAAATACTACAAACGTACAAGTCTAGATGACTGCGTGAGTGAGTTTAGTTTTACACCGCATTCAGCAATATTCCAGCTATATGGTGTTGGTCTTTAAATAATCAAGTCTGGACCAGACAGTCCAGTGATGAGCAGCATGTG